>NW_025963990.1:626250-1235000 GCF_023055435.1 Haliotis rufescens
TTCGAGGTCATTTTGACGCCGTCAGTGGTCACTTCCTATTCTTGTAACCCTTGTGATACATCCTTCATATTTTTTCCCAAATGTTGCCATGGCAACACAGCACCAGCCATATTGAACCTGATTTATGCACATCCTTCTGCCTGGTATAATTCAATCACCATTGCTATTCAGGAGTGTTTTGCATAGTTTTTGATAGTAGTTTTACATGTTGTGAAATGTCCTTTAGATATATTACAAAATTGAAGTTTTACGAACAATTTTTAAGCTCCTTTCATCTTTATCAAAGCTCCATGCCACAGTCATTTGAGCGGCTTCATTCATCATGGTCTAATAAGTTATTAATTATTTTTTCAATACATTTTTTCTAACATTAAGACAATTTGTTGAATTAACTCGAGGCAAGTGAAATCATATTTAAATTTACTTCCACCACTTTTCATTCACAACACCATGTAAGACTCCCTGTGTTAATGATACATCTGCATTCTCTTTCAATGTACGTTTGTTACAGTATCATGTATCATGTATAAGCTGTTGTTTACTTTTGAAATTATTTCCGATTTATGATATCTTTTTATTTGTAATAAACTGTTTGCAGTTAAAATTGTACATGTTGTTTTTGGTATGTTTGTATGATGGTGGCGAAGTGGATGATGGTGGCGATGTGGTCGATAGTGGCGATGTTGTTGATGGTGGCGAAGTGGTCGATGGTGGTGATGTGTTCGATGGCAATGTGGTTGATGATGGCGATATGGTGGATGGTGGTGTGATGTGGTGGATGGTGTGGATGTGGTCGATGGTGGCAATGTTGTCCATGGTGGTGATGTGGTTGATGGTGGTGATACTCATGGATCGTAATGGGATGTCCTCAGATCTTTGTTTAGCAGGAGCGAGAACTAAGTTCTAATTTTGATTTTAATTTTACTCTCTCGTGCATGAAACAAGATTGCAAAACAAAGTTAGGCGACTCAGGCAGAGCCTTTGAGTGTGTCACTTTTGTTTGTTGTTTAGCGCCACACTCAGCAATATTCCAGCCATGTGACTGCAGTCTGTGAATAGTCTAGTCTGGACCAGACAATCCAGTGATTGACATGAGCATCGATCACTTTGTCAGTTGTGTGTCCTAGTTGACATTGTCTTTCATGGGAACTTAGGGTGTACTGTTAGAGTTTGCAGTTTCCTAAGCAACTGATACAAGCAAAATACAGATTTGCTTTTGTTTGTTTGTTTGAAGCCACCACTCAACAATATTCCAACTGTATGACAGTGGTCTGTAAATAATCGAGTCTGGACCAGACAATCCAGTGATTGATATCATGAGCATTGATCCACACAATTGGCATACAATGACAAGCATCTACCAAGTGAGCGAGCCTGACCACCCGATCCTGTTAGTCACCTCTTATGACAAGCATGGGTTACTGAAGACCCATTGTAACCCGGATCTTCGTGGGTCATATTTGTCGTGAATGTCATATCAATTTACATGACGGAAGGATACCATCAGTCAATAATGCAAAGACCGCCTCCGTGGTCTAGTGGTAGAACGTCCACTCGGAGAACGGAAGGTCAGGGATTTGATCCCCAGCTGCGTCATATCAAAAGACATTAAAATATGGTACTTGCTGTTACCCTGCCTGGTGCTCAGCATTAAGGGGTTCAAACCAGAACTGGACAGCTTGGAGTCAATGTTTGTTCTTACTTGTTACTTAACGATGTGAGAATTGGCAGGGATGATGATACAGTTTCACCTGATGAAATAATGGGCCTAAAATAAATATATATATCATCCCACACATTATGCTTGCTTCATTAGTTCATGTCAATATCTTAAAGGTAGATCTGAAAAAGCACTGTATTCTCGTAACCCAATACAACAACCCTTGCACAACAAATACTGGAAAATATGAAAGAACATCTTCTTGAGGTAAGGGAGTTAACTGACTGTAAAAGTCCAGTTTCCACCCTTGATAAACAGGGCTATCAATGGGAAAATGTATTAGGTATTATGTGCAGCGATATCCACTTTTCAGTCACGAACCCACATGACATATTACTTCAAAATCCCAAGACAATATGCGGGGTGATGGCCAAGTAGGGCATGTCTCGACTGTTGGACCACCTAAAACATATCATTCTCAGACCAATGTCAGAGTCTTAATTGAGGGCTCCTTGATACTAGAGGTTCCCTTGTACAGGTAGCAGCAGTTTAACTGGGAGAAGTGTAGTTTACCAGGCACTTTTTGGGGTTTCAATGAGAGCTGGCTGAGGATCAAACTCACAAAGCCAGCTTGTAGCTAAGCTAGGCTAATGAGTTCATCACATCAGCCAGCACCATGGGACCATGTGCGCTATGACCAATGAGAAGTGCTCGTTGACCAAGTCATCAGCATCCGGGTGTTTACCATTACACACATGCTCAGCTCCAATTATCTCAGCAAAACTCAAAACTTCATACAAATTGTACAGTGTTTCCTCAAACTACACTGGATTAATTCGTTAAAAGTGATATCTATCCCATACCCTACCCAACAACTAACCCTAAGGATCGTAAAGGGGTGTTTGATTCCGAATGATGCTGAACCCTAAGGATCGTAAGTGGGTGTTTGATTCCGAATGGTGCCGAACCCTAAGGATCGTAAGTGGGTGTTTGATTCGCAAGTGATGCTGAACCCTAAGGATCGTAAGTGGGTGTTTGATTCGCAAGTGATGCTGAACCCTAAGGATCGTAAGTGGGTGTTTGATTCGCAAGTGATGCTGAACCCTAAGGATCGTAAGTGGGTGTTTGATTCGCAAGTGATGCTGAACCCCAAGGATACAAAAGTGGATGTTTGATTCCGAATGGTGCTGAACCCTAAGGATCGTAGGTGGGTGTTTGATCGGACAGGGGTATAAACCCCAAAGATCGTAAAGGATGCTTGATCGGAAAGGGTTCGGTGAGGTGAGGTGAAATGGGGTTTAAAATTGCGTTCAAGATTATTGCACTAATATAGCAACGTGCATGGCACATGACGTGTATGGGGCTGCTTGTACTAGTCCGGACTGATGCCGATTTACATAGTGCTAGCCCACTGAGCTACCATGCCGCAGTTTAAGAGGAATACCCCACTCAGACACAGTATACTGACTCCGAGCCAACCAGTCCTTGCTTTAGCCCCTTAGTGCCGAGCGCCAGGCAGAGTAACAACAAGTACCATCTTTTAACATCTTTAGGTTTGACACGACCGGGGATCGAACCAAAGACCTTCCACTCTCCAGGCTAACCCTCTATCGACTGGGCCACGGAGGTGGTTGATTAGAAAAGGGATCCAAGGGCAAAGGATCGAGTTTGGGGTAACATACTCTAACCAGATAGCCCCAACATAAATAACCCTAACGATCGAAGAGGCACGAGATCTGTGAAGCAATTAAGAAACAGCCTACACACAGCTGGACGTATCCTCTGTGCGTTTTCCGCTAGGAGAGAGTATCGGTGGCAATGCTCGCTGACTTGGTTGATGCATGTCACTAAGGGCTGGGACGGGTAACTCGGGTACCCGGGTCGGGTTGGTACTGAGTAGGACCCGGGTACCCACAGGACTACCCGGTCCCGTGGTTAGTCACGTGATTTATTGTTTAATGACAAAAATTATTTAGAACTCTATGGTTGTCACTAATGTTCGCATTTCTTTCTGACTATGCAACCATTCCTTCTGTCTTTTCACATGGTTGAATAAAGATATAACTTAAGTCAACTTCAGTGAATGTATGACCAGATTGTTTAATATTTGTATCTAAATACGTTTGGCAGGGCTATGGTAAAAAAATTCCCAATCGGACATTTTGTACCTATCTCTTGAGACTTAAATTGGGAACCCGGGTAGGTTCGGGTTATAGGGGGTAGGTACCCGGCCGGGTAGTAAATTTGGACTCGTCCCAGCACTAAGTATTGTCATTGTATCTCAATATTGCGTTGATCGATGTTCATCATATCAGTCACTGGATTGTCTAGTCCAGACTCGAATATTTTCAGATCGCCGCCATATAGCTGAATACTGCTGACTGCCGCGTTAAACAACAAACAAACCACCTCCCCACGCCAGCCCACCACCCACCATCCCCACCCACGGGATTCGCCCCTGACATAGTGTTTGTGTCAGCACTTTTCCGCTCATTGCTTGTGCTTGAAATAAAAGACAAGGCAATAACAACGTTCTTTGTACCCCATGCCAATCTTCTATACTGGAAGAGAACCTAAAACGGTGCCCTAATCATATTTTTGTCACTGTGGCCTCGCCTCGCCTCGCCTCGTCTCTGGGTCCAGCTTCTGACCAATATGGCGGTGGTCACGTGACGTTATAGACAATTTATCAACGTAATATAAATCTTTTTCGTTCTGTATCTCCTTTAAAAAAGCAATCGCTGGCCTTATTAATACATAACAATCAGGAGTGAAATTATGACATTTCTTCAATTCCAAATCTGGCCCCACACACTGACGCATTGGGCAGCAAACGTCATCTGAAGTTGACCCGGATTTTGGCCGAATTCAACAGAAATTTGACCACATAAAGCGTCATTGTCAGCTGTCTCAGGACCAAGGTCACAGGGTTCAAGTACATAGTGTGACGTCATCATCGCCAGTTCTGACGTCACAGGTTTCAAGTCGGCTGTGGGTAGTCTAGTGTGGAGTAAGCTGGGCCCCGTCTCTAATATCACGAATGAGCAATCGAGTCACAATTTGTAAATCCCTGTACATATTCATGTTAAATCTGGCATGTTCAATTCCTTTCAATTTTGTGTTTGTGGCGCCGTCGATAGCGAGTCATTTAAAAAAAACCCCAGAGATTATGAGTTCGAATTCTTGCGTGTAACAATCTTTTTTCATTATCTTTTGTAGATAATATAGATTTACATGCATAGCTAAATGAATCTTTTACCGTGGCGTTAAATTTTGTAAGACATCATTAGAGCACTACACTTCACTTCCCGCCTCGCCACCCCACACAGCCCCTCTCACGACAAGCACAGGCTCTGTCCTGGAAAATATTTAGGTATGACGAGGAAAATTACATAACTCCAGCGTTCGAAATACTTGCCTGCCCGACCGTCCGAGACGGGTTGATTTCAACTCGGGCTGCCAGATTTTCAAATCCCCCTGCCCGACGGTCGGGTTATATATTTCACAGGTGAAAATATTCTAAATATTTCCCGATGATAAGCATTAATTCACATGTAAAGATGAACGATAAAATGTAACCAAAAAGAAACCCCGTTAGCTTTTAGACAACCTAACATTTAGCGATGCGCTTATGCTACAAGCAATCAGTTTTCATATTTTTAATTAAATTATCCTGAGAAACATATGATTAAAGTGGGCAGGCAGGTTTTGGTCAGGGCTGGCAAGTATTTCAGCTAGCCAGTCCTGTGGTCTGGCTGAAATTTTTGGGAGTTTCATACACTGATAATTCGTCACGTGTGTGTTTGTGGTGCAGATGGTCGCGTGTTACATTTTAAAATAGACATTCTGAGTTCTAATCCTTCATTGAAACAATATTTCGACTTATCTTTTGCAGATATATACATATGTATATATAGTTGAATGAATCTTTTACCGTGGGGTTACAAATTGAAAAAGGCACGTGGAAAACAGAAGCAATGTAAATTATTTGTTTGCTATACCTCATACATAGGGTCATAGACTTGAAGCCACTGTATCAAACTTCGGATTCTTGGAACGGCTGTTTTCAAATATGTTTCTTCCGCTTCAGTCAGTTCTTGCATATTGAAGACCACACTCAGCCCCTCTCACCACAAGCAAAGGATGCTGGTTACTGAAACGGCCATTCTTCAGAAGTTTGTCAGCCGCTTCAATCAGTCAGTGAGACGATGTTTGTTTGGTTTGTTGTTTGTTTAACGCCGCAATATATGACAGCGGTCTGTAAATAATCCAGTCTGGACCAGACAATCCAGTGTTTGAAATAATTAACATCGATGATGACATGCATCAACCAAGTCAGCGAGCCTGACTACCCCGATCCCGTTATAGTCGCCTTTTACAGCATGCATGGGTTGCCTATACGTTGTCGCGACGTTTTGGTTAAACGTTGTAGCAACGTAAAAAATGGACGTTGTGACAACGTCTTGAATTGGTTGTATTTTGGTTTACGCACAACGTTGTAGCAACCAATCTGGGAGTCTACAGAATTACGTTGTGACAACGTAACATCACAACGTTGTAGCAACGAAAAGTCAACGTTGTCACAACGTTGTCACAACGTAGAATTGTTTGCTGGGCAGGGCCTATTCTAACCGACGGGTCAGTAAGACAATGAGTGAGTGAGTATGGTTTTACGCCGCTTTTAGCAATATTCCAGCAATATCACGACGGGGGACACCAGAAATGGGCTTCACACATTGTACCCATGTCGGGAATCGAACCTTGGTCTTTGACGTGACGAGCGAACGCTTTAACCAACAGATACCCGGCCGCCCCCAGTGAGACAATGAATACACCCGCCATGTGCAATAGCATCGGCCCAACCCAACGCAAAGCAAGCAAGCCAACAAGCAAATCAATCACTTGCATGTACATAATGCGTGCAGTCAAGGAAGACAAACAGGTGGTCGATATCATGAGCAAAAGTCTATACCACCAGGATGCACAGCAGAGCACAGCACAGCATTGCACAGCACACAATCGCCGAGGTCACATATCTTAATCTGTTTGTAAGTTTAGTGGTCTTGCGACCAGCATGGGGTTCTGGGGTGGCTTTCTGGCCCTGAATCCCAGCGGAAAATCTGTAGCTGAAGTTTTGTAATTTAGAATCTAGCCTCTCATTACCTGAACAGTACACAACAGGGTATGTATTGTCATGGTAACGGGTTCTCTGTGGAATTTCATTTTTTACGAGTATATATATTGCTGAAATTAAATATATTAACACCGCCGGGGTTAAAACAGAAGTGAGAATTATCGCTCAGACGTAGGATAAATGTTGGATATATGCACTTGTGGTATCTATCGACGTGCATTAACGAAAGGGCGGCGTAGCTGGTACAGACAGAAAGCCCCGTGTCTGATGCAGCTTTCATGGCATATATGCAACTTGGCCTTTCCACCTCAACACATCGGCAGTTCCCTATACAATTACCTAGTTCACTGTGTCTGTTTGCTTCAGTTCTGCGTATCGCGGCTGTCTGACAACCAGTCAAACCAGTGGTGAATACAAGGAGCAACGTCCCGCGACGTGGGTACAGGCCTAGCTTGGCATTACCGTGTCACACCCACTAGGTCCCCCTTGTCACACGGCCGGGGAGGAGGGTACAGGCCTAGCTCGGCATTACCGTGTGTCACACCCACTAGGTCCCCCTTGTCACACGGCCGGGGAGGTGGGTACAGGCCTAGCTTGGCATTACCGTGTCACACCCACTAGGTCCCCCTTGTCACACGGCCGGAGAGGAGGGTACAGGCCTAGCTTGGCATTACCGTGTGTCACACCCACTAGGTCCCCCTTGTCACACGGCCGGGGAGGAGGCTACAGGCCTAGGTCGGCATTACCGTGTGTCACACCCACTAGGTCCCCCTCGTCACACGGCCGGAGAGGAGGGTACAGGCCTAGCTCGGCATTACCGTGTGTCACACCCACTAGGTCCACCTTGTCACACGGCCGGGGAGGAGGGTACAGGCCTAGCTCGGCATTACCGTGTGTCACACCCACTAGGTCCCCCTCGTCACACGGCCGGAGAGGAGGGTACAGGCCTAGCTCGGCATTACCGTGTGCCACACCCACTAGGTCCCCCTTGTCACACGGCCTGGGAGGAGGGTACAGGCCTAGCTCGGCATTACCGTGTGCCACACCCACTAGGTCTCCCTTGTCACACGGCGGGGGAGGAGGGTACAGGCCTAGCTCGGCATTACCGTGTGTCACACCCACTAGGTCCCCCTTGTCACACGGCCGGGGAGGAGGGTACAGGCCTAGCTCGGCATTACCGTGTGCCACACCCACTAGGTCCCCCTTGTCACACGGCCTGGGAGGAGGGTACAGGCCTAGCTCGGCATTACCGTGTGCCACACCCACTAGGTCCCCCTCGTCACACGGCCTGGGAGGAGGGTACAGGCCTAGCTCGGCATTACAGTGTGTCACACCCACTAGGTCCCCTTGTCACACGGCCGGGGAGGAGGGTACAGGCCCAGCTCGGCATTACAGTGTGTCACACCCACTAGGTCCCCCTTGTCCCACGGCCGGTGAGGAGGGTACAGGCCTAGGTCGGCATTACAGTGTGTCACACCCACTAGGTCCCCCTTGTCACACGGCCGGGGAGGAGGGTACAGGCCCAGCTCGGCATTACAGTGTGTCACACCCACTAGGTCCCCCTTGTCCCACGGCCGGTGAGGAGGGTACAGGCCTAGCTCGGCATTACCATGTGTCGCACCCACTAGGTCCCCCTTGTCACACGGCCGGGGAGGTGGGTACAGGCCAACTCACCACATACATCAGCTGGAACACCACATACATCAGCAGGAACACCACATACATCAGCTGGAACACCACATACATCAACTGGAACACCACATACAACAGCTGGAACACCACATACATCAGCAGGAACACCACCTACATCAGCAGGAACGCCACATACATCAGCTGGAACACCACATACATCAGTTGGAACACCACCTACATCTGCTGGAACACCACCTACATCAGCAGGAACACCACCTACATCAGCTGGAACACCACATACATCATCAGGAACGCCACATACATCAGCTGGAACACCACATACATCAGCAGGAACTCCACATACATCAGCAGGAACACCACATACATCAGCTGGAACACCACCTACATCAGCAGGAGCGCCACATACATCAGCTGGAACACCACTTACATCAGCTGGAACACCACATACATCAGCAGGAACACCACATACATCAGCTGGAACACCACCTTCATCAGCTGGAACTCCACCTACAACAGCTTGACACCACCTACATCAGCTGAAACACCACATACATCAGCTGGAACACCACATACATCAGCTGGAACACCACATACATCAGCTGGAACGCCACCTACATCAGCAGGAACGCCACATACATCAGCTGGAACACCACCTACATCAGCAGGAACACCACATACATCAGCTGGAACACCACATACATCAGCAGGAACACCACATACATCAGCTGGAACACCACATACATCAGCTGGAACACCACCTACAACAGCGTGAACACCACCTACATCAGCTGGAACACCACATACATCAGATGGAACACCACCTACATCAGCAGGAACGCCACATACATCAGCAGGAACGCCACATACATCAGCAGGAACACCACATACATCAGCAGGAACACCACATACATCAGCTGGAACACCACCTACATCAGCTGGAACACCACCTACAACAGCTGGAACACCACATACATCATCTGGAACACCACCTACATCAGCAGGAACACCACATACATCAGATGGAACACCACATACATCAGCAGGAACGCCACATACATCAGCAGGAACGCCACATACATCAGCAGGAACACCACATACATCAGCAGGAACGCCACATACATCAGCTGGAACACCACATACATCAGCTGGAACACCACCTACATCAGCAGGAACACCACCTACATCAGCTGGAACACCACATACAACAGCTGGAACACCACCTACATCAGCTGGAACACCACCTTCATCAGCTGGAACACCACCTACATCAGCAGGAACGCCACATACATCAGCTGGAACACCACATACATCAGCTGGAACACCACCTACATCAGCAGGAACGCCACATACATCAGCTGGAACACCACATACATCAGCAGGAACACCACATACATCAGCAGCAGTTTGGGGTATACGTTAAAGACACAATTTAGTAAATCCCAGTACTAGCATCTGGTCATAATACAAGAACAACACTATCTATCAGACGTGTCACAAGGTCACGCCAATCCTAGAGTTTAGTTCTCAACACCTACGCACGAAACAAACATTAATGGCATTGTGTGGCGGATCTCCGGGTTCCATTGACGAGACATGGTGTCGCAGTCTGTAAATCCATCAAATAAAGACAGAACAGGATGTCTTTGTCAACAATAAAAACATATGGTGTGTCTTTGGAAATATTCATAATAGTTGAGTATTGTTTTTTATTGTATATTGCATTTATAATTCTTATCCTACTCAATGGCTAATTATTACCAGAAAGGTCCACTTTACAATCTCAGGTCACATGTACCCACTGCACCCCCGTGGAGAATGTCAGACCTATTGAGAGTAGTAATGAAATGATGGATAGTGTTGGCTATCACAGGAACCCTGTCCAGTCGTTCAGCGAGCGACATATGTGGGTGATCCTAAAAAGCAGCTTAGTACACTTACTGGACCTCAGCCTTGCTGGTCCAGCCGTCATGTACCCAATGACAACTCTCCTGATCCATATGAAGTAAATATTTTGACACAGCTGTCTAACTCTGTATCAAATCTGTCCTAAAGAGTTAACTCTATGCCCGTCAGACAGTTAACCCTCTGGAGCGCGTATTTCTCTGCAGTTACCTAATTTTAATGACAAGTGAGATTCTGCTGCTTTTGAAGCACAGTTTAAGATAATGACTTCTCAGTCAAACTGGGGTGATTACCAATCAGCTCCAAAAGCTGTGCCATGGAGGGCGTTGCACAGCCATGTTATGCACGTCTGCCTCAACAGGAGCGCGTGAATTATGCTTGGCTCAATTCAACTTTAAAAAAAACCCGGTATGGTTCCGCACGTCCTGATGTGGGAAAGCTGCTACACTAATCCAGGTCAGAAGATTGCTGATCTTCGCAATAATCTTTGGATATTTGCTCAGGAAGCATACCCTGATCTGATTTACCTTCTGCACGAGCGTATATGGCTCTCGATGCTCTTAACCCTCATGGCGCCTGCCCGTCAGCTGGCGTTGCATGCTGCTCAGTAGCCCTGCACCATGACCGTGGAATATATTTATTTTATGAATAAATAATAATCTAGAAATGCATACAAAAGCAAGTCTAGCCAGCTCAAGCTAGCTCTATTCCACATAGGGATTTTTTAAAATATTTTTAGAGTCAAGAAGGATATTGTGTAATATAAGATTTCAGAGACTAAACGTGAGTCTGGCCGCTCAGTGCCCAGTGTGATGACACCGCGCGTATACATTGTATAACAAGTGTTACAACGTTCTTATTGCTGCACACAGTGTAACCAAATAGCATACCTTCAACTAGAGTTGATTGTCTCTCCAAAAGTATCTGAAGTCACCAAATCCCAAAGGCATATGCACTGCGTAACTAACGATGAATGTGGCGGTATTCTTAGTTTGCTATGTATATTACATACTGTAATATTGAAGCGCATGAATGAGGCTGTTTCAAAGACAATGTTACAATCCGACCAACAGTTTGGATTATATATCTTGGAGAACCAGAAATGTTTCAGTGTCAGAGCTCTTTCATTAGTGAGAAAAGAAACTTCGGGGTTAACATCGGACATTTTCAAAGGACAAAACATGAAACATAACTCAACAGCTAAAACAATCCTCAAATTGACATTGCTCAAAATAGGACATCATTATCATTTCTTAATAATTAACAAGATTATACTAATGTACTATCACCCAAGAGTAAGTATACGTATATTTCATCAATATCATTGGAACGTTTTCATTAGACTACATTGGCAGCAAATATTTTCAACAAACTAGTTTTCAATCACTCGTAACACGGGCACCATGTCATAGAAGCATCAATTCCTTGTGCAATGATGCAGACTGCTTATTTATACTTCGGGTGTTATGATGTGTTGTTATGGGTTAAAACCTAATTTATAAATAACTTGAAACGTAAAATAATTGGACAGTTTAAATACTTAAATTTGAAAGCTCAAGAACTGTGGACTAATACAAGGAAACGATAGCCTAACCTTTGCAGGAAATAATATTGTATTTACAGTACAATTATAAGTAACATCTAGATTAAGTAAAAGAGAACATTACGGAAATGTGAATTACCTCGATTAATTTATTGTTATTTTTTTTCTTTAATTCATATTATTGTTTGTTTAATATTGGTAAATTTACACCTTGATAATTATATGCATATTACATTTAAAGATGTTACGTTTATTTTAAGTTTCCCATTTCATCCCATTCTACAGAAGGAAAAGTTTGAAATCGATAGTGATAGTTGATCAATGAAACTAATTGAATTATTGGTCATAAAAAAGGAAGCAGAATATGAAACTGAATTACGAAAACAAGATTAGCAACATCGTTAATATAACTCGTTTTTGATAATTATATCTTTCCCCTTTTTCCTTTGCCCTAGCGACAGCAAGTAGGGAACCTATATGATTTAAACTTGAATTATGATTTAAACTAAAACAACAACAATCTAAATAAAACACAAGAATGCATCTTGCTTCTAGGCAAGATGTCTCTTTTACACATTCATTATTGTATTAAGGATACAAAATAAACAAGAAAACAGCGTTATCACTATCCCACACCACGGGGCACAGAGGTTTGTTCGTATAGTAGTGACCAACAAGAACGTTAATGTTAACTAAAAAACCCAGTCTTATAAATCGGAACTGGGGTCTCTTTACGTTGTCAGAATAAATGATGACAGGTGAAATTAATACACACGAAATACCCCTTCTCTGGGAAAATAATTGATGGTACCAATTTTCGAACTCAATCTTGACAAGTATCTCTTATAGGAGCATGCAAGCTTTCATTCATGTAACCTCAGTATTTTATGAGAAATCTTTTTCCTATGTGACATAGTATGCACTTAGCTGTATGCAAGGGCCCTATGTCTGTAGAAACTTCATTTAGGACACCGTGTTTTGAACTCATTTGAGATCGTGAATAGTTAAACCAGTGTGTAAAATGTCATTTCTCTAACTCAAATAGTTTTAGAGAAAATTGGTCCCTAGAGGGAAGGGGTGAAAGAACGAACCCAGTTCCAATATCCACCACCCGACTTCGTGGCGGGGGTAACTAAATATCACAGAAAACGTATGTAAATCACATGGCATTGATGGAAGTATCTGATAATTTAGATAATGCAGGATAAAAAATATATAATGAAAACTGTTTCAAACATCAAAACGAAATCATATTTACAATTTACAAATTTTGTCAGTCAGAAATAGATTATCTATAAGTTTTGTGTAATTATTGTAGCTGTTTGTTTATTAATTCAACCATTTGTGTTGTGTATGGATAAAATATTAAAAAGGCTGTTTAACCTTGGGTCCATGTTGACAGCATTCTCTCTGTAAAAGACTCTGTTCTGTTTTCAATTATATGCTCATTATTCTTTTTGGAATATCACGCCTTGGTGTGAAAAGCACATGTCAAAATACCAATATTAGTAAACTGCGCCAAATTCTGATGTGTTAGTCAAGCGTCACATTTACTCGATGGTCGCTGTGGAAATCTTCCCAATCATGCTGTGCTAGATCTGCGTTCTAGTTCAGATCAGTTCTGTCAAAGAGAATATTATTATTTAGGAACTGAAAACACCCGCATATGACCATCATGTGACCACAACATTACATCAGCTGTTTGACGTGACGTCATCCACAACACCACACTCGAGGTCAAGCCACTTGCACCTGCCCAGCCGAATCACCGACCGTCTGTTAGCCTACACAAATATAACTGCAGAGAGCAATATCGTTGAACGAAAAATCAAAGTGTTTACTCATTGCTGACATTACAGATAACATATCAATTAAAAGTTAAAGACTTGTGATTGACTATCATTATCAACCATAGACATAAATAAACATAAATCTAAAATTAATTAGATCTCAAATCTATTGTAGAATGTTGGAAATACGAAACCTATCCTGTTATGATAATCCTTTCAATTTCTGAAGAGATTTATTATGTGTATTTGATAATATTTATATAGACATACATAATTATAGCTATCTATTATCTTGTACAATCACAGCATGTACCCTGTACATTAGACTCACGGAAAATACAATTTCAGCAAACCAGTCATTGTGCCATTATTACAGTTTCAATGAAGAAAAAATAATCGAACTCGAATCAGTCATTTGTCATACTGACTGACACATTTGCGACAAAACTGTGTTATGCTCCTTGGTCTATGGAAAGCCAGTTAATGGGGGTTATTCGTATATTTTATGATATTCGTATCTTTACTGTATGGGAGCTGTAAACTGCAGACTTGCCATATTATCTACCAGATCATGCACTTTGTGTTTCACAAAAGGAAAGTCCCTACATGATCCCTTGATCTCACTTTGAACATTTTGTAAATCTTTGTTTTTGAAAGAATGTTTATTATAAGCAGACCATCCTTGCAGACCATCCTTGTATTCAGGTCACATATCCATTTTCACAACAGTCCCACTCATCATATCATCATAATTAACAGAACCGAAAAGATGACACTATTTTGGAGAGTGTATAGAATAAAAGCCATCAGTAGGATCTCATTGGGCATCTTTTGTTATGGGATTTAATATTGTTATAGAAGTCCAATATAAACAGTAATTGTAATCAGAGTACATTAAGTAAACCTTGTCCATCATAAGTGTCACCTATTTTCGTTACATCACGATCTATCTGCAAATGTCGATTCACAATTTTCACAGTCATAGATTCATGATAAAATATTTTTCTGCAGTCTAATCTAGATTTGCAATATTCAGACACATAGAGGACAACATATACGTTCCCATATTTCTTGCATTTGTACCTGCAATATGACAGTCGTTCTGTGTTATGACATTTCATTGCCGACAGTTCAAGGCAATATTGACCATCTGTTTGTCTGTTTCCCTGTTAATATTTGCCAAGTATTTAAATGAATCGTGTTACTGTTCGAATTATTAAAGGACTTATAGGACAACATCAATACTTGGAATGAGGGCATATTTTCTCCTATAGGCCTATATTTGTGAATGGTCTTAGCGTACGTTTGACGTCTGTCAAACTGTCCTCCCAGTCTGAATCTATCCTTGTCCTAAATATCATTGTATCAGATATTTTCACAAATTCTGTTTGTTCAACATGTTAGATCTATTCGAACACTTTGTACAGTATAAGGACAATACCAATTGATAAAAGAAACTGATTGTTTGTAAATGTCACTTGTAACGGAGATGACCACCAACCAAGATGGCGGCCACTGACGCAACGTTGGCGTAAAGATATTGTCCATTTATTTATAACAAATTGTCTCCATGTCCTGATTATTTCTACTGTGTCCTAATTGTATTCGGGCAAATAGGACAAAACAAGGACATTTTGTAATCACTTACTTGTGTTGGAAATGACATTACCTATGCCATGCTTGTGATATGAAAGGCATCCAACTTGTGTTCTGATTGGCTAAGAAAGGTCACATGACATGTTAATTATGCCTATAAATACGATCACGGGTCAAGGTGTAGGACTTCTACTTATCATTCACTACCACTAGGTACATATTTTGATACATTTTTAGGCCAAATTTGGAAGAAATCTCTTGACATTTTATTACTTAAAATAACATTTGCTCAAAACAATAAAGCTAATATAACTTAATATTATTACTTCTTTGGAGACTGAGCCCTGTTAATAAAATCTAATAGACTTAATAGTAGCTGATCAAAACTGGGGGTATTTATTGGCATCATTTGTTTATCACATTGTTAATAATTTGTGTCCACATTGTTGACATTTAAAACCAAAATTAAACATAAAGTTTGTGAACGCCATTACAAACTTGGACTGCCAAACTTCATCTTTGCTCGTGTTATTTGTGCTTTCACTATATAGCTAGCACCCTAAGGGTGTTACAATATAGAACATCCAGCTGTAATATCTAACAATGGTTATCTTGATACCATGTATGTAATGTTCAACATTGTCGAACATTATCAAGAGCAAAACGTCAATTCGTCCTTCCCAGCCCATACGATATGAGTTTTATTCACCTCTACCATAAATATAACTTGTAAACTTGAAAAACCTGTTTCAATGTTGTTGCATTGTCAGAAGGTGTTGAATTTGTCTCTTATTATCTGTAAGTAACCTATTAATTGTTAAAACAGGTTTATGGCCATGGGGGACTTTCAACGTCAGTGAGTGAGAAACAACCTTGTACTTCTCTGTAAGAAAGATCATACTCCACTAGTGTTACATAATTTTCACATTATGTGAAATGACATTTTCATGTCGGTTTCATATTTACGTTCATTTAAGTTCATATTTACGTTCATTTAAGTTCATGTTAGTTAATTGGGGAATAAACGTGCGCTTTTCGACATATAGCGAAAACGTATTTCGCACACAGTGTACGCCATGTAAAGCCATTTTTTATTGATAGTTAAAATAGTGCGCTGAGAATTGGTTGAGTTTATATGAATATAACATACCATCCAACGAATAGGTATGCTCTTTACTTTTTCGAATCTATCAAACGTAATTGTCTTTGTGGTTTAGGATTCTTTTGTGTATATACAAAACTTGAAATAATATGAAATGTGTGGATTTCATTTTAGGCCCTGGGGAGAAAATCTGGTAGGTAAATAAAGGGAATTGAGAGCCCATAACCAGATATTTCAAGTACGAATATTGTGTGTCTATTATTCAGTGTCCTTTCAAGGCAAGTCATACACAACGCATACGCAACAGCACTATAACGCGAAAGGCTTTCTCCCGTGGAAATAAGTGTATTGTATACATACTTACCCAAATGATATTATGATGGATTCTCAGGAGATATCCCAAGTACAAATATTGTGTGTCTATTATTACACGTCTTTTGTAAATCACCAAACGAGACAATTCTGTGCCTTTTCAAGGCAAGTCGTACACAGCGCATACGCAACAGCACTATAACGTGAAAGGCTTTTTCTCCCGTGGAAATAAGTGTATCGTATACATACTTATCCAAATGATAGTATGGTGGTTTCTCAGGAGATATTCCAAGTACGAATATTGTGTGTCTATTATTACGCGTCTTTCGTAACTCACCAAACGAGACAATTATATGCCATTTCAAGGCAAGTCGTACACAGCGCATACACAACAGCACTATAAAGTGAAAGGCTATTTCTCCTGTGTTAATAAGTGTATTGTATACATACTTACCCAAATGAAAGTATAATGGCTTCTTAGGTGATATTCCAAGTACGAATATTGTGTGTCTATTATTACGCGTCTTTCGTAAATCATCAAACGAGACAATTCTATGCCATTTCAAGGCAAGTTGTACACAGCGCATACACAACAGCGCTATAAAGTGAAAGGCTATTTCTCCAGTGGAAATAAGTGTATCTTATACATACGTACCCAAATGATAGTATGATGGCTTCTCAGGAGATATCCCAAGTACAAATATTGTGTGTCTATTATTACGCGTCTTTCGTAAATCACCAAACGAGACAATTCTACGCCATTTTAAGGCAAGTCGTACACATCGCAAACGCAACAGCACTATAAAGTGAAAGGCTATTTCTCCCGTGGAAATAAGTGTATCGTATACATACTTACCCAAATGATAGTATGATGGCTTCTCAGGAGATATTCCAAGTACAAATATTGTGTGTCTATTATTACGCGTCCTTCGTAAATCTCCAAACGAGACAATTCTACGCCATTTCAAGGCAAGTCGTACACAGCGCATACACAGCGCATACACAACAGCACTATAACGCGAAAGGCTATTTCTCCCGTGGAAATAAGTGTATCGTAAACATACTTACCCAAATGATAGTATGATGGCTTCTTAGGAGATATTCCAAGTACGAATATTGTGTGTCTATTATTACGCGTCTTTCGTAAATCACCAAACGAGACAATTCTACGCCATTTTAAGGCAAGTCGTACACATCGCAAACGCAACAGCACTATAAAGTGAAAGGCTATTTCTCCCGTGGAAATAAGTGTATCGTATACATACTTACCCAAATGATAGTATGATGGCTTCTCAGGAGATATTCCAAGTACAAATATTGTGTGTCTATTATTACGCGTCCTTCGTAAATCTCCAAACGAGACAATTCTACGCCATTTCAAGGCAAGTCGTACACAGCGCATACACAGCGCATACACAACAGCACTATAACGTGAAAGGCTATTTCTCCCGTGGAAATAAGTGTATCGTAAACATACTTACCCAAATGATAGTATGATGGCTTCTTAGGAGATATTCCAAGTACGAATATTGTGTGTCTATTATTACGCGTCCTTCGTAAATCTCCAAACGAGACAATTCTACGCCATTTCAAGGCAAGTCGTACAAATGCAACAGTAGTATAGCTGGAAAGGCTATTTATTATAGACTTTAAACAGCGTGAAAGAATGAGTTTCTGAAGTTGAGAAAAGTGATATTTTCACTCGCCTAGCCCTCACCACCATGAATCTGTACCCGACCACCCCTCACCACCGTGAATCTGTACGCGACCACCCCTCACCACCATGAATCTGTACCCGCCCACCCCACACCACCGTGTATCTGTACCCGACCATCCCACACCACCATGTATCTGTACCCGCCCACCCCTCACCACCATGAATCTGCACCCGCCCACCCCACACCACCATGAATCTGTACCCGCCCACCCCACACCACCGTGTATCTGTACCCGACCACCCCTCACCACCATGAATCTGCACCCGCCCACCCCACACCACCATGAATCTGTACCCGCCCACCCCACACCACCGTGTATCTGTACCCACCCACCCAAGACCACCGTGTATCTGTACCCGCCCACCGCTCACCACCATGAATCTGTACCCGCCCACCCCACACTGCCGTGTATCTGTACCCACCCACCCACCCACCCCTCACCACCATGAATCTGTACCCACCCACCCCACACCACCGTGTATCTGTACCCGACCACCCCTCACCACCATGTATCTGGACCCACCCACCCCACACCACCGTGTATCTGTACCCACCCACCCCTCACCACCATGAATCTGTACCCACCCACCCCACACCACCGTGTATCTGTACCAGACCACCCCTCACCACCATGTATCTGTACCCACCCACCCCAGACCACCGTGTATCTGTACCCGACCACCGCTCACCACCATGAATCTGTACCCGCCCACCCAACACTGCCGTGTATCTGTACACGCCCACCCCTCACCACCATGAATCTGCACCCGCCCACCCCACACCACCATGAATCTGTACCCGCCCACCCCACACCACCGTGTATCTGTACCCGACCACCCCTCACCACCATGTATCTGGACCCACCCACCCCAGACCACCGTGTATCTGTACCCGCCCACCCCAGACCACCATGAATCTGTACCCGCCCACCCCACACTGCCGTGTATCTGTACCCACCCACCCACCCACCCACCCACCCACCCACCAACCCACCATGAATCTGTACCCACCCACCCCACACCACCGTGTATCTGTACCCACCCACCCCTCACCACCATGAATCTGTACCCACCCACCCCACACCGCCATGAATCTGTACCCACCCACCCATCCACCCACCCCACACCGCCATTAATCTGTACCCACCCGGCCCTCACCACCATGAATCTGTACCCACCCGGCCCTCACCACCATGAATCTGTACCCACCCGGCCCTCACCACCATGCATCTGTAAATACACCACCATGAATCTGTACCCACCCGGCCCTCACCACCATGAATCTGTACCCACCCGGCCCTCAACACCATGAATCTGTACCGACCCACCCCTCACCACCATGCATCTGTACCCGCCCACCCACCCTACACCACCATGAATCTGTACCCACCCGGCCCTCACCACCATGAATCTGTACCCACCCGGCCCTCACCACCATGAATCTGTACCCACCCATCCCTCACCACAATGAATCTGTACCCGGCCAACCCACACCGCCATGAATCTGTATCCAACCACCCCTCACCACCATGTATCTGTACCTACCCACCCACCCCTCCCCAGCATGTATCTGTAAATATTTTCCATCAACAAAATTGACGGAAACGTTTTTTTAACGCATTTCAGTGACTCGATAGGTTTATTAAAAAAAAACCAACAGTTTACCAAAATTTGACTTTGGGAAACACCCAAAATAGGTCCAATCCAAGATGGCCACCATCAAAACAAACGAAAATCGAAAAAGTGAAAACATTGAATCAATCAAAATCTTAACATGGATGATGAGTCTATTTATAATCAACTTGCTAGGATCAACACAGAGGAATGTTTATTTAACAAATTGTTTGAAGTGAAATCTTTCACAGAAATAAATTATGGCTGCCTGAAAAGTGAAACAAATGCAACTGTTCCATATCGGACTATAAAATACTTAACACAGGCCTATAAAGAGTGAATAACCCTGCAATACTAAAGTTTACAAGTCAAACTTAGTATCAATTTAAATGTCTAAAGTTCAAGATAGTCTTTATATTCACACTCATATACTGGACATGAAGAGACGATTATTCAGTAATGTCAGAACAGTCATGACTGGGTCCATTTAAACATGTCACCCCTTTGCATTGTCCACATGCTTCAAAACACTGTCTGCTCGGCCGCCATTTTGAAGAAGGGGATACTTTGGGATTTTTATTTTCTAACTTGATTATTTATGTGAAGACAATACACTGTATGCTTATATATGTAAAACGTCAACATTATAATAAATCGGTTCATCTTCTGCAAGAATTACTGATATTAACACATTTGTGTACTTTTTCGTCATTTTGAGGCATTATTTTAACTTTCTATGTGAATTTTCAGTTCAACATTGATAAATATACATTCCTTTGCATTTATCCTGTCAAGCTGATATAGAAAGAATCATCATAAATGTTTTTATTGCTATTGGTTCCATTTTTATGACTATAATTACTTTTGTTGGCGGCCATCTTGGATTTGACCTATTTTCAGATAGTTCCCCACGTCCGATTTTGGTAAACTATTTTTGTTTTAATGTATAGGTGTCAAGGCACCAAAATCCAGCAATAAACCTTTCCGACAATTTTGTTGAACCTTGACCTTTTAATTACTGGACTATAAGGGCGTTAGAACCTGTACTGAAACGTCAATCCTTATTCCATATATCTTATCCTTACTCATGAGAACACCGTTTCGTACGGACAATAGTTCTCAATTATCCTGACGGGGATGGCAATTGTCTTGATACACTCAGTTCATTGTCAAACAAGTTAAAGGACAGTTCTTCACATCCAAGTTTAACATTGGACTCCAAGCATTCTGTAAATCAGTTTCCTGCATGAGTCAATGTATGTGGGAGATCTGGTGCAGGTCCAGTTAGGAGCTGGTATAGCGTCTCCATGGCGACGTTTAGATTTGTCACCGAGCCATCTGATTGATTGACAGATTATAGCACGGAAACTTTGAAACAGACATACACTTGGTAGCCTCTGGTGAGAGGCTCCCGTATCCAACAGTTTGCTCATGAGGCCACAACAAATGATTTACTTGTTGGTCGGATATATTTTGTTTGGTAAATGTATAATTATACCTGTGGCCACGGGTGTATTTAACAAACCATTGCAGCACATTATAAAGCAACGTGTGATGTAATTAATGACACCCAAATCACTAAATATTTTACAAACTTGCAAGTTAATTGTATCTTGTTTGTTTGATGTTTAACGCCACATTCAGCAATTTTCTAATTATAATTGTATCTTAATTTAACTGAGTGTATTTTAGACAATAATTGGGACATTTTAAATCATGAATATTTACAATCGGTTCTCCAGGCATGTTTTGGGGCCATGGAGTATTTAATCAGTGTTATCACATTAGGTGTTGATTGTTTTGTTTGGGTATCAAATATGTTATTTTATTCTTGGGCTAAGTCTATATCATGCTTTTGTAAGCCAATGGGCAGACCTTTAAAAAGAATACTGCTGAAAAGGCTTTTATGTGACTTCTAATGTGCATCATGCGCTTCCTAAAGCGTGTCACGTGTCAAGCTCACAACTATATCCAACACTATAAGCAAGACGTACATAGCCGGGGTAGAATAGGTCTTCAGCAACCCATACTTGCTGTAAAAGGCGACTATGCTTGTTGTTAGAGGCAACTAACGGGATCGGGTGGTCAGGCTCGCTGACTTGGTTGATACATGTGATCGTAAAACAGTTGCATAGATCGATGCTCATGATGTCAATCACTGGATTGTCTGGTTCAGACTCGATTATTTACAGACCGCCGTCATATAGCTGGGATATTGCTGAGTGCGGCGTTGCACAACAAACAAACAAACAAACAAACAAACAAACAGACATGTATATAGTTGCCTACAGTTTCCAGTTCTTTTTCCCAAATGTAGAATAAAATCTTTGTGAGTGAGTGAGTGAGTGAGTGAGTGAGGGAGGGAGGAAGCAAGAAGTAGCAAGCAGCATCTATATCCACCTCTTTGTATCTGACTTTGTCTAAATCTATCTGCATCCTTGGCTGCCAGTGATGAGGCCAGGATATGGCCAGTGGAATGGGACACGTGAATGTCATGTACCAGTGTCACTTTAGTTTCAACAGAGCCTGTCTCTTATCATGGCTGCTCGGAACGTAAAAACACGAGGCATGGTTCACAGTGGCTGACCCTGTCAATGTCAGATAAACCCACGCATTGATAACCTGTGTAACACTGTATGCATTTGAACAAAATCTTGAAACTGTCCAAATTACGATGGGGTTGTCTTTTGATATTGTATGTGTAAGCTACATGTATATAAAGAGTTACATTTTGATATATATCAACTACCGGTAGCCCTACCCGTCTGGGTTCCGGATAGGAATATAGGTCAGGCTCAGTGACTTGGTTGATTGTCTGTCCTGGAATCTCATTTAAGTGGATCGATGATCATAGTGTTGATCACAAGATTGTCTGATCCAAAATCGATTATTTACAGATGGCCGTCATGTAGCTGGAATATTACTAAGTGTGGCGTTCAACAACAACACCAACCTGAAATAGCTATAAAAAGATAACATTCGGTATATGTCTACAAAACACATATCATCGAATGTATAAATGATTTACTTCTTATTATAGATAAAAGTGTTCATTATTTGTGAGTCTTACTTTATTAAAATAGATTGTGCTTTCCTTGTGGGAGGGAGGTGTGTGTGTGTGTGTGTGTGTGTGTGGGGGGGGGGGGGGGGGGGGGATGTTTGGGGGTGTTTGGGGTGGGGTGGGGTGTTTGGGGGTGGGGGTGGGGTGGGGTGGGGTGTTTGGGGGTGGGGGTGGGGTGGGGTGGGGTGGGGTGTTTGGGGGTGGGGGTGGGGTGGGGTGGGGTGGGGTGGGGTGGGTGAGGTTGGGTGGGGTGGTGTTGGGGTGGGGTGGGGGGGTGTTTGGGGTCGGGGTGGGGGGGAGGTGGGGGGGGGGGGTGTTTGGGGGTGTTTGGGGTGGGGGTGGGGGGGTGTTTGGGGGTGCGGGTGGTGGTTGTACTCGGTACTCAGGGGTAGAATTGATCCCCATCAACCTGTGCCAGTGGCAGTGGAAGGAGGCACGTCAATGGATGGGTTGGTCTGCAGGCTCAGTGAGTAGGCTGACAGCCTGTTACTCGTTACACCAATCACTGGATTGTCTGGTCCAAATATGATTGTTTACACACAGTGCAGATTTTCTTAAACTATAGAGTCGACACCAGTAGGTAATTCCGCTTACTTCCGGACGCCACGTGACAGGCAGTCGGAACGAGCAGAAGGGAGTGAGTGAGTGAGTGAGTTAGTTAAAGTTTAACGTCACATCGGCAGTATTTCTGCCATATAGTGACGAAACAAAATTTGACATTAACAATAGACCAGAAGGGAATAGAATAGCCATTTGACATTAGCCAATTACAGACGGGAAATTATTCAACGTCACCAGTCCTTCGTCATAAAACGTCAACAATAATAGCTATAAAAGGACAGGTAATCCAGCTGGTCGTGTTACTGGCAATGCTTCAGTTTCTACAAATTCCGCTCACCTTGGCGTGTAATTCCCCTCATACTTGTAATAATAAATTGTGATTTGATCACCTCGACACAAGCCTAATAATTAAAATATGTGAATTGTTTGGCATGACATATATTTCACCATAGCTTAAATATTTCATTTTACCATACTTATATTTTACGTTCAAAAGAATTTACAAAATCTATGTTAGATTTTGTGATTTGAAAGTGTGTTGCTGGAGTATGGTAGAAAATGTGGATTATAAAGTTTAAAAGCTTTTACAAAATGAAGTTCCAGGATCTTATATGGAGAGTATGGGGACGTGCAAGAGTATTTTATCCCCAATTCCCCTGGCTGTTTGCATTATATACAGACAACAGGAGTTTATATTGCCAAGTTTCTGCTGTTCAGTGTACCCCCAACTGTGTCATGTCAAGCACGTTTCAACCACGTGCAATACAGTCGCTCCAACTCACGGTGGACGAGAAGTCTATGGTGAATCTGCCCTAGCCACGTTATAACACTTGGACAGACTGTAGACAGGTGCGTGAGCCTGTATGGATGTAATACCCATGTGGATTGAAAGGTTTGACAAGCAATATACGAATTTGACTACCGGGTGTTTTGGGTGTATGGGGTAGTGGATTGTGGATTGTGGATTTGCCTTTGGAAGTTTAATCCAGGTGACCATGCAGGTTCACAATATTCTTTGTGCCTACAGCCAATGGGAACAGTTATGGGCGTCAGTCATTTTATCCACCAATAATGACCACTGTCCACGTGGTCATTGATTCATTCCAGGCTCTACACTGTGTAAAATGTGTTTGGAACAAATGTTCCTTGTCCCATAATTTTGACATGTTTAGGCCTAACTTAACAATGTTTAGTGCCTATTGCGGTAAGCAGGTATAACTTCATTGCCACCAGAGAGAAGTGTCGTTAGTTATAGCCAACAAGACACTGATGGAATATGTTTAATAATAGTTTTACATACGGACCTGCAAGCTCTTGGTTGGTAGTCCTTCTTACTACCTGTGCTACGGAGACTGTTGTCGTTGTTGTTGTTGTCGTTGTTGTTTATAGATCTAAACATGTCTTGTGTGTTTACATTCTAAACACAGTTTTTACAGTGTAATGTAATTATCTGTTACAGTACTCTACACCATTTCGTCACTTACAGGACCCTCATATTGTCTGCAAGGACCCTTAAAATTCATTATTAGGGGTCCCCTTGGCCCCCACTTTTGTAAGTCAAGGTAAAACCTGACTATAAGGTATATGATCAACTGTACAAGGCCTCACCAAGTTGGTATGTAAGATGTAGGCTGTAGATTGCACGTAGCTGAAAGCCTGACAAAGTAAAAATGTATCTACAATATTAAGCTAAACTTTGTTGTAACTACTGAGTCACTGTCAAAGTCAAACAAAAGAATCAACTCAAATAATTGAAGTAAAAGTAACACTGTAAGTTGACTAACGTTTACTCTAAACACGACAAATGACGTGAATTTATTGATTCATCTCATTGTATCCCAGTTACCTAGACCGATGTTCATTATGTCAATCACTGGATTGTCTGGTCCAGACTCGATTATTTACAGAACGCCATCCTATCGCTAGAATATTGCTGAGTTTGGCGTTAAACAACAAACACCCCCCACCGCCACCCCCACCCCCCACCCCACCCCACCCCACCCCAAATAAAAAAAATAAAAAAAATAAAATAAATTAGCAGCCAAGTAAATGGGAAGGATGCATTCAGATTTAGTCAGAAATCGATCATTTTGCTTTTGAAGCCACGCTCTTTACCCAAGGTCATGCTATCCTTGGGGCATCAATTAGGAAAGTTGTGTATGGCAATTTAATGATAACAATAGTAGGTCAGTGTGACTTTCTTCCAGTATCTGTCGATCGCCTGTTACTGTAACTGTCTGTGACATGACATTGTGTCTCACCCTGGAGACCAGATCCATGGGATGGGATGACACCCCCAACCCACCCCAGGTGACAGAAACGACCACTCCCCCTCTCCCTCCTCTACCAAACCCCCTCCCCTTCCTGCTCCTTTGTGGAACTTGTGAGTCCTGGTTTCTTCATAGGGTACATACTGGATACATGTAATGCCTATTGCTATTGTTTTCACTATACACTGTGCGAGGTGAGCTGGGTGTGCCTGCCTGCCTGCCTGCCTGCCTGCCTGCCTGCCTGCCTGCATTCCACTTCCAGTGTGCCTGATGTCCGGTTCCAGTGTGCCTGATTTCCAGTTCCGGTTTGGCTTATTTCTGGTTCCGGTGTCAGGGCATGGGTTGGGCTCCATTTTGTGTCTTAGGGTTAGGGAACCAGGGCATGGGTTGGGCTCCATTTTGTGTCTTAGGGTTAGGGAACCAGGGCAAGGGTTGGGCTCCATTTTGTGTCTTAGGGTTAGGGAACCAGGGCAAGGGTTGGGCTCCATTTTGTGTCTTAGGGTTAGGGAACCAGGGCATTTGTTGGGCTCCATTTTGTGTCTTAGGGTTAGGGAACCAGGGCATGGGTTGGGCTCCATTTTGTGTCTTAGGGTTAGGGAACCAGGGCAAGGGTTGGGTTCCATTTTGTGTCTTAGGGTTAGGGAACCAGGGCATGGGTTGGGCTCCATTTTGTGTCTTAGGGTTAGGGAACCAGGGCAAGGGTTGGGCTCCATTTTGTGTCTTAGGGTTAGGGAACCAGGGCAAGGGTTGGGCTCCATTTTGTGTCTTAGGGTTAGGGAACCAGGGCAAGGGTTGGGTTCCATTTTGTGTCTTAGGGTTAGGGAACCAGGGCAAGGGTTGGGCTCCATTTTGTGTCTTAGGGTTAGGGAACCAGGGCATGGGTTGGGCTCCATTTTGTGTCTTAGGGTTAGGGAACCAGGGCAAGGGTTGGGTTCCATTTTGTGTCTTAGGGTTAGGGAACCAGGGCAAGGGTTGGGTTCCATTTTGTGTCTTAGGGTTAGGGAACCAGGGCAAGGGTTGGGTTCCATTTTGTGTCTTAGGGTTAGGGAACCAGGGCAAGGGTTGGGCTCCATTTTGTGTCTTAGGGTTAGGGAACCAGGGCAAGGGTTGGGCTCCATTTTGTGTCTTAGGGTTAGGGAACCAGGGCAAGGGTTGGGCTCCATTTTGTGTCTTAGGGTTAGGGAACCAGGGCAAGGGTTGGGTTCCATTTTGTGTCTTAGGGTTAGGGAACCAGGGCATTTGATGGGCTCCATTTTGTGTCTTAGGGTTAGGGGTCCAGGGCATTTGTTGGGCTCCATTTTGTGTCTTAGGGTTAGGGAACCAGGGCAAGGGTTGGGCTCCATTTAGTGTCTTAGGGTTAGGGATCCAGGGCATTTGTTGGGCTCCATTTTGTGTCTTAGGGTTAGGGAACCAGGGCAAGGGTTGGGCTCCATTTAGTGTCTTAGGGTTAGGGAATCAGGGCAAGGGTTGGGCTCCATTTTGTGTCTTAGGGTTAGGGAACCAGGGCATGGGTTGGGCTCCATTTTGTGTCTTAGGGTTAGGGAACCAGGGCATGGGTTGGGTTCCATTTTGTGTCTTAGGGTTAGGGAACCAGGGCAAGGGTTGGGTTCCATTTTGTGTCTTAGGGTTAGGGAACCAGGGCATGGGTTGGGCTCCATTTTGTGTCTTAGGGTTAGGGATCCAGGGCATGGGTTGGGCTCCATTTTGTGTCTTAGGGTTAGGGAACCAGGGCATGGGTTGGGCTCCATTTTGTGTCTTAGGGTTAGGGAACCAGGGCAAGGGTTGGGCTCCATTTTGTGTCTTAGGGTTAGGGAACCAGGGCATGGGTTGGGCTCCATTTTGTGTCTTAGGGTTAGGGAACCAGGGCAAGGGTTGGGCTCCATTTTGTGTCTTAGGGTTAGGGAACCAGGGCAAGGGTTGGGCTCCATTTTGTGTCTTAGGGTTAGGGAACCAGGGCAAGGGTTGGGTTCCATTTTGTGTCTTAGGGTTAGGGAACCAGGGCATTTGATGGGCTCCATTTTGTGTCTTAGGGTTAGGGATCCAGGGCATTTGTTGGGCTCCATTTAGTGTCTTAGGGTTAGGGAACCAGGGCAAGGGTTGGGCTCCATTTAGTGTCTTAGGGTTAGGGATCCAGGGCAAGGGTTGGGTTCCAATTTGTGTCTTAGGGTTAGGGAACCAGGGCATTTGATGGGCTCCATTTTGTGTCTTAGGGTTAGGGATCCAGGGCATTTGTTGGGCTCCATTTTGTGTCTTAGGGTTAGGGAACCAGGGCAAGGGTTGGGCTCCATTTAGTGTCTTAGGGTTAGGGATCCAGGGCATTTGTTGGGCTCCATTTTGTGTCTTAGGGTTAGGGAACCAGGGCAAGGGTTGGGCTCCATTTAGTGTCTTAGGGTTAGGGAACCAGGGCATGGGTTGGGCTCCATTTTGTGTCTTAGGGTTAGGGAACCAGGGCATGGGTTGGGTTCCATTTTGTGTCTTAGGGTTAGGGAACCAGGGCAAGGGTTGGGTTCCATTTTGTGTCTTAGGGTTAGGGAACCAGGGCAAGGGTTGGGCTCCATTTTGTGTCTTAGGGTTAGGGATCCAGGGCATGGGTTGGGCTCCATTTTGTGTCTTAGGGTTAGGGAACCAGGGCAAGGGTTGGGCTCCATTTTGTGTCTTAGGGTTAGGGAACCAGGGCATGGGTTGGGCTCCATTTTGTGTCTTAGGGTTAGGGAACCAGGGCAAGGGTTGGGCTCCATTTTGAGTGTGCTTGGGAACTATGGCTAATTTGGCTACCCCTTTTGGCATCCTTTGACCAAATGTTCCAAAAAATCTTCTTAGGTTAGCTGTTGTTTGGGTGATGTGATCCTTAGAATCAGAACAAACATCACATGCGCATGCTTGCAAAGTGTGACACAGGTACTGAGTCATTCTCGATGGATTATTAGGATTTAGTCCTGTTTTGAACTATATATTTATGAACTATAGACACACTCAGCACCACAGACCAGCTGCCCTGGCAAGGCTTCGTATCCTGCACAGCTGGACACTTCAGACCTGTGAACCATTGGGCCAACACAGAATGTGTTATTTTATCCTCTTTATGAAAACCTGCAAACAGGATAGAATGTTGATAGAAACTTTAAATGCCTTGATACATTGAACATGAACAAAGTTGGCACTTCAAAACACATTTAAATTTGATTCAGAAATCAAATCAAAATCATGAATTTAAATTATTTGTTGTTAGGGTGTCTACAAGGCCACTATTGGCATCACTCTCACAGTTTAAACTTATATACACACGAACCTTTGTAATAAAGATTCTACTTGAATCCAGGCCGTCGATGTTAACAATAGTTATTCAATTATTAATACGTGTAAAAGAGGAGTAAACATATGGCCCTTCTTCAATTCCGAAACAACTTACACATAATGACGCATTGGGCACCAAACGTCCCCTCAAACTGACCAGTTGCCTGGCCGAAATCAGGATCAGGCACGACGGAACCGGAAATCAAGCAAACCGGAACCGGAACCGGAAATAAGCCACACCGGAAATAGGCCACACCGGAACTGGAAATAGGGCAAACCGGAACCAGAAATCAGGCAAACCGGATCCGAAAATAATGCCCCTTGAACCACGGGAACCACGGGAACCAGAAATCAGGGAAACCGGATCCGGAAGTACGACAGACCGGAACCGGAAATAATGCACACCGGAACCGGAAATCAGGCAAACCTGAACCGGAAATAGCCACACCGGAACCGAAAATCATGCACACCGGAACAGGAAATAAGGCACACGAGAACAAGAAATCAGGCAAACCGGAACCGGAAATAAGCCACACCGGAACCGGAAATCATGCACACCGGAACAGGAAATAAGGCACACGAGAACAAGAAATCAGGCAAACCTGAACCGGAAATAAGCCACACCGGAAACCGAAAATAATGCACACCGGAACCGGAAATCAGGCAAACCGTATGCGGAAATCAGACACACGGGAACCAGAATTCAGGCAAACCGGAACCGGAAATCAGACAAACCGGAACAGGAAATCAGGCAAACCGGAACCGGAAATCAGACAAACCGGACAAACCGGAACAGGAAATCAGGCAAACCGGAACCGGAAATCAGGCAAACCGTATCCGGAAATCAGGCAAACCGTATCCGGAAATCAGGCAAACCGTATCCGGAAATAAGCCACACCGGAACCAGAAATAAGGCAAACCGGAAGTCGACATCAGCCAAACCGAAGTAATTATTTGTTTGCTTGCTTGCTTGCTTGCTTGCTTGCTAGCTAGACTTCAAATCTAGGATTAGGCTTGAAGCCGCAGTATTCAAGTTGGTTTCGGTGAACGGCTATTTTTCAGATATTTTTCTGCCGCTTCACTCAGTTCAGTCCTATCCACAACCCCTGTTACGACAAGGACAGGCCCGGGCCATTTTTAGTATTGTCTGTCTACAAAAGGTCTCTCAGACACAGGAGAGACGCCGCACAAGCACCTGTCTCGTGTGGACGTGTGTATGGATGTTCCGGGCCAGTACACTTATGCCTTTCCCAGCTGACAATCATCTGATAACAGATGAAACTTTAGTAGCTATGATGAATATCATGTGCAACATTGTGCAACATTATCCAGCAAAAGCCATTCAGTCTCCCTAACTGATACTGTATGAGTTTTAGTCACCTCTTTCTTTAACACAAGTTCACAAGGCAACTGTGGCCTGAAGCCACAACGTGGAACCACTGCACAGCAAGGTGTTTCAATGTTACGTTCTCAGAGGAAACTGTCTTTAATCAGTAACACGCTATTTCAACATCATGGTAGGGCCATCCGTAACATCCAACAGCTTTCCTGTAGCAAATGCAGCACATAGTCAAGCACTGTCCACATGTTTCATGGCTTTCGCATTATATCAAACAACAGTTGTCATGACATCAACGAAACGTATTTTTTTATTTATACTTCATAAAGTGCCCTGAGATGTGGTAAGGCCTATGTAAATATAACATATACCATTCCATAAAAATTACTCATATCCAGCAAACAGTGTTGCTCTTTCTGCTTTCAAATCAATCGATAGCATCTGTCTTTGTGGTTTAGGCATCTTTGGCGTATTTAAAAAACTTGAAATATCATGCAACGTGCATCGTACCTATGCTATTCAATTGGAGGCCCCAGGACGCAAACCTGCACCGGTGGTTAAGAGAGCATGCTTCGAGGTTATAACCTCCAAGGAAATTATTCCATGGCCAGACAAACGATCCTGTGGCACATAAGCCAGAACGTGTTGTTTCACAGCCCTAATGTCGCCACCAGTCATCTTATTAATCTCGCGTTATATCCGAACGTTTATTAATAGAAAGGGTGTTTTCCAGACATTTCACACCCGTCTGGAAATCAACTTCGGGCTTCTTTTCGGTCCTTTCGGAAGTGCTTGTGCCTCCAGGTTTAGTCGTCGGTCTCTTGGCACCGCTTGCTTTGGCTCGGGGACACCCTGACTGGGTGCAAACCCCCTTTTTAATAGGAACTCTTTTTTCAAGGGACTTCTTACATACTACATGAACCCCGTACTCAACTCTCAACCCTCAACCCGAGCCAATCGAATCGCTCTCTTTTCATTGGCCGACTAATCGCTTTTCTCCCTTTCCCTTGTTTTGGCTCCATTACCCGGGCCCCGCTTTTACCCCGCTCCGGCCCCGCTTTTACGCCCATGGTTACCGCTTCGCTTTCGAACAGAACACGATATAGTTACAAATATTCTCACTTCACTTCACTTCACTTCACTTCACTTCACTTCACTTCACTTGAGTTTCATCACATTTTTTAAAAAAAAATCTCCACAACCAAAATATTTTTTTTTTTAGCAACTATTTTACAGTGTTTCAGAACGAAGTCAGTATATTGAGTCTACTTTCATTTTACTTCTTGGACGTTCGTGGCATACTTATTTCTTGTCTTTCTTGCCTTTCCTGTTTTTCGGGCTATTTCGGCTTTTTGCTATTCAATGCAGCTTTAACTCTCTTTCCAATTGTCACCATTTATTTTACACCTCGTCTTCAGGTTTTATACTCTGCATTATTTTACCTTCACATCTTCAATTCGGTTGTCTGTAAAACAAATTATTGCATAATCATACTTTATTTTTCCCAACATAGGAAAAATCTTTTATTCATCGTACATGTAGATCCACTTTTGTCGACTTCTTTCCATTTTTGACCACTTCTTTCCACTTTTCGCGCAAATCCACCACGTGACTACACCGGTTACGCCGAGAGCATTTGGGCATTGCACCGACCGCCAAAAAACGCAGTTTAGACAGCCGGCACCAAGCCACCCGGAAGGAAGCGACAAAGCACCAATCACAGGCGAGATTACTAATGTCAAGGCCGTCATTTCCTCCGTCAGCTGGCAATGGCGACACACCGAATTTCTCTCTGGCTGGCATCGTCAAACACACGCGTGCTCCCTCGGTCTTGTCGCATCTCCATCGAGGGAGAGGACGATTATGCTCATGCATCTGAAGGTAAGTTCATTCATATATTTCACTCAACGTCTTTATTTCCCGCTCAGAGCGGCCATTCTGTCAAAACAGGGACGAAGCATGTTCCAAACCTTGTCCTTCCTTTGGCCATTTGCAACTTCTTAACTTTCACAGAAAATGTCACCTGTTTTGGCCGCTCTCTGGTGCACATTGCAGGTGTTTTCGTTGCGAAGAAGCAGGCAGCGTGCCTCCTGTATTCTTGTATGTATGATCAATGCCTACCTTCACACACTGACCACGCCCTATAACGGTTTAAACAATTACCGTATTTCATCCGACATAAGAACGGCACTATGCTATCATTAATCAACATGCACTATTCATCACGCCCTTCAGTGTAAACAAACCTAAGTGTTCAACTACCGTATTTCTGACAAAAACACGTCCCTTTATTATGAGTATGTGTTGTATATAGTACTTTTCTTCTGTTGGAAATGTATTTGTTCAAGGCCCCTACCCCTCCCATTCAAACTAATACTGGTGTCTCATTGCTGGAAATCTTGCCGAGAGTTATTCTTTAAGCATGTATCATTTGTCTCAGCTATGGGCCAAGGGGAACAACTCTGTCAGTCTTCCAGGTTCATGCAACTTAATTAGCGTCACATCACGACCAAATGCGTTTACCTCATTGGCTGATGCAGCTTTGTCAGCCATGTTCTTAACAATACAAAGATACTGACCCAGATTTCTTCATTGTTTTCTGGCTTGTATTACAATTTATGGTCGCAATAAGGCCACAATATAAGTAATAATGTACCTAATAATATAATAAGGTAACCTAGATTTGAAAATACTATATTTGTAAACACTGGAAAATGGTTAGTTCGAATAATTTCATTATTTCATGTTCGCGCTACCCGCACGGTATGTAGGCGTTGACAAACGACATGGTAGAGAAGGTTCTTCATGGTAAAGACCCTAGTTTTAGGGCTCCAGTTATGCATATAGGATGATTATGTTGCCTAACCTGTATAAACTTTCTGTTTGGCAATATGTTCTAAGTAAGTGTAGGATGCAAGCAGTATTTTGTCCAAAGACAGGTGTTTGTGGGTTGTTGAGGTCACGTGACTTTCCGCCATGTCACGTACACATCTAGTAGATATTGAAGCTTGAAGAATCAAAGTATAAACTATGTCCCTGGCTAGTGTACATGTTGTTAGTTTTCCCCTCTATGTCATTTGGTATATCTATCTGTCCCAGGGGTATGGGAGACAACTCTGGTTGTCTTGTTTAAGTAATGATTTGCAGGGCGCTTCAATTGTACTGTAATGTTATAATGTTATGCTCTTCACTCAAAATCCATTTATTATAATTCATGTGTAATGTCTTGATATCCATAATTAATCATAGTACATTTTGGGGTATTATTCTGTAGTATATTTCCATGTAAAACACTTGATATTTAAAGAAGAGTTTCTGTCAAACTCATTTCCAAGTGCATGCTGCTTGAAGTATAGCTACTTTTCTTGTACTGTAAATAATGGATAATATATAATAATGATAGGATTTATGGTTCTGATGTTTATTAAAAGTTAATTTTGATCCTGTTCACCATTCTGTTGATTAATAACTATTGTAAAAGGGGCTCATGTCATCTAGACCAGTGTTGCTATACATAACAGAGAGAACTAAGTAGGTACATAGACACTTTACTGAAACTATTCCTTTAATAGTCGATGAGTTGTATGCTATATCGTTGCACCATGCCAAGTTGTAAACTTGATGACAATACAAGTTTTGTCAGCCATGTTCTTACGAATACAAAGATACTGACCCAGATTCCTTCATTGTTTTCAGTCAGTGTGAGCAATTGTGAACTGGGTAACATATGCATTCATTATGCTCCATTCATGATATCAATCACTGGATTGTCTGGGACTCGATTATTTACAGACCGCCGTCATATAGCTGGATTATTGCTGAGAGCAGCGTTAAACAACAAACCAAACCAAACCAAACCAAACCAAACCATTATGCTCCATTCATTGATCAAGTTCTTTGTCTTTATTCCATTGCTGCTGTACAGGCCTGCCGAACTGACGTCACACAACCTCGTCCCTCTCCCCCCTGGTTCCCCTCCCGCCCTCCCTCTCCCAATCCTGTCCTGTTTGTTGTATCATGGATTATTACTTTAACATCTGTTTTTTTCTAAAAACCTTATGTAAAAGTCAATAATATTGTTGACATTAGTCTCTTTGTGTTACCACTTGATTGTAACCATGGTAACAGTTCTGTAATTATTCCAGTTTCATGAACCAGGAAAAGTGACGTCTTTATTAAGACCTTTATATCTAAATTTCCAAGAAATTGATGTTTTGGTTGGTTACCAAGGTATCAGAGCATGAAGAGTGGTGGAGTAATTATGTTTCAACTTGTTTTGGCCGTGAATCACTTGTGCTCATTGTGTTGGACATTGTTGCAGACCCAAGATGGCTGTGCGGCGCCGACACAATCTCCTGACACAACTTACCACAGCCCTGATATTTTCTTCTTCATGGAAGATTGTGAAAGGTAGGCAATTTTATACTTTGGTCTCCTTGTACTCAGTAGTATTTTTCATGAGGTATACTGTATTTGTGGTATTAAGCACCCTGCTCTAATAAAAGCAAGGATTTATCTGGAATTCCAAACAAGGTTCTGTTTGTTCCCTTGGCAATCCAATTGGGAAAGAAATTGTAAGATTGTTCCAATTTGGGAATTTGTACTGTCTTTTGCTGCGGACTTGGGGTCGAATATAGATAATCCCGAAATAGATTTACATGACAGGTCCTTTTTTGTTTGTGTATATTACAGCAATGGTGAAGGAGTAACTGTTATTGTCAACAATGCAGTTTACTGGGCCCAGCTTAATTAGCACTTATTGGCTCAGGCTGTTGATTGTGGCACTCAGTTCACAGGTTTTGGGTAGGTTAGGTTAGGTTACCTACAACCCTTTCCGATCAAGCACCCCTTTACGATCATTGGTTAGGCACCCCTTTACGATCTTGTATCCCTTTACAATCATTACGGTTAGGTACCCCTTTACGATCAAGCACCCCTTTACAATCATTTGGGTTAGGCACCCCTTTACGATCAAGCACCCCTTTATGATCTATAGGGCTAGGTGCCTCTTTCCGATCAAGTACCCCTTTACAATCATTAGGGCTAGGTGCCCCTTTCCGACCAAGCGCCCCTTTACAATCATAAGGGCTAGGTGCCTCTTTCCGATCAAGTACCCCTTTACAATCATTAGGGTTAGGTACCCCTTTCCGATTAAGCACCCCTTTACGATCATTAGGGTTAGGTACCCCTTTACGATCAAGTACCCCTTTACGATCATTAGGGTTAGGTACCCCTTTACGATCAAGTACCCCTTTACAATCATTAGGGTTAGGTACCCCTTTACGATCAAGTACCCCTTTACAATCATTAGGGTTAGGTGCCCCTTTCCGATCAAGCACCCCTTTACAATCATTACGGTTAGGTGCCCCTTTCCGATCAAGCACCCCTTTACAATCATTAGGGCTAGGTGCCCCTTTACGATCAAGTACCCCTTTACAATCATTAGGGTTAGGTGCCCCTTTCCGATCAAGTACCCCTTTACAATCATTAGGGTTAGGTGCCCCTTTCCGATCAAGCACCCCTTTACAATCATTAAGGTTAGGTGCCCCTTTACGATCAAGCACTCATTTACAATCATTAGGGCTAGGTGCCCCTTTCCGATTAAGCACCCCTTTACGATCATTAGGGTTAGGTACCCCTTTACGATCAAGCACCCCTATACGATCCTTAGGGTTAGGTACCTCTTTCTGATCAAGCACCCCTATACGATCCTTAGGGTTAGGTATGTGGTAGGGCATGGGTTAGCTATCTCTTTTTTTTATCCAAAGTCATTTATCTAAAATCCATACCATTTCTTTAAAGTTTCGGTTGTCTCGATGTCTCTGACAACAAATGTAACTTGTGGTTTCAAAAAGCGCCCCCTACCTTTGTCAATTTGCCAATCTCCCAAGGTGCTTACTACCGCTGACATTTAGGTCTATATTGATGTTTTTTGTTTTTTCAATTGTCTTGCAACCATGGCAACATATGAGACAAAGGATTCCAGAAAATCTCTTCTTTTTCAGGAGAAATCTAGATTTGCCATAGTTTTGTACACTTGCTTGGGAGCTTTCTGATATTTCAGTCAATGTCTGTCAGAGGGACAAGTGCTGTTGTGCCAGACAAAGTATGACAGCAACATCTGAAGTGTTTCATCACTACATGTCCATATACCATGTCCATATACCTGTCCATATACCATGTCCATATACCATGCCCATATACCATGCCCATGTACCATGTCCCAGACTCGTTTATGTACTGCCGTGGTAATGCTGGAATATTGCTGACTTCAGTGTTCAACTTTCACTCACTCACTCACTCACTCACTCACTCACTCACTCACATGCTTATAAGACTGGGAGAGTAGAAGGTCGGTGGTTCGATCCCCGGGTGGGACAGTAAAGGATGGTGCTTGTTGTTACCCTGTCTGGCGCTGGGCATTGAGGAGCAAAACCAAGTACTGGCCTAGTACTATAACATGGGTTTGTTCATGGGTTTGAATCCTGGTTCGACCCAATTACCCAAGCATGGATTGGGTGGTCAGGCTCACTGACTTGGGGGATGCAGGTCATTGTATCCCAGTTGCATAGATCGATTATTCATATCAGTCACAGGATTGTCCGGTCCAGATGCGACTGTTTCAAAGGATGCTGTCATACAGTGGAATACTGCTGAGTGCGGCATTAAACAACAAACAATGATGGCATGGGTCATTATTCATATCAGTCACTGGATTGTCTGGACCAGATGCGACTGTTTCAAAGGATGCTGTCATACAGTGGAATACTGCTGAGTGCGGCATTAAACAACAAACAATGATGGCATGGGTCATTATTAATATCAGTCACTGGATCTGATCTGATGTGTTTGTAGCAGCTTTTTAAATCTACCCGGTAATGGAGGCATTATAGTTTTTCTACGAGAAAAGATTCTAATTGGAATGGACAGTGTTATGATATTGTCAAGAATAAAATTCCAATATGGATCATAATTTACAATACATGTGTCATATGGAAATAAAGTTTCTCTGAAAATTCATTCTATTTTATTGGAATCAACAGTGTTATGATATTGTCAAGAATAGACATGATGGAACACAAAAATGTACAATACATACTGTGTCCATATGGAAATAAGATTCTTTGAGTCGAATCAGTGTTCAAAACTCAGCATTGATGTTAAGACCTTAGTGGTTCTTGTCTTAACCCTGATCAGGATAATTCTGTTGAATGTTGGAGATTGAGGGGACCATCCACCTCCCTTAACTTGGCACTAAATAGTAATCAAGGGAGGACTTTGTGACTTTAACAATGACAATTTGTTTTCAGGAGATAGCATCTGTGCTGATAGCATTCGATCGTCACAAAGAATGGCAGATCAGAGAACTCAAAATCAGGTATTTTCAATGTGTGCTATTTGGTGCAGTGAAGTAGCTCTATCTATGATGCACAATTTATTAGAAAAAATGTTAATAATAATTGTCTATATGTGAATTCCTCATAACTGTATAATCTGCATGCAATATGGCTTGCCAGAGGCTCATGTTTATTTGATGTCGTATTAAATGTCACGGTGAAGAGATGGAATTTCAGTATGAATGGAAAGTAGAGAGTTTGTGGTTGGAATTGACATGTCCCTTGATACTAAAACATAGACATTATATATTTTCAGTATTCATTTATTTAATGGAATTGATGAAAGGATTCCAATTCATATTGTTCCAACTTTCCAACATTCCAGTAAACTGACCATTAACCCGAGGCCAGTGATTAACCTGATTAATGTTACAAGTTGACACTAGTCTGCTAGTCTGAGGCAAGTTCAAATTAAAAGGGCAAGTAAATAATGTTGGACATTAACCCTCATCGTCTTGTCAAAAGTATATGAAGTTTGTTACAGCTAGCTGGGTTTGAACTAAATGCTAAAATGCTTTCAAGGGTTTGAGTCATTAGCATTAGAAATTAACTCTGGTTTGCAAACCTGATGCAAATTAACATTTTTTGGAAGGACATTAGAAATTACACTGCTCTGCTAGCCTGAGCCAAAAAGAAGTTTGGATGGGCCAGTCATTAGAAAATCAACACTGGCATGCTAGGTTGAAACAGTGAAATTTTGGAAGGGCCTGGCAATAATTAGTGTTAGAAATGGTGTGGCAACTTTAGATTAGTGAAATTTAGAAGGCCCAGTGATTAGTGTTAGAGATTGTGTGCCAACTTCAGACACGTTAAATGTTTGAAGAGCCAGGTATTAGTGTTAAAAATGGTATGCCAACCTGAGACAGGTGAAATTTTGGAAGGGCCATTGATTAGCATTAGAAGGGCCAATTTTGATTAGTGTTACATTAACGCTGGACTGCTAGCATGAGTCAAGTGAAGTGTGGGAAGGGCAAATGGAACGTGGATGGTTGTTCAGCATTGGTTCATGGTTTCAGGCCTCCGAGTGGCTCCATGCTGCTGTACAGTCGGAACAAGGTGAGGTACCGCAAGGACGGCTACTGCTGGAAGAAGCGGCGCGATGGCAAGACTATCAGGGAGGATCACATGAAGCTCAAAGTGCAGGGGGTGGAGGTGAGGGGAACTACTGGGGCGTTGTGCTGTCACTCTGGCTTCACGCCCCACTCTGCAATATTCTATCTGTATGACAGGTGTCCGTTACATCAGGGTTGGAAATTAATACTAGCCCACTTTCCCACTAACCCGGGGCTACTACAAATGCCTCTGGGCTTGTACAAATTCCTGTGTGCTTGTACAAATTTCCTGATTTCCCCATTGTTTTAACATTACATGGGCATTTTATCTACACCCAGTAGAGTAAAGCTTCTCAGTTAAGTTCTAACCTTATTGTCTGTAAATAATCAAGTCTGGACCAGAGAATCCAGTCATTGACATCATGAGCGTTGATCAACACAATTGGCTAGATGTGATGAAATACAATCAAACAAGTCCTTGAGCATGTTGAGTCTGACCACCTGTATTTAGTCGCCTCTTACAACCAGCGTAGGTTGCTGGTGGGGCTGGGACGAGTCCACATTTCCTACCCAGGTACCCGGCACCCTATCACCCGACTCTACCTGGATACCCTCTATAGGTCTCAAGAGTTGAGAACAACATGGGTAGTTTTACCGGAGCCCTGGAAAAAGTGTTAAGATACACATGAAATGATCTGGTCATGCATGCCCTGAAGCTGTATCTTTATTCAAGCATATAAAGATTTATAGGAATGTGTGCATCGTCAGAATTAAATTCCAACATTAGTGACTTGTTGTGTAACATTGGAATTTTAGTAAATTTTCGTCATCAAACAATGTATCACAGGACTAACCAAGGGTGGGTAATCCTGTGGGTACCCGGGTCATACTTAGGACCCACCCGACCAGAATACCCGCGTTGTCCGTCCCAGCCCTAGTTGCTGGGGATCTATTCCAACCTGGAAATCCCAGATAGTGGCATTATTTGGTGATCCCCTTAATGGGGATGTCAGGATTGAATTGATCCCACCACTCTGCTGGTTGTAAGCGTTGACCAGAATTGATAAGGGGGTCAGGCTCAGACGTGTCATTGTGCCCAGCTGGCATGGTTCGGTACTCGCAACATCATCACCGGATTGTCTGACCCAGACAGGATCATTTGGCCATTGATCTCCCCTCTAAAAAACATGTGACCTCCCATTCATGAACAATATGGGTCCCTGACCCTATGTATCTGATACCCACCAACCCTTTTGACAGGTAATTGGGACCCATGAAGATCTGGGGTAGAATAGGTCTTCAGCAACCCATGCTTGTCATAACAGGCAACTATGCTTGTCTGAAGAGGCAACTAACGGCAACAGGTGGTCAGGTTCGCTGGCTTGGTTGATGCATGTCTTTGTATTCCCATTGCGTAGATCGATGTTCATGATGTCAATCACTGGATTATCTGGTCCAGACTCGATTATTTACAAACTGCCGTCATGCATTAATCAACAAGCGAACAATTAAATGTTGGTGGACACCTGAATAATTTGTTGATATTCAATTGATTGAGTCCTGATTGTGTTTGTTTTCAGTGTATCTATGGCTCATACGTGCACTCGGCGATCCTCCCTACTTTCCATAGACGCTGTTATTGGTTGCTCCAGGTGGGTGTAATGTGTAGTTTCTTACTGTTCAGTAAATAATAGTGACAGGTCCCTTTCCATGTTCACCTGAAATTCACCAAAAGCAGAGTCGATTGTACGATTCCGACTATGTCACGAGCATGTGTATATGAATCACTATCAAATAGTGATGATACCATGTTTCGCAAAAAGGTGAGTGTATTTTGTTTCACAGGTGGCACCCGTCACCAATACATGCAAAGACAAGTCAAGTGTTAACCTGAAAAAACACACAAAGATATGGTGTAAGTCAAATTAGGTAATTGCATCATACACCATTTTTGTCACTGATGTGTCACATTTTTAAAACATTTTGAAAGCTTTACGGAGGCCTTGAATGTTGTAACCTTGATCAAACAACTTCTGACCAAGAGTCGTATGACGCTCTTTGAAATCTTGGAAGAAAGGGCATGCTCGATTGTAGCTCAAAGACATAAGGGAAAGTTGACTATTGGAAAGACACTCACATTACATTATGTTTCGCAACCCACACACCTGTATTAGTTTAAATAATGTTGAAATGGACAATTTGCGATATATTGTACCTGTGTACCTGTATGGCCTGACCTGTTTCAGAATCCTGACATCGTTCTTGTCCACTACCTGAATGTCCCCTACCCTGACAACACCAAACTGAGCATTCCTGTTTTATCTTACGACATGGAGAAGAAAGAATGGACCAAGGAGGAACTTGTTGATCAGCTCAGGCCGATGTGTGAGTTGACAGAGGGCTTCGGAATTAGCTTTCTTGTTTAACGCCACACTCATCAATGTTACAGCTGTATGATGTCAAACTGAAAATAATCGAATCTGGACCAGACAATCCAGTGTTTGACATCATGAGCATCAATCTAAGCATTTGGGATATGGTGACATGCATCAAGCAAGTCAGCGAGTCGGAGCACCTGTTAATCTGGGTTGCTGAAGACCAATTCTAATTGAAATGTTATCTCTTAGTCCAAGACTGATAAACTTCAGGAAGGACTCATTTCCTATCGTTGACTGCCGTGGTTACCATGGCAATTGTGGAGCGGTCGGGTAGCCTATTGGTTAAAGCGTTCGCTCGTCACACTGAAGACCCGGGTTCGAATCCTGACATGGGTACAATGTGTGAAGCCCATTTCTGGTGTCCCCCGCCGTGATATTGCTGGAATATTGCTAAAAGCGGCGTAAAACCAAACTCACTCACTCACTCACTATGGCAATTGTAAAGCAGATCATTTGTACAGACTAGTAGAAACAAAGATTAGTTAATTACCCTGGACTATGTTTTGAAGCAGTGAAAGAGTGTATTGTTTATTTGTGTGTTCATTGCAAGACACTGAAAAACAACTTGTTTTATATAGGGTAAGATCCAAATTGAGGCACCACGCCTAGCGTATATGCCAATAAACATAGTTACAAATTCTGATACATTTTCTATGAATGCTACGTCATAATACTAAAAGAATTAGAAGACAAAATACCTGTATCCCCGGAACCATTCCCATCTTTGTGAAACTGTGAGATACTAAGGGAGATAATTTGGGCAGTTAATATGCAACCCGATGGTGACACAATGTCAGACATTGTCTGATGTTGAAAGCTTACATGAGTTCAATTGTTGATGTCAGAAACTGACAGAAAGAATTAAAAGCTTAAGACATTGTTGTATTCCTTGTATAGATGTTGATATTGTAGTAACAACAGTCATACTCCTTGAAATGAAGCTGTAACTGTGTCTCTTGTAGTGGCGTGTGGCAGGAGAGTGGATCTTGGTCCTGAGCAAGAACACATGGTGAGAGCATTCATCTTGATGACGAGAGTAATTACTGTCAGGACTTGACTGATTCCCAGAAATACTGATTAACATCACAGGCATGGGTGGTCCAGTAGTCCAAGGCACTAAATATACCGTGCAGAGTTTCGTCCCTTAGGGTTGCCAGGAACCTATGATCGTTGGTTTGAATCCTGGATTCACTCTGATTATGTTTCTAGGTTTGTCCACGCGTTTATAGCTTTCACTAAAGTGGTGAACATCTAAGACCTGCATCGGGGCGGCCGGGGAGGGGAGTCTAGTGGTTAAAGCATTCGCTCGTCACACCGAAGACCCAGGTTCGATTCCCGACATGTGTACAATGTGTGAAGCCCATCGTCGTGATAGTGCTGGAATATTGCTAAACGCGGCGTAATACCATATTCACTAAGACCTGCATCACTTTGGGTTTTCCTCCCACATTAAGGTGACAAGCCGTAATATAACTGAAATACTGTTGAACGAGGTGTTAAACCCAACTGAGTGATTCTCCCTAAGCTCCAGTCTACGACTTTACCACTCACTGTGCACTTCCTCTGTGGTGTAGTGGATGGAGCACCTGCAAAGAGAGGAGAAGGTTCTGACCACGTTTTACCAAAAGTGTTACCAGAGTGTTACCAGAGTGTTACCCTGCCTGGCACTCGGCATCAAAGGAATGAAACAAGGACTGGTGGGCTCAGAGTCAGTATGCTGTATCTGAGTGTACTTGAGATGGTACTTGTTATTACCCTGCCTGGCACTCGGCATCAAAGGAATGAAACAAGAACTGGTGGGCTCAGAGTCAGTATGCTGTATCTGCGTGTACTTGAGATGGTACTTGTTGTTACCCTGCCTGGCACTCGGCATCAAAGGAATGAAACAAGGACTGGTGGGCTCAGTCAGTATGCTGTATCTGAGTGTACTTGAGATGGTACTTGTTGTTACCTTGCCTGGTGATTGGCATTAAGGGGATGAAACAAGAACTAGTCAGATATTCAGTTTGCCAGTAACAAACTGACGTCTAATCACTATTGTTGTGTTGACGTTGTGTTAATTGACTCGGGGTATCACTAAGGGTTGATATTCCTAGAAAAGGTTTTGTTGCACGGTTACAATATTGTTCCTTTTCTTGCAGGTTGAAGAAACAATTGAAGACTTTGTTCAACAGTTGATTAACCTTCGGCAGGACAAATCAGGCAAAGCCAAACCCCACAAATGCACTCCTTCCTGTGACAAAAACTTTCCTCATTCCAAATGCACCAAGGACTCATCACCTCCTAACACAGCCAGCCTGGCACACAATCGCCTAGTGTCCATGTTGCAGCGCCACACCCAACGCAGCGCCACCCAGTCGGTAGCCCCGCCCACTCCCGAGCTTCACACCAGCCAGGTGGTGATCACGCCCACTACGGCCCCCTCGTCCAACTCCACTCAAGACTTGAACCACACAGCTGCAGCTCCTGCTCCTCTCATTCTAAACCTAGCAAGTCTCCACGGCAGTAATGGTCTGATCTTTGTCAGCGGACATAACACATCACCCATCTCCATCATCAACAACTCTCTCACCACGCCCATTCACACCATCACCGCGGCAACCCTGGACACGCAGGGCCGTTTCCCTCAGCCTCAGATACTCCAAACCATTCCCCAAGTGCTTGCTGGTGTCAAGCAGGATGATAAATTGTCACAACATATTCACAATCTCCATGCGCATGACTCGAACAGAAAGTCTCCCGTTCCGATGAATATTGCAAGTGATGCTCTGTTGGAGCTGGCAGGCACCCAGCAGGATTCGAAGGATCTTTTTCTCGATCAAATGTCAGCTACAATCTCAGATACTCAGCGAAATCTCCACAATACATTAGACTCGCTCATTCGCGGGGACTGCTCGCACACTGTGGGAACACTAGTGAAAGATAATTCGGGGACTGATAATTGTGATACTCTTGATGGCAGCTTTTCCTCATTTCCCAGTACTGATCTCAATCTTGATTATCTTCTCGACTTGCCCGAACTTTATGACTGTCCTGATTTGCCCGACACAAATGCAAGTCTCGGGACGTCAAGTGGCGGAATGCCGACTTCTGTCCCGCTCATCAATTGTGCTAACTGCCTCAGCAACCAACAAGCTCAACAATCACAGCAGCAACGGGCAGAGTCGCATCAATCTTCAACATCGACGTCTGCTACGTCAGACACGCAGACAGCAGACAACACTCACTCACAGACTGACACAGACAGCAGCTTCTCTCAGGGCGTCATCACAGACTTCTCCCCTGACTGGTGCTACACAGATGTGAGGGGCATAGAGTTTCACATTTCCACCCAAACCAAGCTGACTCTCTGTGATAATATTGAAATACTGTTCCAAGCGGTGTAAAAACCAAACTCACTTGCTGACAGATATGATAAATCCACTTCTGAGTAATCTTATCGGGATGTGTTCTAGTTTATGATTTGAGAGCAAGTACATTGAGGTAGCTGTGAGGTGTACAGTAAACGACGGTTATAACAAACTCAAAGGGGCCACTGATTTTAGTTCCTTATAACCTATTCGTTATAAACATATTTTACTGTACCTCCAAAATGTTGTTAAATTATTTATCATCAATAATCAATAATCAGCATGATTAGGGTTGACATGCCTGTGATAGTGTTGGCAGTGACTGATGAGATGTTATTGAGTGTTGTTGTATGTTGGAAGGGTGGCACAAAGATCCTGGTGACAGGCCCATGGTTCTCCACGTCCACGTCCTACTCTGTTGTGTTCAACAGTAAGACGGTGCCTGCTACACTTGTACAGGCAGGGGTTCTCCGGTGCTTCACTCCAGGTCAGTATCTCACACTTCTAAAGGGGGATTCCGGGTTAGGATGGGTCTCCAGCAACCTATGCTGGTTGCCAGAGGTGACTTGGATGGTCAGACTTGTTGACTTGGTAGATGCATGTCATCGTAACACAATGGCATGGATTGTTGATGATGATATCAATCAGTGGATTGTGGGCCCAGACTTGATTGTTATGCTGGTCGTAAGAGGCATCTTGGATCAAAGGTGGCCAGACTCAGTGAATTGGTTGTTTACGTGTTAATATACCCTAATTGCATGGAACGTTGATGTCATATGATGCTGATGTCTTGCAGCACATGACGCCGGCCTGGTGACACTGCAGGTGGACAGACTCAGTGAATTGGTTGATTGAATGTTAATATACCCTGATTGCGTGGAACGTTGATGTCATATGATGCTGATGTCTTGCAGCACATGACGCCGGCCTGGCGACGCTGCAGGTGGACAGACTCAGTGAATTGGTTGTTTGCGTGTTAATATACCCTAATTGCATGGAACGTTGATGTCATATGATGCTGATGTCTTGCAGCACATGACGCCGGCCTGGTGACACTGCAGGTGGACAGACTCAGTGAATTGGTTGATTGAATGTTAATATACCCTAATTGCATGGAACGTTGATGTCATATGATGCTGATGTCTTGCAGCACATGACGCCGGCCTGGTGACACTGCAGGTGGACAGACTCAGTGAATTGGTTGATTGAATGTTAATATACCCTGATTGCGTGGAACGTTGATGTCATATGATACTGATGTCTTGCAGCACATGACGCCGGCCTGGTGACGCTGCAGGTGGACAGACTCAGTGAATTGGTTGTTTGCGTGTTAATATACCCTAATTGCATGGAACGTTGATGTCATATGATGCTGATGTCTTGCAGCACATGACGCCGGCCTGGTAACGCTGCAGGTGGCCAATGATGGGTTTGTCATCTCCAACAGTGAGGTGTTCGAGTACAAGGCTCGGGAGAAGCACAGCACGCAGTCAGCTCACAACGAATGGTTCTCAATGGATTGTGAGTAGTTGTACCTCGGTATATTTTGCAGTGTTGGAAATTAAGCTTGACAGTCAAGGGGACTTTTGATTTTCCTCATATTAGAAGTCAAAAGATTCAAGTACCAGAGGCCCCCCTTTTGTTTTGAACACTGATTTTGGAACACGGGTGGTTCATTTGTCGAAGGTGTCACAGTTCAGTTTGCAATGTGGCAATAAAGGGCTGCTTTAAAGCGTTTGCTCAGTAATCAGAAGCCCAAGGTCTGTTCCCCAGCTTGGTACAATGTGTCCAACCCATTGCTGATATCGCCCTTATATTGCTGGAATAATGCCAGTTGTGGAGTAAACTCCAACTAACTCACTCAGTTTGCAGAGTTGTGTCCCCTCAGCTGATTCAAGGTTCCAGTCCTAGATTCAGCCAAATTATTCTGCCTGTGCTCACGGTGTTCCACTAATGCCTTGTGTCTGTGACCTACCTCACTTTGGCCTTTGAGTGAGTGAGTGAGTGAGTCGGGTTTGACACTGCTTCCAGCAATATTCCGTCGGGGGACACCAGAAATGGGCTTCATGTGGGGAATCAAACCTGGGTCTTAGTGTGACGAGCAACACTTTAACCACTAGGCTACCCCAGCGCCCCCTGGCATCTTTGAAGTAACTGAATACCAGTAACTAGAAAGTGGCATTAAACCCAACCCACTCGCTGTTTGTGTGCCATTATGATACTGCTGCAACATCGCATATTGCCTCACAATCTCGGTACATGTGTAGAAGTGTGTAAATGTTTGCTATGTTCTTGTTTCAGCGACGGAGATGAAACTGCTGCTGGTGGAGAGGTTGGAACAACTGGAGAAGAGGCTCATGCCAGCTGACAAGAACACAACTTTCCTTGACAAGCAGGTGAGCTTTCCTTGACAAGCAGGTGAGCTTTCCTTGACAAGCAGGTGAGCTTTCCTTGACAAACAGTTGAGCTTTCCTTGAGAAACAGGTGAGCTTTTCTTGACAAGCAGGTGAGCTTTCCTTGACAAACCCTGTCTATGACACTGCCAACTGTAAATCATCAGTGTGCCAGGTATTTGGCCTTCCACTCTTTGAAAGAGATGGCTTAAGCATGATAGATGAAAGTGCATGCAAGTATCGTGGTATGTATTGGATCGTGAGCAAAGTATCATGGTATGTATCAGATCGTGAGCAAAGTATCATGGTATGTATTGGATCGTGAGCAAAGTATCGTGGTATGTATCGGATCGTGAGCAAAGTATCATGGTATGTATTGGATTGTGAGCAAAGTATCGTGGTATGTATCGGATCATGAGCAAAGTATCGTGGTATGTATCGGATCGTGAGCAAGGTATTGTGGTATATATCGGATCGTGAGCAAAGTATCGTGGTATGTATCGGATCGAGAGCAAAGTATCGTGGTATGTATCAGATCGTGAGCAAGGTATTGTGGTATGTATCAGATCGTGAGCAAAGTATCATGGTATGTATTGGATCGAGAGCAAAGTATCGTGGTATGTATCAGATCGTGAGCAAGGTATTGTGGTATATATCGGATCGTGAGCAAAGTATCGTGATATGTATCGGATCGTGAGCAAGGTATTGTGGTATATATCAGATCGTGAGCAAAGTATCGTGGTATTTATCGGATCAAGAGCAAAGTATCGTGGTATGTATCGGATCAAGAGCAAAGTATTGTGATATTTATTGGATCGTGAGCAAGGTATTGTGGTATATATCGGATCGTGAGCAAAGTATCGTGATATGTATCGGATCGTGAGCAAAGTATCATGGTATGTATCGGATCAAGAGCAAAGTATTGTGGTATTTATTGGATCGTGAGCAAGGTATTGTGGTATATATCGGATCGTGAGCAAAGTATCGTGATATGTATCAGATCATGAGCAAAGTATCGTGGTATGTATCAGATCGTGAGCAAATTATCGTGGTATGTATCGGATCGTGAGCAAAGTATCGTGGTATGTATCAGATCGTGAGCAAAGTATCATGGTATGTATTGGATCTTGAGCAAAGTATCGTGGTATGTATCGGATCGTGAGCAAAGTATCATGGTATGTATTGGATCGTGAGCAAAGTATCGTGGTATGTATCGGATCTTGAGCAAAGTATCATGGTATGTATCGGATCGTGAGCAAAGTATCGTGGTATGTATCGGATCGAGAGCAAAGTATCGTGGTATGTATCGGATCGTGAGCAAAGTATCGTGGTATATATCGGATCGTGAGCAAGGTATTGTGGTATATATCGGATCGTGAGCAAAGTATCGTGGTATGTATTTGATCACACAGTTGTGTATCATCCCAGCCCTACAACAGTTTACCCTGAACTTAATCGAGTTTGCTGGGACTGACCATTGTCTCGAGCCTTGGCTCCCTTTAAGATGGGAACAAGTTCAATCCTTTCTTCACACAGCTATTTAACAGTATCAGAATAAATGTAGATACAAGTTTGAAACGAGAATCTGTCCCGGAGTGAGACGAGTGTTGTGACTTTGTTTGTTGTGCACTATTCCAGCATGCCCTGAATGTTGACCATGAGAACACCGAGTGTCGTCTTGTGCAGTATGTGGAGCACCTGGCTGGTCGACCCTGGCAGAAACTGGAGACTTACCCCAAGGCTGGCCATGGCGGACTGACTTTACTTCATCTTGCGGCGGCCCTTGGCTACGCCAAACTCATCAGCTCACTTGTTAGGTGGAGGTGGGTAGCACCAGTACAGGAATCAGTGTTGGAAATTAATGGGAGCCATGGTGTCCTTGAGGTTTGCTTCCATAGTGTTTGAATCCTGGCTCTCCTTAAAGCTTTAACTTGGCAGTAGTTATGACTGGGACCCCTTTTCTTCCATGCTTAATTTCCAACAGGGAGATTGAATAGTTGAATGAAAATAACAAACATGTATTTAGAATTGGTTCTTTGAAAGTCCCCAGAACATAATTCCGCAAATAATGGGTGCCTCGTACCCTTCCTTGTTGTAAGAGACGACTTAAATGAGGGTCTGGTAGTTACAGCGTGTGAGCTGACTGATTGTGTTCTATCATAACCCAATGCTGTGGGTTGTTGGTTGTGCTACTGGCCTCTGGTAAGCTGGGCCAAGACACGAATATTCCCAGGCTGCCATGATATAGTGAGAACATTACTGTTTTATGTGTCCTTGGTTCTGTGATGTTTGATGCTGCTGTGAACAATGTCCAGCTATGTCGTTGTTGCCTGCGACTGATGAAGTCTGGGCCAGACAAACTGGTGGTTGATATTATGAGCAACACCAAACGTCTTTGGTGAACAATGACATGCAATCAACCAGGTCACTGAGCCTGAACACCCAAAGAAAGTCGGGGAGCCTCTTAGGAGCCTCTGCTGCTGTTGCTGCTGCTGCTGCTGCTGCTGCCGCTGATGATGATGATGTGCTGGGGACCTATTCTTACCCAGGGCCCCACAAGGATTGATTGATTGATTGATTGATTGATTGATTGATTGCAGAGTGATAATACTGTTTTCTCTTTCTTTGACAGATCTGACATCTCTAATTTAGTTTTAGAATATGAAGTTGATGCTCACAGTGTGGACAACCATGCCTGTACTCCATTGGTGAGAAGCTGATTACTGCAGCATTATGTTGATCATAGGCAGGAATTGATCTAGACCTGCTCACTATGAACAAAGAAGCTGATTACTGCAGCATTATCTTGATCATAAGCAGGAATTGATCTAGACCTGCTCACAATGAACAAAGAAGCTGATTACTGCAGCATTATCTTGATCATAGACAGGAATTGATCTAGACCTGCTCACAATGAACAAAGAAGCTGATTATTGCAGCATTATCTTGATCATTGATCTAGACCTGCTCACAGGTCGATATTTGGCACCAAGTTGGCAGCAACTGTAAACATTCCCGAATGAGAATACAAACTTTCCCAGTTCATGTTGATTTGGTTATAGGTCGTGGTTAGAGTGTTTGCTCGTCATCCCGAAGGCCCTGATTCGATTCCCCACATGGGTACAATGTTTGAAGCCCATTTCTGGTGTCCCCCGCCGTGATATTGCTGAAATATTGCTAAAAGCGGCATACAACCATACTCACTCACAGTTCTAAAGATACAATTGCACCTACGATTACTTACGATTGTGAAAGGCTACCAGATGTGGGAGTTGTTTGGCAAGACAATCTCACATAGCTTAGTTTGTTCCTGATGTCAGTGTTGAATGCTTTGGGCCTCAGCTTGTCTGCTAAAGTTTGATGGTACTTTGCAAGTTGTAATCATGGTATTGATACATGGCTGACCATATAGATGTACTCACTGGTAGTTTGTTGAAGTGAATGACGGGAGGGTGGAATGTTTCAGTTGTCTTCTGTAATCAGTGTAGGAATCCTACAGTCTTTAAACTTTAAGATGATGGCTTTGCCACCAACAATCTTAGCTCTGCAACTGTCGTAAGCCTGTATGGGAGGTACGATCACCTGAGTGCTAAGATCGCTTTGTGGAACGGGACCTAAACCACTTTAATTTCTTGCTTACCTTCACACTGGTCTGTTTCAGATGTGGGCATGTGCAAGAGGAAATATTGACGCTTCACTGACGCTGTATCATATCAACACGGGGCCACTCAGCATCTGTAACAAGGATGGACGTCTCCCGCTCACCGTTGCCCGAAGCAAGGGACATCACAACCTTGCCAATCAAATCGAGCAGTTGGAGCAAGCTCGTCTGCAAGCCCCGCCCCCTTTCCCCCCATGCACATCCACAGCATCATTTGCTGGCGCAACTTCTTCTTTCACAACCTCGGACTCTATCACTGCGTGTGAACTGTCACCAACTCCTTGCCATATATTCCCCAGTTCTCACAAAAACATTTGTGATGAGAAACAGGAAAACCTTCACATCGACATACCTCCTCCCCCTCCCTACCCAGGGGATTCCAAGCTCGTCCGGCGACTCAGTGAACAAGTCATTGGCACCTGTCATCGCCAACTTAGCAAACGCTATTCGGTGGATATATTGCCGAGTGGGGCAACAAACGACCAGACCTCGCCCCAACATGACGCTTTTCAGAAGCCAATTCGGGAGGCCAATTCTGAGCCACATCTGTCATTGGTTGGTGATCATCCAATCAGTGCAGTGACGGACTCTGCCTTGCTACCAGTTGCTCAACGTGATCTGGCATCGCCAGATATTCTCATGCAGACCGAGTCTTTGCTCAACACCATAGCGACGGAGTCTGGGAAGGAGACGGATGGTCTCCTCATGCAGATGGACACAGGTCAGTTGAATAGGAGTATGACAGTGTTGCAATGTTGCAGATATTGATCAGCTTGAAAATTAACCAGGGATCATGATTTTGCCAGTTTTTGTTTTTCTGTTTGTTGTTTAATGCCTCACTCAGCAATATACCAGCCGTATGGCGGTGGTCTGTAAGTAAGCATTGGACCAGACACACCAGTGATTGACATAATGAACTTCAATCAATGCAGTTGGGATATGAGGACGTGCCACAACCAAGTCAGCAAGTCTGATTCTGTCGGTCGCTTCTGTCGACAAACATTGGTTGCTGAAGACCATTTCTAACCCGGATCTTATGGGTGTAACAGGATTTAAAAGCTTGATAATGATCGAATTTGTGTGTCATTTCAACAATACCTTAAACAAGGCCTCAAAAAGGTCTTGGAAGTTTGTATTGGTGATTTTCAATGATACATGTCATGGTTATAGTATAAATATATCTACTATTATTTCAGCAAGTGCTGATGAAACATGTTGTACATGGAAGAGACCCATCAGCCTGTTTCTCTGCATGTCCTTCAGTGATTCCTCATGTTGTCAATCACTGGATTGTCTGGTCCAGACTCGATTATTTACAGACTGTCATCATAACACTGGAATATTGCTGAGTGCAGCATTAAACAACAAACCAACCAACCAACCTCATTGATTCTTAACATTTCTTGTGGATGAATGTTTCATTTGCCATGTTTGAATTTGCAATTTGATCTGCTCTTTAGTCGTGTAATCAGTGTTGAGTGTCTGTATGAGTAATGTCTATAATGCAAGCTCTGTACCTCTGTAGATGAGGTATCATCAGTGCGGAGTGACAGCCCTTTCATTGATGTAGAAAAGATCTCATCTGACGAGGAGGCGGAACACAAGGCAGCTGTTGCTGCTGCTGCTGCTGCCGCCGCCGCTGCTGTAGCATCTGGTGAAGGTTAGACACCATAACACACACATAAACACCATGCTTTAATGAGTTGCTCTTGAATCTAAAAATGTTACGCATTAAAGGAAGACTGTATTGTTTAAGCTTAACTCTGTTGTGGGTTTGAATCCCGGTTTGCCCTATTATGTTTCTGGGTTTGTCAGCACCTTAACAATGCTCCTGGGTTTCACTGACGTGGTCAACATCTATGAACTTTGTCACCTGGGGCTCCCTCCCACATCAAGCTGACACGCTGTGATATGACTGAAATGCTGTTCAAAGCAGTGTTAAACTCAAGCAGTATTAGCTGAACTTGTTTGAGATGTGAAAAATTAGAAGATAAACATCATGTGTTTTCATATTTGTAGGTGTTGTTGAGTATAGGCTAAAGCCTTTGGTTCCAAATGTAAAAACTTCTGGCTAAAAACACACAAATCTAAAAACACATAATGTTCTTCGATATCGTAAAGTACTCTGGACCCAACCATGACTGTAACTTCAGTTAAGAAGTGCCGTCACCCTTTCTCTCACCTCTAACATAGCACAGAATGTCTCATGATTTATTAACTTGATTTGACAGCTATTTTCAGCAGGTCACAGTCAGATTAGTGTCAGAACGATGCTGTGATCGGCTTTGGTAGTGAATGGGTCAAGGCTATTTATCCATGTAGAGTTGAGATATACTACTCAAAACAGGTTAAAGAATGCCCGTAATACTCAATAGGTGTTGCCATACCCGCCATCCTTGACAGGTAAACATCGGGTGTCCTTTATCTTCTGTTGAGTAGTATATAGTACACTGAATAATCAAGACATGACTAATGTACCTGACCCGCCATTAATCCTCATCCACTGACTGGTTTCCTGGGTCCAGATCTTTACAGGCTTTATCATATACCTGGAGTATTGCTGAGTGTGGCGATATACAAATTCTGTACCAAATTGTTTGCTGGGTCCAGATCTTTACAGACTGACATCATAAAACTGGAGTATTGCTGAGTGTGGCGTTATACAAATTCTGTACCAAATTGTTTGCTGGGTCCAGATCTTTACAGACTGTCATCATATACCTGGAGTATTGCTGAGTGTGGCGATATACAAATTCTGTACCAAATTGTTTGCTGGGTCCAGATCTTTACAGACTGTCATCATATACCTGGAGTATTGCTGAGTGTGGCGAAATACAAATTCTGTACCAAATTGTTTGCTGGGTCCAGATCTTTACAGACTGTCATCATATACCTGGAGTATTGCTGAGTGTGGCGTTATACAAATTCTGTACCAAATTGTTCCAGGTGGGGATCATGAAGGCAAGAACCAAATGGTAACCCTCGCCAACCAGATCATCGCAGCCATGCCGGAGCGTATCAAGCTGTCTCCTGCCAAGGAGGAAGAGTGTGGAGTGAGCAGTCGAGCTCGGAGTGAGTCCTACAGCTCGGCCCCGTCTCAAGGCTCACCTCCCACCTCATCCTTCGGGGATGATTCTGGAATCTCAACACCCATGACAGATAGTCTGGCCTTTGATGAGTACAGGTATACACTTTTGTAGGCCAGATACATCATGATACATGGACTGGATGTGACTTGAATGATGACAAAGCAACCCAAAACTCCCATCACTGTATTCCCGACTTTTGTATTGCAGGTACACAGACCTGGGCACCCCTGCCTCGTCCCTGAGCCCGGACTCTACCTGTCTGCCCAGCCCCTACAGCCCCTACAGTTCCTACAGTTTCACTCTGGACTCCCCGCCCCCCACCACTGCTGACTTCACCGAGTACTTCAACGCGCCAGCCACGTACATGGAGAAGGACTTTTCCCAACTCACACTCTCAGGTAGGGTCCACACTTCCCTATACACGGTTGCCAACCCCTGTGGAGATTCCAGGTCAGAGAAGGTCCACAGCCTCCCATGTTTGTCGTTCTGACCCGTGAAGATCCAGGGTAGAATAGGTCTTCAGCAACCCATGCTTGCTGTAAAAGGCGACTATGCTTGTCGTAAGAGGCGACTAACGTGATCAGGTGGTCAGACTCGCTGACTTGGTTGATGCATGTCATCGATCCCAATTGCGTGGATCGATGTTCATGTCAATCACTGGATTGTCTGGTCCAGACATGATTATTTACAGACCGCAGTCTTATGGCTGGAATATTGCTGAGTGCAGTGTTAAACGACATGAAACTGAAACTGTTTGTCTTTCTGTAGAGATTCCAGGATAGAGTAGTTCCATATTATGATTGGGTGGTTACGATGTACCCTGAATATATAATGATCCTATTATCAACCACTGACTTAGTCATTCAGACTTGGTTGTCAAGAGATCGCACTGATAAGGCTGGAATTATTTAACAATAATCTTCTTCTACCACTTCATAAGTATCCTTCTCTCTATTCAGATCAGGAACAGAGAAAGCTGTACGAGGCTGCCAAGGTGATCCAGAATGCGTATCGGCTGTATCGGGATAAACAACAACTGCAGCAGCAGCGACAGAAGGAGATAGAAGCCGCCATCTTGATCCAGAGCTACTATCGGCGATACAAACAGGTACTGGCGGACTCCTGGCACAAAGTATCGCTCTGCCATGAACCTTCGGTGAATTTGTCAGTTCCAGTTATCACTCCTGCATCAGAGGCAATACAAATACTGTTAGAAAATTATCTGACACTCTTTCATGTTGGTAAGGACTGATGACATGGTCTAGTGGATCGAGCATCTGCCCGGAGACTGCCTGACTGGTCTAGTGGATAGAGCATCTGCCCGGAGACTGCCTACGTGGTCTAGTGGATCGAGCATCTGCCCGGAGACTGCCTACGTGGTCTAGTGGATAGAGCATCTGCCCTGAGAATGCCTACGTGGTCTATAGGATAGAGCATCTGCCCGGAGACCGCCTACGTGGTTTGATTTTTTCTGCCATGTTAGGCATACTTTCAGTGATACAACTAAAATACTGCACAAAGCAGCGTTAAACCCAACTCACTCACTCACTCTGTATATTTCAGTATGCATACTTCAAGAAGATGACCCAGGCAGCAGTGTTGATCCAGAATCAGTTCCGGAGTTACTACGCACAGAAACGTCTCAAGAAGAACCGAGACCCTGCGGCTGGCCTGCAGCGACAAGGACCGGAGAGACTGAAGAAGGGCCGCAACCAGTCCGTGATCATCCAGCAGAGATACAGGTGTGTCTTCACCTCCAGTATGGTGGCCCAGTGGTCTAAGGTCCTGTGAAAAGTTGTGTCCCTTGGCATGCCAGGATCTGCTGGTCATGGTTTGAAGCCCAGATTGTTATGGTAGCCCAGTGGTCTAAGGTCCTGTGAAAAGTTGTGTCCCTTGGCATGCCAGGATCTTATTATTATTATTATTATTACTACTACTACCATGCTGCTGTGCCTTGTTTCAGGTCTCACTATCAGAGGAAGACGGAGAAGGAGGGTCGACAGTTGTCGGCTGATGCAGCAGATAGGTAGGTTGTTTACGTCAGCCCATGCCGGGCATGGGAATGGAGTGCACCCTTTACTGACATAACATACCCTTGGAACCTAATGTATTCCCCGTAATGAGCTCCGTGGTGCTTAGAAAATGGACAAAGGTGATGGGTGCTTAGTAAGACAACACAAAAGGTTACTGAGATCGAGCAGTAGTTCAAATGTTGATGAAACTAAATCTTTGTCAATAATAATCCCATTGTAATTATAAAGCCCTTCTGAGCTGCTGTTGTCTGTTGGGTATCATGTCATATACACCAGAAAATAGGCACTGTCACTTTTGGTCTTCTTGGGGTGCTTGTAAAGCTTACTAACAGATAGGTGTAGAAGTTGGTCGGGGGCTTACTATGGTGAATACGGTAGTTGGAACCTTACTTTAGTAGGAAGTACCCCAGGCTAACAAAATAAACACAATTGGTTCTCATGGCAACTGAATGTCGACTTGATCAGAGCCAAACATAAATAAGTTGAACTGATTGAAGTTCTACAGGACACAACTGCTTGCCGTAATGTGTTACATTGATTTGCACTGTTGTACATTGTAATATGATCTTGTGTAGGGACATCTTTAAATGTGAAATCTGGTGTCAAAAGGTTTATAACCAATTGAAATCTGAACCTAAAGTCCTGTTTGAATTTAACCATGTTCTACAATGTATCTGTTTTCTTCACTTCATGCTAACAGAGATATATGGCAGCTTGTGCATGCAATTAGGGTAGGTAACTGGTGTGCCAAGCTGTCATTCATTGATGCCTGCTATTGATGGGTGTGCATTTCACCGTCGTCACAGTTTGATGTGGTTTTGTGAACTGTATTGTGCTCTGTAATTTCCTGCCTTTATTTTCGGTGCATACTGTGTCATAAATATTGTCTTAGACATGGTAGTCTGTTGCACAGCTAAAACCTTTCCTGAGCATTTCAACATAATGTACCCAAGAATGTTTGCTAGGACCAGTATGTTGTAAGTTTTCTCTGTTTGATGTGTGAAATATAACCAAGTCGGACATTTCTTTCAGATTTTATTCCTTCAAACCATGGGTCAGTGGTCAAAATAAAATTAAAAGAAAGTTCGAATTAAAGCCATAATTAGACGGAGGAATCAGGTAACTCTTAAACCTTTTGGCTCCAGTTCTTAATCCTACTTGCTCAAGCTGTTGGTTGGGACGAAGGGTATGAAAATACAAATAAATGCCTTCAGACATACGTTTTGTAATCAGTGTTTGGAGAAAGTGACATCAAGGCCTCGTAGAATTCACACATGATTGACCTGTCTTCCAGGTCTATTCCAAACATTCAACACTGAAGTCCTTAAGAACCTGTGTCAGGAAATGTAGAATAGTATGTTTTGGCCTTTTTAGAAAATCCATCAATCAGCATTTGAACCCTTGAACAATAATTGTAATGATTGTTTGTTCTTTGTAGTGGTCTGTTCAGTTAAGGGAGTGCACCTTCTAGATTCTTAACAGTCTCACCTGCACTTGTGAGCCTTGACACGTTACCAGAGATGCTGTGATCCACTGAATGAGTGTCCTGTGTTAGTGATACAGTCTTGTACATTAACAGTCTCACCTGCACTTGTGAGCCTAGACACGTTACCAGAGATGCTGTGATACACTGAATGAGTGTCCTGTGTTAGTGATACAGTCTTGTACATTAACAGTCTCACCTGCACTTGTGAGCCTAGACACGTTACCAGAGATGCTGTGATCCACTGAATGAGTGTCCTGTGTTAGTGATACAGTCTTGTACATTAACAGTCTCACCTGCACTTGTGGGCCTAGACACGTTACCAGAGATGCTGTGATCCACTGAATGAGTGTCCTGTGTTAGTGATACAGTCTTGTACATTAACAGTCTCACCTGCACTTGTGAGCCTTGACACGTTACCAGAGATACCATCCATTATGATTTCGATGGATTCTTTAGGATGTTTTTGACCAAATTCTGCCAATACTCCAAGTGACATGTATTACAAATTTTGTAAGACAAAACAACCAGTGATTTAGCCTGATTGTTGATCTCACTGCATTGTCACATATACAACCATGTTATAATCACACATAATCACCAGTTTTAACTTTGGTTTGGGTGATAAATGCAATACAAAAGATGTTGAAATCATCAAAGCGTAACAGTTTGTTTCACACCCCAGTTGTCCCAGGTACTCCGAATTTCTTCAATTTCTGGGTGGCATCTCTGCATTTGATTTTGTTTAGAACTAAATTGTATGCTGTGACTGACTCTAGAATGTGATTTCTGCTTGTTGTCTTGTGATTCTGGCATGCTGTGATTGGTGCTTTCAGAGATCCAACCATTGTGTCAATGCTAATGAGATGAAGGTACATCCTGCATATACAACATGTAGCCTGGCTTGTTTCATGCCTTTCTCCTAGTGTAGATCTCTGTAGCCTTCTACTAATATTACATCCTCGTGAAGATATGGGTAGAGAATAGGTCTTTAACAATCTATGCTTGTTGTAAGAGTCGAATAACGGGATCGGGTGGTCAGACTCGCTGACTTGGTTGATGCATGTCATCGGATCCCAATTGTGTGATCTCCTTCTCCTTCTACTAACAGTACCCCAGTAACTTGTAAAGATTCCGGGTTAGAATAGGGCCCCAGCAACCGATGCTGGTCGTCAGAGTGGATTTAGTGGATGGGAGGACAAGCTCGATGATTTGGCTTGTGTGTTGTAATCCCAGATTTACCCATGATAATCAGATTATGATCCTTGGGTTGTCAGTACCATATCCTTGATTCCTACATTCACTAAAGGGCTTCCGTTCATGACCTGTGTCACTTTCGGCCTTCTTCCAACGTTAAGCTGATGCACCATCATGATGATGATGATGATGTGACTAAAAAACTGCTCAAGTCAGCTTTGGGCCTCAGTTCACTCACTCACTATACTTACTTAGTGTTGAGGCCCCAGTCGTTAAAGGCGCCGCAGTTTGCTGTGCGGTCGTAGTGCTGAGATGACTATGTTGAATGTAGCCCTGGGATAGGTTACACAAACCAATCTTAGCACTAAGATGATTGTAACTCCCATGCTTTAACATCAGCTTACGACAGTTGTAGCACTATGATCGCTTGGTGGAATGTGGGCCTGTATGCTAAACCCATGATGCTGTGTTTCCTGTTCTCTGTGTCATGTATTTTTTCACAAGTGTGACGTTAGTTGTCTGCACCACCTTCGCTTATACAATCTACTCTACATACGTCAGCTGAATGTCATATTGCTTATAGTGGATTCTTTTGCTTAGTCACATCAACTTTGCCCATATGCTTTGTTCCCCATCTTTGTGTAAGTTGCCTCTTTCCATCTCTGTCATAAGAGGCAGAGACTGCCTCCCTGGTCTCATGGTAGAGCGTCTGCCCGGAGAGCGGAAGGTCGTGGGTTCGATCTCCGGTTGTGTCATACCAAAATACATTAAAAGATTAAAAGTACTTGTTGTTACCCTGCCTTGCGCTTGGCATTAAGGGACAAGGACTGGTCAGCTTGGAGTCAGTATTGTGTGTCTGATTGGGGTAATATTGTTAAACTGTAGCATGGTATCTCAGTGGGCTAGCACTATGAAATCAGCATTAGTCCAGACTATTACAAGCAGACACACACACACACACACACACACACACACACACACACACACACACACACACACACACACGTGCATGCACATTTTAACATAAGTGCAATAATCTTTGATGTGACATTAAACCCCATTTCACCTCCCATAAGAGGCAGTGACAATAGGAATCAGTTTCTTACAATCGTCATACAGCGACCTTAGTAATGTCACTAAGTCTGTGGGAGTTGTGATCACCTTAGCGTTAAGATCACTTAAGATACATCTATGGCAAGTTTATGTTAAATGACGGGAGTTATGATCACCTTAGTGCTGAAATCACTTTGTTGAATGGGCTTCTGATTGGCTTGACATGCAATTGTTATTTGGGTATTCATTTTGAGTCTTCATGTCATCAACCACTGGGGTATCTGCTCCAGCCTTGGACCTCTTCCACAAGGCAGTCATAACACCATGGTGGTCGTAAATCTGTGTTAGAGTATGGGAGTTGTGATAGTCCTAGTGCTAAGATTGCAGTCATAACACCATGGTGGTCGTAAGTCTGTGTTAGAGTATGGGAGTTGTGATAGTCCTAGTGCTAAGATTGCAGTCATAACACCATGGTGGTCGTAAGTCTGTGTTAGAGTATGGGAGTTGTGATAGTCTTAGTGCTAAGATTGCAGTCATAACACCATGGTGGTCGTAAGTCTGTGTTAGAGTATGGGAGTTGTGATAGTCTTAGTGCTAAGATTGCAGTCATAACACCATGGTGGTCGTAAGTATGGGAGTTGGGATAGTCTTAGTGCTAAGATTTCAGTCATAACACCATGGTGGTCGTAAGTCTGTGTTAGAGTATGGGAGTTGTGATAGTCTTAGTGCTAAGATTGCAGTCATAACACCATGGTGGTCGTAAGTCTGTGTTAGAGTATGGGAGTTGTGGTAGTCTTAGTGCTAAGATTGCAGTCATAACACCATGGTGGTCGTAAGTCTGTGTTAGAGTATGGGAGTTGTGATAGTCTTAGTGCTAAGATTGCAGTCATAACACCATGGTGGTCGTAAGTCTGTGTTAGAGTATGGGAGTTGTGATAGTCTTAGTGCTAAGATTGCAGTCATAACACCATGGTGGTCGTAAGTCTGTGTTAGAGTATGGGAGTTGTGATAGTCCTAGTGCTAAGATTGTGTCGTGGTACAAGGCAGTGTGGCGTAAAACAGTGTGGCGTCTCCTGATATGAATTTATTAGAAAATGTTGGAAGAGACCTCAGTTATTGTGTTTTGAAAAACATAATTCATAAATAAAATTCACTTATCTCTTTGTCATAATATTTTTTTATTTATTGTTTAAAAGTTATTGTGATTATTTTGTAATACAAATTTTAGTTCAAGACCCTTCTAGGTTCAACTGGTCAGTATCAAGTTCATTTATTAACCACTGATCTCCGACCTCTATTGCAGCTCCCCACCCCCCGAGCAAAGCAGCACATCCAGAGACGGAACCCCACCAGTCGATGCTGAGCCAGATATCCCCTACCCAGAAGAAGAGGATGGGTGAGCCACCGTCAGGGACAGACACGCCCACCCACTGCTGGATCCGTGACTGGGCATGGCTGTTCATCTTGGTGACACCCTCGGGAGGACAACCTCTGTCTGAACCACAATGCCCATGTCACGCTGTGTTCAACTGCTTAGGTAGCAATGGCCTCCGGAGGACTTGTGAAGGAACAAGCTGTCGTTGTTGTCAGGTTGAGCCGTGTCGTTCTTTGACATGCCTCGTCAGTATGGGTTGGGACGTGATGTAAAAGGGTGTGTAGCCTATGTATGTGTGACACCGGCGTTGTGAACAAGCTGTGGAAATAGGCTTGCTGTGAAATACCCACAGTTTCAACCCTTTGCTGTTTCAAGTTTGTCATGGCTCGTCGTGGACTTTCAGGTTTGATTCGTGACAAATAGCTGCCAACTGTCCCATTTTTTTAATGTTTTTGTTACGAATTTGCAACTTTTGTCCTTAATTCCTGTTAAGAATATGCCAATCTACATAAAAATATCACAAGGTTTCAATTTTCATAGACACTGATAAAGAGAGGGTCATTATTTAGCCTTACACCGTCAGCTATAAATGCTTCATGTTTATCGACTGGTATATCATCATATTTATAGGGTTGCATTTGTTCAATTGAGACACTCCACGGTATTATTGAAAGTTGCTTAAGTCGAGATAGAAACAAACTTTAAAATTATGAACTGAGTTTCGGAATCACATGGCTGTATTGTATTGTAGTCGATTCATATCGTCTGGCTTTGTTGTCAGTTAAAGAAGATTGTTGGAAAATACTAAACTGGGAAAATTGGCAGCTATGGTGACAGATCCTGCCATTTAAGTTCATGTTTGTCAGCCAATGTATCAGTGACAAGCATGAGCCACATTGATATGAACAGGTCTTCAATTTTCCAATGGTGAAAACGTGCAGCTGATTGACTCTGGACACGCCCATCCTCCACTGGACTCTCCGCCTAGTGGCCCCGCCTTCTCCTCAAGGGTGCCCCGCCCTCTTCTCTACCCCTGCTGTGATTGTTTCTTCAAGCTGCACCTCGCAGACACTGCTCAACACTGGACTACTCTCTGTTCTCAATTGTTTCCGCAACTTGAGATGACTCATCAACGTATTCAACAACAAGTGGTTTACCTCAACAGAGAATCAGTGGGCGTGGTGGGTAAATGACATTTCAGCAGTTTGACAAGTTGACAGGTAAACCTGCAACAATGAGATATGATTTGACATAATATTGTTATGTAGAAACATTAACTATATCATATTCATAAAAGGTATATTTTCCTGCTTGTGTGTTTCAGCAAATGGTATTATTTCAGTCCAGATATTTCTTAGTTCCAAATAATTTGATAATTATTTTATGAAATTATCGGTGAACAGAATTCTATGAAATGATTGTTTGGGAAATTCCATCAAGACAGAATATGAACTGTTTGATAGGTATAACTTTGAAGTTGACGGATGACAAAGTAGAGATAACATATGGATAACTTCTTTATTAACTGTAAAGGCGATGTTTGCAATGACAACGGTATAAGAACAATACCGAAACATTGCCTTTACAGTAAATAAAGGCATTAATTAACTCTACTTTGTCAAGACAGAATGTATCTAAATTATTCCCCTAAGAACTTTATTCAGTGAACGAAATATTGTTGGGAAATGTTTCTGAAGAACATTGTATTAGCAGTCCAAATGTCAAGATATCAGGACATGCATGTCACAGTGTTGTAGTAGTAGAGTATTGGAATCCATTGGACGAGGTAGAATACAGGTACTAATGGCTCACTGAAAAAGTCAAATTGTAAGGTTCTATGGAAGTTTGAAATCCTGAGACAACACAGCTGACAACTAGCCTTTGAATAGCCTAGTAGTTTAATTAGGATTTGACTTCAAGAGAAAACTGCTTTAGGTGGCATCCTGTTGGTGACAATTGCCATGATCTTACCTCCTCCTCTGACTTCCTATCTATTGCACAACACGTGTCCGTCTTGGGCATCTCTGTGTTTCATTGACCCTACTGTCCTGTCCACTAGTTACGACTGGAGTGTTGCTAGCTGTGGTATTAACCAGAGCAGTGTTCTTAACCAACATCCACAAGATGGCCCTTTTGATTTTTCAAGGTCAAACATGGTTGATTGTTTGTGGCTCCTGACATTGGTGGGTATCGACGTGATATAATTAACCCAAACCATGATGAGAGAAGATTGGGAAGAGTGGCGCCATATTGAAACAAATAGGCCAAACAAACCCTGGAGATAGTTGCCTTTGTTCCAACCGGAACCTTTTCTGGTTAGAACCAAGGTTTGATACAGTTCTCTGTTGGTAACCGAAGACATTTGGGTTGTACAGCCGATGAAACGCTCATGTTAAGTCAGCTGTTGATGGCTCACAGACATATCATGATGTTGCATTCAGCATTGTCTATTTCCTGTTTCTGTGATAATTCCCCATGTCCTACTTACGCTGTTAAACTGGTCTTTCATTTCTCCACTTGTTGATGACATCAGTTCCTAGGTATTAAAGATGTTTCTTGCATGTTACTTAACTGTTAATAGCCTTGCTACTGACTCGTTATGTTTGTAATTAAACTGTACAGCCAGTTGTTGTCAAACTTTGAAATTATTCCAATTTAATCCCAATTTCTAGTTAATGCAAAGAAATATGCATGTTGAAATATTTATATTTTAAGGTCATCTTTGCACATGAATATAAGAATCACCACGCAACATATATGGCCACAATGTGTGTTATGAGCATGTCAGGAAAAGAAAATAGCAACTGTTACGACTGAGCTTCTAAAACTGTTTTAAAACAAACCTATAATATTTGGATTAGAAACTCAGTTATGTTTTATGTTTTCATATTTGCTTTTGTTTGTACAATGATTAAATGCTTAAGTAGCATAAATTCATTAAAGGAGCACTAGGCTCTGGCTTCTGTGCTGACACTGCCCCCATGGGCTCATCAGCTGCTTGGAGCTGATTGGCTGGCTGAGGCAACTGAGAGGACGTGACACTGCCCCCATGAGCTCATCAGCTGCTTGGAGCTGTTTGGCTGGCTGAGGCATCTGAGAGGACGTGACACTGCCCCCATGGGCTCATCAGCTGCTTGGAGCTGATTGGCTGGCTGAAGCAACTGAGAGGACGTGACACTGCCCCCATGGGCTCATCAGCTGCTTGGAGTTGATTTGCTGGCTGAAGTAACTGAGAGGACGTGACACTGCCCCCATGGGCTCATCAGCTGCTTGGAGCTGTTTGGCTGGCTGAGGCAACTGAGAGGATGTGACACTGCCCCCATGGGCTCATCAGCTGCTTGGAGCTGATTGGCTGGCTGAGGCAACTGAGAGGACGTGACACTGCCCCCGTGGGCTCATCAGCTGCTTGGAGCTGATTGGCTGGCTGAAGCAACTGAGAGGATGTGACACTGCCCCCATGGGCTCATCAGCTGAGTTGATTGGCTGGCTGAAGCAACTGAGAGGACGTGACACTGCCCCCATGGGCTCATCAGCTGCTTGGAGCTGATTGGCTGGCTGAAGCAACTGAGAGGACGTGACACTGCCCCCATGAGCTCATCAGCTGCTTGGAGCTGATTGGCTGGCTGAAGCAACTGAGAAGACGTGACACTGCCCCCATGGGCTCATCAGCTGCTTGGAGCTGATTGGCTGGCTGAAGCAACTGAGAGGACGTGACACTGCCCCCATGAGCTCATCAGCTGCTTGGAGCTGATTGGCTGGCTGAGGCAACTGAGAGGACGTGACACTGTAGGAGGAGTGGACATGCTGTGTCATGTTTAGGACAGTCAGCCTGCCCACTGCTCAACATGAAACACCTTGAAAAAGCCAGCCAATTCTGAAGGCTTGAGCCTAGTGACCCTTTCAATTCTAAAACTACCATAGATGCAATGTTCATGAATTTGTAATTTTTGATTGGCTCTAATCATGACACACATGACCTTGAATCATTTCATGACAGAAATAGTTTCCTAAATAATATTGTTATCACTGACCTGAGCAACATGAACAATGGTTTATGCAGCATATTGTGTTGGTAGAGATTATGCGTGCCTGTTACTCAGTGTCCACACCAGAGCTTCGTATGACAGTAAGAAGGGGTTCACGCAGGTGGATCACCTGCTTTAACACTGAGTGTCCACACCAGAGCTTCGTATGACAGTAAGAAGGGGTTCACTCGGGTGGATCACCTGCTTTAACACTGAGTGTCCACACCAGAGCTTCGTATGACAGTAAGAAGGGGTTCACTCGGGTGGATCACCTGCTTTAACACTGAGTGCTCAGCTTCACAAATTGCCAGTGTTGTTGTAGGGAGGAGAGAATTTCATGTTTTCCTAAATCTAGTTTTTTATATTTGGAGACTTTGTTTCTCATCGTCATCAATTGAACGTTGAATGTGGATGTTTATCAAGTCCCCTTGTTGTGTGTAGTGATGGATGGAGAATGTTGAATGTTTACTTTGATTTACTTGAACAAATCTTTGACATGAAGCGGATCTACATGATTGTTAGTATGAAGGCTCTTATCCAAGGCATATGTTAAAATTCTCTTACAGTCTTGTGTGTGCACTGATCATGTAGATTAGGTTTTTCGTCCTATTTTTCGTCCTATTTTTCGTCCTATTTTTCGTCTGTCTAAATAGTTTTTTGGATGACAAAATTAGAATTAAAACAAATGTGAAAAGCTGTGTTCCCTACAACGGAAGCTTCCTTTAACCTTTAACCTTTAACCTTTAACCTGATTTTTGTTTAAACATTTAAGCTAAGGCCCTTTTTGTGGTCAATAATACATTTGACCTTTTGTCAGCACCTTTTTGCTGTTTAAGACATCAAAATCACTTGGATCAAAGACTTGCTCCTGATCAAATATTAGAAAATTCTTCTTGAAAACCATGTAGACATCTTGTACAGCATTTTGCATCTGAAGATATTGTCCCAGAGACTCTGTAACACAAGACAGAGAGTGTTACACTTTGCTGGTCAGTAAGATCCTGTTGTCTCAAGCACAAGCTATTTCTCTCCCTCCAGCTCTAGGGTCTTGTGTCCATCATTTCTTATAGAGATATTACTTTAAAGAGATGAAGAATGCTATGTCAGACTTGTTGTAGGGGGTCTAGTCTCTCCTGTTGTGCAGGTATGCTTGTTTCTTCAATGAGCTATTAAAGGGGTACTCCGCTCCAGGGTTTGTGTCCATTCCAGTGTAGATGTTGTAATGCTGGAGTTTCTGCTCTTAGTGGTGATCATGTGACAAGGATACGCCATAGGATGCACTGGGTCACAGTTTGAAATAGACATCGGCTGGCCCGTAGGTCCGAGACCGACAGATTTGTTCTCAGGCTGATAGTTTTAAATTTCAGCAAGCCCTTATGGCCTACAGTTTGTTCAGGTAATTATTTATTAAGCATTATTTAAGAAATGTGATAAACATAACTTTCATGTTTATAAGTGGTAGGATTAGACCTTTCGAATGGTGTTTGACATGTAGTCGCAAAGATGTTTTACAAGCTAATGATTTCCTGATAAATGTAGGCTTCATCTATCACAACTGCGTCTGTGGGAACTCGGTGTGATAGCTGTCAAGGCTTCTGGTTGACTGATTGTGTTTTGTAATTTAAATTGCAAGTGTATGTCTCCCTGCTTCAGCTAAAATGTTTGGGCCTACAGTTTTTCCACAGGGCCTACAGTTTTTCAAATGGGCCTACAGTTTTTCAACTGGGCCTACAGTTTTTCCACAGGGCCTACAGTTTTTCCACTGGGCCTACAGTTTTTGAAATGTGCTGGCCCTTAAGGCTCTCAGTTTACTCTGCTAGTTTCAGATCCAGTGATCTAGATATGTAACGTATCCACAGGTCCTTACATCATGGTGACTTCTCCTGAGTATACAGAGTGTCCATCCCTCGATAACCAGCTGGTTGCTGACATCAATCTTTAGACGTATAGCATGTCCCTTGTCACATGATTGGCCTAAGTTAGAATTGCGAGAGATCTCGTTGACCGGACTAGGACTAGGAGTGTCCTGTGTCACATGATTGGCCTAAGTTAGAATGGCGAGAGATCTCGTTGACTGGACTAGGACTAGGAGTGTCCTGTGTCACATGATTGGCCTAAGTTAGAATGGAGAGAGATCTCGTTGACTGGACTAGGACTAGGAGTGTCCTGTGTCACATGATTGGCCTAAGTTAGAATGGCGAGAGATCTCGTTGACTGGACTAGGACTAGGAGTGTCCTGTGTCACATGATTGGCCTAAGTTAGAATGGCAAGAGATCTCGTTGACTGGACTAGGACTAGGAGTGTCCTTTGTCACATGATTGGCCTAAGTTAGAATGGAGAGAGATCTCGTTGACTGGACTAGGACTAGGAGTGTCCTGTGTCACATGATTGGCCTAAGTTAGAATTGCGAAAGATCTCGTTGACTGGACTAGGACTAGGAGTGTCCTTTGTCACATGATTGGCCTAAGTTAGAATGGCGAGAGATCTCGTTGACCGGACTAGGACTAGGAGTGTCCTTTGTCACATGATTGGCCTAAGTTAGAATGGCGAGAGATCTCGTTGACCGGACTAGGACTAGGAGTGTCCTTTGTCACATGATTGGCCTAAGTTAGAATGGCAAGAGATATACATAATAAAATTTGACTTGACAGATAACTGAAACAGAATCAAACTTGCTGGGACTGCCATTTGCTTCAGCAAAGTACCCCTTTAAAGAGCAAATGTTGATTTTCAATGCAAGGTTAGGACACTTAGTCATTTGTCTTGCAGGTTATTGTGTCTTTCTAACACTGAAGCTCTTTGCTGCACAGATAAGGTTCCCATTGAAGTGTTTGCTTGTTAAACTGTTATTATTTGAAAACGTAAGTCATAATGGTTGAAGGTACATAGTGTCAGGAGAAGGAACAGAATCTGCCCCTCACCAACGGTGTTTACTAGTTTGTCATTTAGCTATGTTCCTGTATGAGTGCATCCTCTGCTTCCACTATCATCTCAACACACTTTCACAGGCGCCATCTACTTCCTGTAGTAGCCTCATTCTGGACAACAACCACAGAACAGGAAGTGATGCTCTGCCCTCCTCGCTGAGCCTTAGCAGGGTGTTGGTACGATTCATCCTACGTACTTAGTTCTTCCCAGGGTCTTGAGATTGAAGCATGCATGTCAGTTGACATTGTTTATTCGTATCATTTGGGTTTTTTGTTTTTGTTTTCAACATTGTGCACCCCTATTGATGCCTTTGTGAAATGTTTTATTTATTGATGCCACTATTGTTACTGTGATATGTATTTATGTTATCTAGTTGTGCTTTAGTTTTCAGTTAACAGAACTAGAATCTATTGGTTTCATGGTGCAGACCAAAACCTGAACACCGTAGCATTGTCAGAACTGTTACATCAGTATGTTAAGCAGCATTAGCACGACATTCAACAATATATCTCGCATAGGATTTCTATAAACTTGGAATCTTTGACCAAATATGCTTTAATTCATAATTTGTAGTTATTATCTGCATAACTCTGTATGATTATTTGAGACTAATATGGATGGTTTGGGTAAGCACGTACCAGGGGTATTTGAATTGTAATTTTTAAAAACCTGACTTTTAAAACCCCGCTAGCACATGGTATTTGAATTCTAATTTTAAAAACCTGACTTTTAAAACCCAGCTAGCACATGGTATTTGAATTCTAATTGAAAAAACCCGACTTTTAAAACCCAGCTAGCACATGGTATTTAAATTCTAATTTTAAAAACCCGACTTTTAAAACCCAGCTAGCACATGGTATTTGAATTCTAATTTTAAAAACCCGACTTTTAAAACCCCGCTAGCACATGGTATTTAAATTCTAATTTTAAAAACCCTACTTTTAAAACCCCGCTAGCACATGGTATTTAAATTCTAATTTTAAAAACCCTACTTTTAAAACCCCGCTAGCACATGGTATTTGAATTCTAATTTGAAAAACCCGACTTTTAAAACCCCACTAGCACATGGTATTTGAATTCTAATTTGAAATACCCGACTTTTAAAACCCCGCTAGCACATGGTATTTGAATTCTAATTTGAAAAACCCGACTTTTAAAACCCAGCTAGCACGTCCACTGAAACAACTAGGGCTGACCACAACACATTTTTAAGATTGTAAAAAATCTGCACTTATGAAGCTTACTCACAGATTTGTTTCTGAAAATTTTCAGGGGTGCTTAATATGGCAGAATGGAAGAAAATGATCAACATTTAAGCAAAATGTTTCTAAACATTTACGGAAGAGAATGGACATTGGGTAATAATGATGTTTTGGAAAGAGTGGTTGAAGCATTCGCTCGTTACGCAAAGACCTTGGTTCAATTCCCCACATGGGTACAATGTGTGAAGCCCATTTCTGGTGTCCCACGCCGTGATATTGCTGGAATATTGCTAAAAGCGGCGTAAAACCCAACTCACTCACTCATTCACTCACTCACTCACTCCACACCACCACACACGGCCCAAGAGCGATCAGTTCGCCCTTTGTTGATAAGCCTGAAAATAGAAAAGCCTGATGCAGGGGTTGAAAATGACGACAGGAAACAGAAACATAATATATTTTGGGGCCTTATCGGGAATGACTGGAAAAAAATGTTCTAAAAATCTTTGGTTGGCGTTTCAGAAATTTAAAATTTAGAAAAATAGAAAAATGAGCATGATGTAGTAGATTCTGTTCCATATCACATATCTAGTGTTAAACAGGGCTTGACTATAGGCTTGAACTGTATTATAATACAGTGAATAGTTTTTATACCAAACTGAAGACATATACTAAGTAATTATGAATTTTACCCATAGAGGAAACTTGAAGGCAAGCCATGTTGCCGCATAATATAAATAATGGCTTCTCATGTAACCCTTTCAATATGACACTAACTTCAGTTGGCAATGTAGAATCCATGAAATACATAAATAAATGTACAGGTTACCATAAAATATTATATTGTGATAATATAACCCTAGAAAATAGGCGAACATGTGCATATTGATGATATAATACAGGTATTGCCAGCATATGTTAATAATAATAATAACCCTCGGACTAAACAGGCCACCTCAACTGAATGAATAGTTCTATGTTAAGCCACTGTTCCCTTCACCAATCCATCTTATATTTGAATTGTCCAGTGCTCTGATAGAACCGATTGTGCTGCTGTGTGGCCAGAAACCTGTGATGATGGGTTCGTCAGCACCAGAGTGATAAAGGTCAAAGACCTGCGTTACCTTGACCTTTCTTCCCACATCAAGCTGACATGCTGTGATATAACTGGAATACTGTCCAAACGGCATTAGATCCAACTCGCTGTGAAAAAAGGTAGTCATTGACAAATAAAAAGGGTCCTGTCTTGATTTTCATTGGATTAAGTGTGTGGGAGGATTGTAATATGTATTGTTTTTGAATGAAAGAATTGCCTTCCTAATGACTTTTAAGGAGGAATTCTTTGTCTGTCTACTGAATTCAGGACAGTTTACTAGTAAGACGGGAAATCCAGTCCAATCTGCCAGAAGTCCAAGCCATCCATCATCTCCACTGCCCTTAGTGCTTGTGTGATGTCTGCATACTTTAGTGTTGACTGGTAGCTGCAAGAAATTGTATATGGTTGTATTTGACTTTTTATATTGTTTGCCTGTAATTGTTGTTTACTTATCCACTTATCCTATAAATAGGGCTTCAGAGGCGCAGTCAGGATGGTAAACAAGATTACCCACTATTCCATGAAATGTGATTACGTGACTCATTCGTAGCCATGCTCTGATGGCATTGATCTGCAATGTAAGCTTGTGCCTGTCAAGATGTTGACGTGTGATTGGTAGAGATACATTGGGTTAATATAGCTTCTCTGTATCTGAATCATTATTCAAATATTCAAATAACAACCGATAGAATATAATTGTCTGCGGTCCATTTGTTTTTTCAGGTTAATGATTTTTAGCATTTGATTATGCATGGTGCTACCCAATTTTGTTTTTTAAATTTTTTGTTTAAGTTATCTACTGGTAGGTAAATGAGTGATATTTCAATGTCTCACGTTCAGTTTTAAAAGAAATCATTACAAATTACAAGCAAGTCAATGAAATGAAATATTGACCTTTCTTTCATTTTAATTTTTGAAAATAAGTTTGCATTTTCAAGTTTTGTATATGGAGACGGGGGGAGGTTGTGTGTTGCACAGACATGGTAGATTCTTGTAATAGATGCTCCCTGATGTGGAACTGCCTGGGATTGCAAGCATGACTGCCTTGCTAGTGCTTGTCATTGTACATATATTTGTCAGTTCTTCAATTCTATTTTTATTGTGCAATATAGCCACATTGTTTGTCTTTGAAACAAATCTTGCACAATCCATTCAAGATGAAACTACCATTAATGTCGTGTTACACTGAACATGTTTCACGGTTGATGCACATCTGGTAAGTCAACCGAAGACAAGGATCATTCGTAATGATGTCAGGTCCGTGTGAGTTGTAAGATCACTTTCATGTCAGGGGTCAATGCAATGTCAAGGTCATTGTCAAATGTCGGTTTGATGTCATTGTCACTGCAATGATCTCCGAGGTCATGTTTTATCAGGTATTTGTTCGAGGTCATTTTGACGCCGTCAGTGGTCACTTCCTATTCTTGTAACCCTTGTGATACATCCTTCATATTTTTTCCCAAATGTTGCCATGGCAACACAGCACCAGCCATATTGAACCTGATTTATGCACATCCTTCTGCCTGGTATAATTCAATCACCATTGCTATTCAGGAGTGTTTTGCATAGTTTTTGATAGTAGTTTTACATGTTGTGAAATGTCCTTTAGATATATTACAAAATTGAAGTTTTACGAACAATTTTTAAGCTCCTTTCATCTTTATCAAAGCTCCATGCCACAGTCATTTGAGCGGCTTCATTCATCATGGTCTAATAAGTTATTAATTATTTTTTCAATACATTTTTTCTAACATTAAGACAATTTGTTGAATTAACTCGAGGCAAGTGAAATCATATTTAAATTTACTTCCACCACTTTTCATTCACAACACCATGTAAGACTCCCTGTGTTAATGATACATCTGCATTCTCTTTCAATGTACGTTTGTTACAGTATCATGTATCATGTATAAGCTGTTGTTTACTTTTGAAATTATTTCCGATTTATGATATCTTTTTATTTGTAATAAACTGTTTGCAGTTAAAATTGTACATGTTGTTTTTGGTATGTTTGTATGATGGTGGCGAAGTGGATGATGGTGGCGATGTGGTCGATAGTGGCGATGTTGTTGATGGTGGCGAAGTGGTCGATGGTGGTGATGTGTTCGATGGCAATGTGGTTGATGATGGCGATATGGTGGATGGTGGTGTGATGTGGTGGATGGTGTGGATGTGGTCGATGGTGGCAATGTTGTCCATGGTGGTGATGTGGTTGATGGTGGTGATACTCATGGATCGTAATGGGATGTCCTCAGATCTTTGTTTAGCAGGAGCGAGAACTAAGTTCTAATTTTGATTTTAATTTTACTCTCTCGTGCATGAAACAAGATTGCAAAACAAAGTTAGGCGACTCAGGCAGAGCCTTTGAGTGTGTCACTTTTGTTTGTTGTTTAGCGCCACACTCAGCAATATTCCAGCCATGTGACTGCAGTCTGTGAATAGTCTAGTCTGGACCAGACAATCCAGTGATTGACATGAGCATCGATCACTTTGTCAGTTGTGTGTCCTAGTTGACATTGTCTTTCATGGGAACTTAGGGTGTACTGTTAGAGTTTGCAGTTTCCTAAGCAACTGATACAAGCAAAATACAGATTTGCTTTTGTTTGTTTGTTTGAAGCCACCACTCAACAATATTCCAACTGTATGACAGTGGTCTGTAAATAATCGAGTCTGGACCAGACAATCCAGTGATTGATATCATGAGCATTGATCCACACAATTGGCATACAATGACAAGCATCTACCAAGTGAGCGAGCCTGACCACCCGATCCTGTTAGTCACCTCTTATGACAAGCATGGGTTACTGAAGACCCATTGTAACCCGGATCTTCGTGGGTCATATTTGTCGTGAATGTCATATCAATTTACATGACGGAAGGATACCATCAGTCAATAATGCAAAGACCGCCTCCGTGGTCTAGTGGTAGAACGTCCACTCGGAGAACGGAAGGTCAGGGATTTGATCCCCAGCTGCGTCATATCAAAAGACATTAAAATATGGTACTTGCTGTTACCCTGCCTGGTGCTCAGCATTAAGGGGTTCAAACCAGAACTGGACAGCTTGGAGTCAATGTTTGTTCTTACTTGTTACTTAACGATGTGAGAATTGGCAGGGATGATGATACAGTTTCACCTGATGAAATAATGGGCCTAAAATAAATATATATATCATCCCACACATTATGCTTGCTTCATTAGTTCATGTCAATATCTTAAAGGTAGATCTGAAAAAGCACTGTATTCTCGTAACCCAATACAACAACCCTTGCACAACAAATACTGGAAAATATGAAAGAACATCTTCTTGAGGTAAGGGAGTTAACTGACTGTAAAAGTCCAGTTTCCACCCTTGATAAACAGGGCTATCAATGGGAAAATGTATTAGGTATTATGTGCAGCGATATCCACTTTTCAGTCACGAACCCACATGACATATTACTTCAAAATCCCAAGACAATATGCGGGGTGATGGCCAAGTAGGGCATGTCTCGACTGTTGGACCACCTAAAACATATCATTCTCAGACCAATGTCAGAGTCTTAATTGAGGGCTCCTTGATACTAGAGGTTCCCTTGTACAGGTAGCAGCAGTTTAACTGGGAGAAGTGTAGTTTACCAGGCACTTTTTGGGGTTTCAATGAGAGCTGGCTGAGGATCAAACTCACAAAGCCAGCTTGTAGCTAAGCTAGGCTAATGAGTTCATCACATCAGCCAGCACCATGGGACCATGTGCGCTATGACCAATGAGAAGTGCTCGTTGACCAAGTCATCAGCATCCGGGTGTTTACCATTACACACATGCTCAGCTCCAATTATCTCAGCAAAACTCAAAACTTCATACAAATTGTACAGTGTTTCCTCAAACTACACTGGATTAATTCGTTAAAAGTGATATCTATCCCATACCCTACCCAACAACTAACCCTAAGGATCGTAAAGGGGTGTTTGATTCCGAATGATGCTGAACCCTAAGGATCGTAAGTGGGTGTTTGATTCCGAATGGTGCCGAACCCTAAGGATCGTAAGTGGGTGTTTGATTCGCAAGTGATGCTGAACCCTAAGGATCGTAAGTGGGTGTTTGATTCGCAAGTGATGCTGAACCCTAAGGATCGTAAGTGGGTGTTTGATTCGCAAGTGATGCTGAACCCTAAGGATCGTAAGTGGGTGTTTGATTCGCAAGTGATGCTGAACCCCAAGGATACAAAAGTGGATGTTTGATTCCGAATGGTGCTGAACCCTAAGGATCGTAGGTGGGTGTTTGATCGGACAGGGGTATAAACCCCAAAGATCGTAAAGGATGCTTGATCGGAAAGGGTTCGGTGAGGTGAGGTGAAATGGGGTTTAAAATTGCGTTCAAGATTATTGCACTAATATAGCAACGTGCATGGCACATGACGTGTATGGGGCTGCTTGTACTAGTCCGGACTGATGCCGATTTACATAGTGCTAGCCCACTGAGCTACCATGCCGCAGTTTAAGAGGAATACCCCACTCAGACACAGTATACTGACTCCGAGCCAACCAGTCCTTGCTTTAGCCCCTTAGTGCCGAGCGCCAGGCAGAGTAACAACAAGTACCATCTTTTAACATCTTTAGGTTTGACACGACCGGGGATCGAACCAAAGACCTTCCACTCTCCAGGCTAACCCTCTATCGACTGGGCCACGGAGGTGGTTGATTAGAAAAGGGATCCAAGGGCAAAGGATCGAGTTTGGGGTAACATACTCTAACCAGATAGCCCCAACATAAATAACCCTAACGATCGAAGAGGCACGAGATCTGTGAAGCAATTAAGAAACAGCCTACACACAGCTGGACGTATCCTCTGTGCGTTTTCCGCTAGGAGAGAGTATCGGTGGCAATGCTCGCTGACTTGGTTGATGCATGTCACTAAGGGCTGGGACGGGTAACTCGGGTACCCGGGTCGGGTTGGTACTGAGTAGGACCCGGGTACCCACAGGACTACCCGGTCCCGTGGTTAGTCACGTGATTTATTGTTTAATGACAAAAATTATTTAGAACTCTATGGTTGTCACTAATGTTCGCATTTCTTTCTGACTATGCAACCATTCCTTCTGTCTTTTCACATGGTTGAATAAAGATATAACTTAAGTCAACTTCAGTGAATGTATGACCAGATTGTTTAATATTTGTATCTAAATACGTTTGGCAGGGCTATGGTAAAAAAATTCCCAATCGGACATTTTGTACCTATCTCTTGAGACTTAAATTGGGAACCCGGGTAGGTTCGGGTTATAGGGGGTAGGTACCCGGCCGGGTAGTAAATTTGGACTCGTCCCAGCACTAAGTATTGTCATTGTATCTCAATATTGCGTTGATCGATGTTCATCATATCAGTCACTGGATTGTCTAGTCCAGACTCGAATATTTTCAGATCGCCGCCATATAGCTGAATACTGCTGACTGCCGCGTTAAACAACAAACAAACCACCTCCCCACGCCAGCCCACCACCCACCATCCCCACCCACGGGATTCGCCCCTGACATAGTGTTTGTGTCAGCACTTTTCCGCTCATTGCTTGTGCTTGAAATAAAAGACAAGGCAATAACAACGTTCTTTGTACCCCATGCCAATCTTCTATACTGGAAGAGAACCTAAAACGGTGCCCTAATCATATTTTTGTCACTGTGGCCTCGCCTCGCCTCGCCTCGTCTCTGGGTCCAGCTTCTGACCAATATGGCGGTGGTCACGTGACGTTATAGACAATTTATCAACGTAATATAAATCTTTTTCGTTCTGTATCTCCTTTAAAAAAGCAATCGCTGGCCTTATTAATACATAACAATCAGGAGTGAAATTATGACATTTCTTCAATTCCAAATCTGGCCCCACACACTGACGCATTGGGCAGCAAACGTCATCTGAAGTTGACCCGGATTTTGGCCGAATTCAACAGAAATTTGACCACATAAAGCGTCATTGTCAGCTGTCTCAGGACCAAGGTCACAGGGTTCAAGTACATAGTGTGACGTCATCATCGCCAGTTCTGACGTCACAGGTTTCAAGTCGGCTGTGGGTAGTCTAGTGTGGAGTAAGCTGGGCCCCGTCTCTAATATCACGAATGAGCAATCGAGTCACAATTTGTAAATCCCTGTACATATTCATGTTAAATCTGGCATGTTCAATTCCTTTCAATTTTGTGTTTGTGGCGCCGTCGATAGCGAGTCATTTAAAAAAAACCCCAGAGATTATGAGTTCGAATTCTTGCGTGTAACAATCTTTTTTCATTATCTTTTGTAGATAATATAGATTTACATGCATAGCTAAATGAATCTTTTACCGTGGCGTTAAATTTTGTAAGACATCATTAGAGCACTACACTTCACTTCCCGCCTCGCCACCCCACACAGCCCCTCTCACGACAAGCACAGGCTCTGTCCTGGAAAATATTTAGGTATGACGAGGAAAATTACATAACTCCAGCGTTCGAAATACTTGCCTGCCCGACCGTCCGAGACGGGTTGATTTCAACTCGGGCTGCCAGATTTTCAAATCCCCCTGCCCGACGGTCGGGTTATATATTTCACAGGTGAAAATATTCTAAATATTTCCCGATGATAAGCATTAATTCACATGTAAAGATGAACGATAAAATGTAACCAAAAAGAAACCCCGTTAGCTTTTAGACAACCTAACATTTAGCGATGCGCTTATGCTACAAGCAATCAGTTTTCATATTTTTAATTAAATTATCCTGAGAAACATATGATTAAAGTGGGCAGGCAGGTTTTGGTCAGGGCTGGCAAGTATTTCAGCTAGCCAGTCCTGTGGTCTGGCTGAAATTTTTGGGAGTTTCATACACTGATAATTCGTCACGTGTGTGTTTGTGGTGCAGATGGTCGCGTGTTACATTTTAAAATAGACATTCTGAGTTCTAATCCTTCATTGAAACAATATTTCGACTTATCTTTTGCAGATATATACATATGTATATATAGTTGAATGAATCTTTTACCGTGGGGTTACAAATTGAAAAAGGCACGTGGAAAACAGAAGCAATGTAAATTATTTGTTTGCTATACCTCATACATAGGGTCATAGACTTGAAGCCACTGTATCAAACTTCGGATTCTTGGAACGGCTGTTTTCAAATATGTTTCTTCCGCTTCAGTCAGTTCTTGCATATTGAAGACCACACTCAGCCCCTCTCACCACAAGCAAAGGATGCTGGTTACTGAAACGGCCATTCTTCAGAAGTTTGTCAGCCGCTTCAATCAGTCAGTGAGACGATGTTTGTTTGGTTTGTTGTTTGTTTAACGCCGCAATATATGACAGCGGTCTGTAAATAATCCAGTCTGGACCAGACAATCCAGTGTTTGAAATAATTAACATCGATGATGACATGCATCAACCAAGTCAGCGAGCCTGACTACCCCGATCCCGTTATAGTCGCCTTTTACAGCATGCATGGGTTGCCTATACGTTGTCGCGACGTTTTGGTTAAACGTTGTAGCAACGTAAAAAATGGACGTTGTGACAACGTCTTGAATTGGTTGTATTTTGGTTTACGCACAACGTTGTAGCAACCAATCTGGGAGTCTACAGAATTACGTTGTGACAACGTAACATCACAACGTTGTAGCAACGAAAAGTCAACGTTGTCACAACGTTGTCACAACGTAGAATTGTTTGCTGGGCAGGGCCTATTCTAACCGACGGGTCAGTAAGACAATGAGTGAGTGAGTATGGTTTTACGCCGCTTTTAGCAATATTCCAGCAATATCACGACGGGGGACACCAGAAATGGGCTTCACACATTGTACCCATGTCGGGAATCGAACCTTGGTCTTTGACGTGACGAGCGAACGCTTTAACCAACAGATACCCGGCCGCCCCCAGTGAGACAATGAATACACCCGCCATGTGCAATAGCATCGGCCCAACCCAACGCAAAGCAAGCAAGCCAACAAGCAAATCAATCACTTGCATGTACATAATGCGTGCAGTCAAGGAAGACAAACAGGTGGTCGATATCATGAGCAAAAGTCTATACCACCAGGATGCACAGCAGAGCACAGCACAGCATTGCACAGCACACAATCGCCGAGGTCACATATCTTAATCTGTTTGTAAGTTTAGTGGTCTTGCGACCAGCATGGGGTTCTGGGGTGGCTTTCTGGCCCTGAATCCCAGCGGAAAATCTGTAGCTGAAGTTTTGTAATTTAGAATCTAGCCTCTCATTACCTGAACAGTACACAACAGGGTATGTATTGTCATGGTAACGGGTTCTCTGTGGAATTTCATTTTTTACGAGTATATATATTGCTGAAATTAAATATATTAACACCGCCGGGGTTAAAACAGAAGTGAGAATTATCGCTCAGACGTAGGATAAATGTTGGATATATGCACTTGTGGTATCTATCGACGTGCATTAACGAAAGGGCGGCGTAGCTGGTACAGACAGAAAGCCCCGTGTCTGATGCAGCTTTCATGGCATATATGCAACTTGGCCTTTCCACCTCAACACATCGGCAGTTCCCTATACAATTACCTAGTTCACTGTGTCTGTTTGCTTCAGTTCTGCGTATCGCGGCTGTCTGACAACCAGTCAAACCAGTGGTGAATACAAGGAGCAACGTCCCGCGACGTGGGTACAGGCCTAGCTTGGCATTACCGTGTCACACCCACTAGGTCCCCCTTGTCACACGGCCGGGGAGGAGGGTACAGGCCTAGCTCGGCATTACCGTGTGTCACACCCACTAGGTCCCCCTTGTCACACGGCCGGGGAGGTGGGTACAGGCCTAGCTTGGCATTACCGTGTCACACCCACTAGGTCCCCCTTGTCACACGGCCGGAGAGGAGGGTACAGGCCTAGCTTGGCATTACCGTGTGTCACACCCACTAGGTCCCCCTTGTCACACGGCCGGGGAGGAGGCTACAGGCCTAGGTCGGCATTACCGTGTGTCACACCCACTAGGTCCCCCTCGTCACACGGCCGGAGAGGAGGGTACAGGCCTAGCTCGGCATTACCGTGTGTCACACCCACTAGGTCCACCTTGTCACACGGCCGGGGAGGAGGGTACAGGCCTAGCTCGGCATTACCGTGTGTCACACCCACTAGGTCCCCCTCGTCACACGGCCGGAGAGGAGGGTACAGGCCTAGCTCGGCATTACCGTGTGCCACACCCACTAGGTCCCCCTTGTCACACGGCCTGGGAGGAGGGTACAGGCCTAGCTCGGCATTACCGTGTGCCACACCCACTAGGTCTCCCTTGTCACACGGCGGGGGAGGAGGGTACAGGCCTAGCTCGGCATTACCGTGTGTCACACCCACTAGGTCCCCCTTGTCACACGGCCGGGGAGGAGGGTACAGGCCTAGCTCGGCATTACCGTGTGCCACACCCACTAGGTCCCCCTTGTCACACGGCCTGGGAGGAGGGTACAGGCCTAGCTCGGCATTACCGTGTGCCACACCCACTAGGTCCCCCTCGTCACACGGCCTGGGAGGAGGGTACAGGCCTAGCTCGGCATTACAGTGTGTCACACCCACTAGGTCCCCTTGTCACACGGCCGGGGAGGAGGGTACAGGCCCAGCTCGGCATTACAGTGTGTCACACCCACTAGGTCCCCCTTGTCCCACGGCCGGTGAGGAGGGTACAGGCCTAGGTCGGCATTACAGTGTGTCACACCCACTAGGTCCCCCTTGTCACACGGCCGGGGAGGAGGGTACAGGCCCAGCTCGGCATTACAGTGTGTCACACCCACTAGGTCCCCCTTGTCCCACGGCCGGTGAGGAGGGTACAGGCCTAGCTCGGCATTACCATGTGTCGCACCCACTAGGTCCCCCTTGTCACACGGCCGGGGAGGTGGGTACAGGCCAACTCACCACATACATCAGCTGGAACACCACATACATCAGCAGGAACACCACATACATCAGCTGGAACACCACATACATCAACTGGAACACCACATACAACAGCTGGAACACCACATACATCAGCAGGAACACCACCTACATCAGCAGGAACGCCACATACATCAGCTGGAACACCACATACATCAGTTGGAACACCACCTACATCTGCTGGAACACCACCTACATCAGCAGGAACACCACCTACATCAGCTGGAACACCACATACATCATCAGGAACGCCACATACATCAGCTGGAACACCACATACATCAGCAGGAACTCCACATACATCAGCAGGAACACCACATACATCAGCTGGAACACCACCTACATCAGCAGGAGCGCCACATACATCAGCTGGAACACCACTTACATCAGCTGGAACACCACATACATCAGCAGGAACACCACATACATCAGCTGGAACACCACCTTCATCAGCTGGAACACCACCTACAACAGCTTGACACCACCTACATCAGCTGAAACACCACATACATCAGCTGGAACACCACATACATCAGCTGGAACACCACATACATCAGCTGGAACGCCACCTACATCAGCAGGAACGCCACATACATCAGCTGGAACACCACCTACATCAGCAGGAACACCACATACATCAGCTGGAACACCACATACATCAGCAGGAACACCACATACATCAGCTGGAACACCACATACATCAGCTGGAACACCACCTACAACAGCGTGAACACCACCTACATCAGCTGGAACACCACATACATCAGATGGAACACCACCTACATCAGCAGGAACGCCACATACATCAGCAGGAACGCCACATACATCAGCAGGAACACCACATACATCAGCAGGAACACCACATACATCAGCTGGAACACCACCTACATCAGCTGGAACACCACCTACAACAGCTGGAACACCACATACATCATCTGGAACACCACCTACATCAGCAGGAACACCACATACATCAGATGGAACACCACATACATCAGCAGGAACGCCACATACATCAGCAGGAACGCCACATACATCAGCAGGAACACCACATACATCAGCAGGAACGCCACATACATCAGCTGGAACACCACATACATCAGCTGGAACACCACCTACATCAGCAGGAACACCACCTACATCAGCTGGAACACCACATACAACAGCTGGAACACCACCTACATCAGCTGGAACACCACCTTCATCAGCTGGAACACCACCTACATCAGCAGGAACGCCACATACATCAGCTGGAACACCACATACATCAGCTGGAACACCACCTACATCAGCAGGAACGCCACATACATCAGCTGGAACACCACATACATCAGCAGGAACACCACATACATCAGCAGCAGTTTGGGGTATACGTTAAAGACACAATTTAGTAAATCCCAGTACTAGCATCTGGTCATAATACAAGAACAACACTATCTATCAGACGTGTCACAAGGTCACGCCAATCCTAGAGTTTAGTTCTCAACACCTACGCACGAAACAAACATTAATGGCATTGTGTGGCGGATCTCCGGGTTCCATTGACGAGACATGGTGTCGCAGTCTGTAAATCCATCAAATAAAGACAGAACAGGATGTCTTTGTCAACAATAAAAACATATGGTGTGTCTTTGGAAATATTCATAATAGTTGAGTATTGTTTTTTATTGTATATTGCATTTATAATTCTTATCCTACTCAATGGCTAATTATTACCAGAAAGGTCCACTTTACAATCTCAGGTCACATGTACCCACTGCACCCCCGTGGAGAATGTCAGACCTATTGAGAGTAGTAATGAAATGATGGATAGTGTTGGCTATCACAGGAACCCTGTCCAGTCGTTCAGCGAGCGACATATGTGGGTGATCCTAAAAAGCAGCTTAGTACACTTACTGGACCTCAGCCTTGCTGGTCCAGCCGTCATGTACCCAATGACAACTCTCCTGATCCATATGAAGTAAATATTTTGACACAGCTGTCTAACTCTGTATCAAATCTGTCCTAAAGAGTTAACTCTATGCCCGTCAGACAGTTAACCCTCTGGAGCGCGTATTTCTCTGCAGTTACCTAATTTTAATGACAAGTGAGATTCTGCTGCTTTTGAAGCACAGTTTAAGATAATGACTTCTCAGTCAAACTGGGGTGATTACCAATCAGCTCCAAAAGCTGTGCCATGGAGGGCGTTGCACAGCCATGTTATGCACGTCTGCCTCAACAGGAGCGCGTGAATTATGCTTGGCTCAATTCAACTTTAAAAAAAACCCGGTATGGTTCCGCACGTCCTGATGTGGGAAAGCTGCTACACTAATCCAGGTCAGAAGATTGCTGATCTTCGCAATAATCTTTGGATATTTGCTCAGGAAGCATACCCTGATCTGATTTACCTTCTGCACGAGCGTATATGGCTCTCGATGCTCTTAACCCTCATGGCGCCTGCCCGTCAGCTGGCGTTGCATGCTGCTCAGTAGCCCTGCACCATGACCGTGGAATATATTTATTTTATGAATAAATAATAATCTAGAAATGCATACAAAAGCAAGTCTAGCCAGCTCAAGCTAGCTCTATTCCACATAGGGATTTTTTAAAATATTTTTAGAGTCAAGAAGGATATTGTGTAATATAAGATTTCAGAGACTAAACGTGAGTCTGGCCGCTCAGTGCCCAGTGTGATGACACCGCGCGTATACATTGTATAACAAGTGTTACAACGTTCTTATTGCTGCACACAGTGTAACCAAATAGCATACCTTCAACTAGAGTTGATTGTCTCTCCAAAAGTATCTGAAGTCACCAAATCCCAAAGGCATATGCACTGCGTAACTAACGATGAATGTGGCGGTATTCTTAGTTTGCTATGTATATTACATACTGTAATATTGAAGCGCATGAATGAGGCTGTTTCAAAGACAATGTTACAATCCGACCAACAGTTTGGATTATATATCTTGGAGAACCAGAAATGTTTCAGTGTCAGAGCTCTTTCATTAGTGAGAAAAGAAACTTCGGGGTTAACATCGGACATTTTCAAAGGACAAAACATGAAACATAACTCAACAGCTAAAACAATCCTCAAATTGACATTGCTCAAAATAGGACATCATTATCATTTCTTAATAATTAACAAGATTATACTAATGTACTATCACCCAAGAGTAAGTATACGTATATTTCATCAATATCATTGAAACGTTTTCATTAGACTACATTGGCAGCAAATATTTTCAACAAACTAGTTTTCAATCACTCGTAACACGGGCACCATGTCATAGAAGCATCAATTCCTTGTGCAATGATGCAGACTGCTTATTTATACTTCGGGTGTTATGATGTGTTGTTATGGGTTAAAACCTAATTTATAAATAACTTGAAACGTAAAATAATTGGACAGTTTAAATACTTAAATTTGAAAGCTCAAGAACTGTGGACTAATACAAGGAAACGATAGCCTAACCTTTGCAGGAAATAATATTGTATTTACAGTACAATTATAAGTAACATCTAGATTAAGTAAAAGAGAACATTACGGAAATGTGAATTACCTCGATTAATTTATTGTTATTTTTTTTCTTTAATTCATATTATTGTTTGTTTAATATTGGTAAATTTACACCTTGATAATTATATGCATATTACATTTAAAGATGTTACGTTTATTTTAAGTTTCCCATTTCATCCCATTCTACAGAAGGAAAAGTTTGAAATCGATAGTGATAGTTGATCAATGAAACTAATTGAATTATTGGTCATAAAAAAGGAAGCAGAATATGAAACTGAATTACGAAAACAAGATTAGCAACATCGTTAATATAACTCGTTTTTGATAATTATATCTTTCCCCTTTTTCCTTTGCCCTAGCGACAGCAAGTAGGGAACCTATATGATTTAAACTTGAATTATGATTTAAACTAAAACAACAACAATCTAAATAAAACACAAGAATGCATCTTGCTTCTAGGCAAGATGTCTCTTTTACACATTCATTATTGTATTAAGGATACAAAATAAACAAGAAAACAGCGTTATCACTATCCCACACCACGGGGCACAGAGGTTTGTTCGTATAGTAGTGACCAACAAGAACGTTAATGTTAACTAAAAAACCCAGTCTTATAAATCGGAACTGGGGTCTCTTTACGTTGTCAGAATAAATGATGACAGGTGAAATTAATACACACGAAATACCCCTTCTCTGGGAAAATAATTGATGGTACCAATTTTCGAACTCAATCTTGACAAGTATCTCTTATAGGAGCATGCAAGCTTTCATTCATGTAACCTCAGTATTTTATGAGAAATCTTTTTCCTATGTGACATAGTATGCACTTAGCTGTATGCAAGGGCCCTATGTCTGTAGAAACTTCATTTAGGACACCGTGTTTTGAACTCATTTGAGATCGTGAATAGTTAAACCAGTGTGTAAAATGTCATTTCTCTAACTCAAATAGTTTTAGAGAAAATTGGTCCCTAGAGGGAAGGGGTGAAAGAACGAACCCAGTTCCAATATCCACCACCCGACTTCGTGGCGGGGGTAACTAAATATCACAGAAAACGTATGTAAATCACATGGCATTGATGGAAGTATCTGATAATTTAGATAATGCAGGATAAAAAATATATAATGAAAACTGTTTCAAACATCAAAACGAAATCATATTTACAATTTACAAATTTTGTCAGTCAGAAATAGATTATCTATAAGTTTTGTGTAATTATTGTAGCTGTTTGTTTATTAATTCAACCATTTGTGTTGTGTATGGATAAAATATTAAAAAGGCTGTTTAACCTTGGGTCCATGTTGACAGCATTCTCTCTGTAAAAGACTCTGTTCTGTTTTCAATTATATGCTCATTATTCTTTTTGGAATATCACGCCTTGGTGTGAAAAGCACATGTCAAAATACCAATATTAGTAAACTGCGCCAAATTCTGATGTGTTAGTCAAGCGTCACATTTACTCGATGGTCGCTGTGGAAATCTTCCCAATCATGCTGTGCTAGATCTGCGTTCTAGTTCAGATCAGTTCTGTCAAAGAGAATATTATTATTTAGGAACTGAAAACACCCGCATATGACCATCATGTGACCACAACATTACATCAGCTGTTTGACGTGACGTCATCCACAACACCACACTCGAGGTCAAGCCACTTGCACCTGCCCAGCCGAATCACCGACCGTCTGTTAGCCTACACAAATATAACTGCAGAGAGCAATATCGTTGAACGAAAAATCAAAGTGTTTACTCATTGCTGACATTACAGATAACATATCAATTAAAAGTTAAAGACTTGTGATTGACTATCATTATCAACCATAGACATAAATAAACATAAATCTAAAATTAATTAGATCTCAAATCTATTGTAGAATGTTGGAAATACGAAACCTATCCTGTTATGATAATCCTTTCAATTTCTGAAGAGATTTATTATGTGTATTTGATAATATTTATATAGACATACATAATTATAGCTATCTATTATCTTGTACAATCACAGCATGTACCCTGTACATTAGACTCACGGAAAATACAATTTCAGCAAACCAGTCATTGTGCCATTATTACAGTTTCAATGAAGAAAAAATAATCGAACTCGAATCAGTCATTTGTCATACTGACTGACACATTTGCGACAAAACTGTGTTATGCTCCTTGGTCTATGGAAAGCCAGTTAATGGGGGTTATTCGTATATTTTATGATATTCGTATCTTTACTGTATGGGAGCTGTAAACTGCAGACTTGCCATATTATCTACCAGATCATGCACTTTGTGTTTCACAAAAGGAAAGTCCCTACATGATCCCTTGATCTCACTTTGAACATTTTGTAAATCTTTGTTTTTGAAAGAATGTTTATTATAAGCAGACCATCCTTGCAGACCATCCTTGTATTCAGGTCACATATCCATTTTCACAACAGTCCCACTCATCATATCATCATAATTAACAGAACCGAAAAGATGACACTATTTTGGAGAGTGTATAGAATAAAAGCCATCAGTAGGATCTCATTGGGCATCTTTTGTTATGGGATTTAATATTGTTATAGAAGTCCAATATAAACAGTAATTGTAATCAGAGTACATTAAGTAAACCTTGTCCATCATAAGTGTCACCTATTTTCGTTACATCACGATCTATCTGCAAATGTCGATTCACAATTTTCACAGTCATAGATTCATGATAAAATATTTTTCTGCAGTCTAATCTAGATTTGCAATATTCAGACACATAGAGGACAACATATACGTTCCCATATTTCTTGCATTTGTACCTGCAATATGACAGTCGTTCTGTGTTATGACATTTCATTGCCGACAGTTCAAGGCAATATTGACCATCTGTTTGTCTGTTTCCCTGTTAATATTTGCCAAGTATTTAAATGAATCGTGTTACTGTTCGAATTATTAAAGGACTTATAGGACAACATCAATACTTGGAATGAGGGCATATTTTCTCCTATAGGCCTATATTTGTGAATGGTCTTAGCGTACGTTTGACGTCTGTCAAACTGTCCTCCCAGTCTGAATCTATCCTTGTCCTAAATATCATTGTATCAGATATTTTCACAAATTCTGTTTGTTCAACATGTTAGATCTATTCGAACACTTTGTACAGTATAAGGACAATACCAATTGATAAAAGAAACTGATTGTTTGTAAATGTCACTTGTAACGGAGATGACCACCAACCAAGATGGCGGCCACTGACGCAACGTTGGCGTAAAGATATTGTCCATTTATTTATAACAAATTGTCTCCATGTCCTGATTATTTCTACTGTGTCCTAATTGTATTCGGGCAAATAGGACAAAACAAGGACATTTTGTAATCACTTACTTGTGTTGGAAATGACATTACCTATGCCATGCTTGTGATATGAAAGGCATCCAACTTGTGTTCTGATTGGCTAAGAAAGGTCACATGACATGTTAATTATGCCTATAAATACGATCACGGGTCAAGGTGTAGGACTTCTACTTATCATTCACTACCACTAGGTACATATTTTGATACATTTTTAGGCCAAATTTGGAAGAAATCTCTTGACATTTTATTACTTAAAATAACATTTGCTCAAAACAATAAAGCTAATATAACTTAATATTATTACTTCTTTGGAGACTGAGCCCTGTTAATAAAATCTAATAGACTTAATAGTAGCTGATCAAAACTGGGGGTATTTATTGGCATCATTTGTTTATCACATTGTTAATAATTTGTGTCCACATTGTTGACATTTAAAACCAAAATTAAACATAAAGTTTGTGAACGCCATTACAAACTTGGACTGCCAAACTTCATCTTTGCTCGTGTTATTTGTGCTTTCACTATATAGCTAGCACCCTAAGGGTGTTACAATATAGAACATCCAGCTGTAATATCTAACAATGGTTATCTTGATACCATGTATGTAATGTTCAACATTGTCGAACATTATCAAGAGCAAAACGTCAATTCGTCCTTCCCAGCCCATACGATATGAGTTTTATTCACCTCTACCATAAATATAACTTGTAAACTTGAAAAACCTGTTTCAATGTTGTTGCATTGTCAGAAGGTGTTGAATTTGTCTCTTATTATCTGTAAGTAACCTATTAATTGTTAAAACAGGTTTATGGCCATGGGGGACTTTCAACGTCAGTGAGTGAGAAACAACCTTGTACTTCTCTGTAAGAAAGATCATACTCCACTAGTGTTACATAATTTTCACATTATGTGAAATGACATTTTCATGTCGGTTTCATATTTACGTTCATTTAAGTTCATATTTACGTTCATTTAAGTTCATGTTAGTTAATTGGGGAATAAACGTGCGCTTTTCGACATATAGCGAAAACGTATTTCGCACACAGTGTACGCCATGTAAAGCCATTTTTTATTGATAGTTAAAATAGTGCGCTGAGAATTGGTTGAGTTTATATGAATATAACATACCATCCAACGAATAGGTATGCTCTTTACTTTTTCGAATCTATCAAACGTAATTGTCTTTGTGGTTTAGGATTCTTTTGTGTATATACAAAACTTGAAATAATATGAAATGTGTGGATTTCATTTTAGGCCCTGGGGAGAAAATCTGGTAGGTAAATAAAGGGAATTGAGAGCCCATAACCAGATATTTCAAGTACGAATATTGTGTGTCTATTATTCAGTGTCCTTTCAAGGCAAGTCATACACAACGCATACGCAACAGCACTATAACGCGAAAGGCTTTCTCCCGTGGAAATAAGTGTATTGTATACATACTTACCCAAATGATATTATGATGGATTCTCAGGAGATATCCCAAGTACAAATATTGTGTGTCTATTATTACACGTCTTTTGTAAATCACCAAACGAGACAATTCTGTGCCTTTTCAAGGCAAGTCGTACACAGCGCATACGCAACAGCACTATAACGTGAAAGGCTTTTTCTCCCGTGGAAATAAGTGTATCGTATACATACTTATCCAAATGATAGTATGGTGGTTTCTCAGGAGATATTCCAAGTACGAATATTGTGTGTCTATTATTACGCGTCTTTCGTAACTCACCAAACGAGACAATTATATGCCATTTCAAGGCAAGTCGTACACAGCGCATACACAACAGCACTATAAAGTGAAAGGCTATTTCTCCTGTGTTAATAAGTGTATTGTATACATACTTACCCAAATGAAAGTATAATGGCTTCTTAGGTGATATTCCAAGTACGAATATTGTGTGTCTATTATTACGCGTCTTTCGTAAATCATCAAACGAGACAATTCTATGCCATTTCAAGGCAAGTTGTACACAGCGCATACACAACAGCGCTATAAAGTGAAAGGCTATTTCTCCAGTGGAAATAAGTGTATCTTATACATACGTACCCAAATGATAGTATGATGGCTTCTCAGGAGATATCCCAAGTACAAATATTGTGTGTCTATTATTACGCGTCTTTCGTAAATCACCAAACGAGACAATTCTACGCCATTTTAAGGCAAGTCGTACACATCGCAAACGCAACAGCACTATAAAGTGAAAGGCTATTTCTCCCGTGGAAATAAGTGTATCGTATACATACTTACCCAAATGATAGTATGATGGCTTCTCAGGAGATATTCCAAGTACAAATATTGTGTGTCTATTATTACGCGTCCTTCGTAAATCTCCAAACGAGACAATTCTACGCCATTTCAAGGCAAGTCGTACACAGCGCATACACAGCGCATACACAACAGCACTATAACGCGAAAGGCTATTTCTCCCGTGGAAATAAGTGTATCGTAAACATACTTACCCAAATGATAGTATGATGGCTTCTTAGGAGATATTCCAAGTACGAATATTGTGTGTCTATTATTACGCGTCTTTCGTAAATCACCAAACGAGACAATTCTACGCCATTTTAAGGCAAGTCGTACACATCGCAAACGCAACAGCACTATAAAGTGAAAGGCTATTTCTCCCGTGGAAATAAGTGTATCGTATACATACTTACCCAAATGATAGTATGATGGCTTCTCAGGAGATATTCCAAGTACAAATATTGTGTGTCTATTATTACGCGTCCTTCGTAAATCTCCAAACGAGACAATTCTACGCCATTTCAAGGCAAGTCGTACACAGCGCATACACAGCGCATACACAACAGCACTATAACGTGAAAGGCTATTTCTCCCGTGGAAATAAGTGTATCGTAAACATACTTACCCAAATGATAGTATGATGGCTTCTTAGGAGATATTCCAAGTACGAATATTGTGTGTCTATTATTACGCGTCCTTCGTAAATCTCCAAACGAGACAATTCTACGCCATTTCAAGGCAAGTCGTACAAATGCAACAGTAGTATAGCTGGAAAGGCTATTTATTATAGACTTTAAACAGCGTGAAAGAATGAGTTTCTGAAGTTGAGAAAAGTGATATTTTCACTCGCCTAGCCCTCACCACCATGAATCTGTACCCGACCACCCCTCACCACCGTGTATCTGTACCCGACCATCCCACACCACCATGTATCTGTACCCGCCCACCCCTCACCACCATGAATCTGCACCCGCCCACCCCACACCACCATGAATCTGTACCCGCCCACCCCACACCACCGTGTATCTGTACCCGACCACCCCTCACCACCATGAATCTGCACCCGCCCACCCCACACCACCATGAATCTGTACCCGCCCACCCCACACCACCGTGTATCTGTACCCACCCACCCAAGACCACCGTGTATCTGTACCCGCCCACCGCTCACCACCATGAATCTGTACCCGCCCACCCCACACTGCCGTGTATCTGTACCCACCCACCCACCCACCCCTCACCACCATGAATCTGTACCCACCCACCCCACACCACCGTGTATCTGTACCCGACCACCCCTCACCACCATGTATCTGGACCCACCCACCCCACACCACCGTGTATCTGTACCCACCCACCCCTCACCACCATGAATCTGTACCCACCCACCCCACACCACCGTGTATCTGTACCAGACCACCCCTCACCACCATGTATCTGTACCCACCCACCCCAGACCACCGTGTATCTGTACCCGACCACCGCTCACCACCATGAATCTGTACCCGCCCACCCAACACTGCCGTGTATCTGTACACGCCCACCCCTCACCACCATGAATCTGCACCCGCCCACCCCACACCACCATGAATCTGTACCCGCCCACCCCACACCACCGTGTATCTGTACCCGACCACCCCTCACCACCATGTATCTGGACCCACCCACCCCAGACCACCGTGTATCTGTACCCGCCCACCCCAGACCACCATGAATCTGTACCCGCCCACCCCACACTGCCGTGTATCTGTACCCACCCACCCACCCACCCACCCACCCACCCACCAACCCACCATGAATCTGTACCCACCCACCCCACACCACCGTGTATCTGTACCCACCCACCCCTCACCACCATGAATCTGTACCCACCCACCCCACACCGCCATGAATCTGTACCCACCCACCCATCCACCCACCCCACACCGCCATTAATCTGTACCCACCCGGCCCTCACCACCATGAATCTGTACCCACCCGGCCCTCACCACCATGAATCTGTACCCACCCGGCCCTCACCACCATGCATCTGTAAATACACCACCATGAATCTGTACCCACCCGGCCCTCACCACCATGAATCTGTACCCACCCGGCCCTCAACACCATGAATCTGTACCGACCCACCCCTCACCACCATGCATCTGTACCCGCCCACCCACCCTACACCACCATGAATCTGTACCCACCCGGCCCTCACCACCATGAATCTGTACCCACCCGGCCCTCACCACCATGAATCTGTACCCACCCATCCCTCACCACAATGAATCTGTACCCGGCCAACCCACACCGCCATGAATCTGTATCCAACCACCCCTCACCACCATGTATCTGTACCTACCCACCCACCCCTCCCCAGCATGTATCTGTAAATATTTTCCATCAACAAAATTGACGGAAACGTTTTTTTAACGCATTTCAGTGACTCGATAGGTTTATTAAAAAAAACCCAACAGTTTACCAAAATTTGACTTTGGGAAACACCCAAAATAGGTCCAATCCAAGATGGCCACCATCAAAACAAACGAAAATCGAAAAAGTGAAAACATTGAATCAATCAAAATCTTAACATGGATGATGAGTCTATTTATAATCAACTTGCTAGGATCAACACAGAGGAATGTTTATTTAACAAATTGTTTGAAGTGAAATCTTTCACAGAAATAAATTATGGCTGCCTGAAAAGTGAAACAAATGCAACTGTTCCATATCGGACTATAAAATACTTAACACAGGCCTATAAAGAGTGAATAACCCTGCAATACTAAAGTTTACAAGTCAAACTTAGTATCAATTTAAATGTCTAAAGTTCAAGATAGTCTTTATATTCACACTCATATACTGGACATGAAGAGACGATTATTCAGTAATGTCAGAACAGTCATGACTGGGTCCATTTAAACATGTCACCCCTTTGCATTGTCCACATGCTTCAAAACACTGTCTGCTCGGCCGCCATTTTGAAGAAGGGGATACTTTGGGATTTTTATTTTCTAACTTGATTATTTATGTGAAGACAATACACTGTATGCTTATATATGTAAAACGTCAACATTATAATAAATCGGTTCATCTTCTGCAAGAATTACTGATATTAACACATTTGTGTACTTTTTCGTCATTTTGAGGCATTATTTTAACTTTCTATGTGAATTTTCAGTTCAACATTGATAAATATACATTCCTTTGCATTTATCCTGTCAAGCTGATATAGAAAGAATCATCATAAATGTTTTTATTGCTATTGGTTCCATTTTTATGACTATAATTACTTTTGTTGGCGGCCATCTTGGATTTGACCTATTTTCAGATAGTTCCCCACGTCCGATTTTGGTAAACTATTTTTGTTTTAATGTATAGGTGTCAAGGCACCAAAATCCAGCAATAAACCTTTCCGACAATTTTGTTGAACCTTGACCTTTTAATTACTGGACTATAAGGGCGTTAGAACCTGTACTGAAACGTCAATCCTTATTCCATATATCTTATCCTTACTCATGAGAACACCGTTTCGTACGGACAATAGTTCTCAATTATCCTGACGGGGATGGCAATTGTCTTGATACACTCAGTTCATTGTCAAACAAGTTAAAGGACAGTTCTTCACATCCAAGTTTAACATTGGACTCCAAGCATTCTGTAAATCAGTTTCCTGCATGAGTCAATGTATGTGGGAGATCTGGTGCAGGTCCAGTTAGGAGCTGGTATAGCGTCTCCATGGCGACGTTTAGATTTGTCACCGAGCCATCTGATTGATTGACAGATTATAGCACGGAAACTTTGAAACAGACATACACTTGGTAGCCTCTGGTGAGAGGCTCCCGTATCCAACAGTTTGCTCATGAGGCCACAACAAATGATTTACTTGTTGGTCGGATATATTTTGTTTGGTAAATGTATAATTATACCTGTGGCCACGGGTGTATTTAACAAACCATTGCAGCACATTATAAAGCAACGTGTGATGTAATTAATGACACCCAAATCACTAAATATTTTACAAACTTGCAAGTTAATTGTATCTTGTTTGTTTGATGTTTAACGCCACATTCAGCAATTTTCTAATTATAATTGTATCTTAATTTAACTGAGTGTATTTTAGACAATAATTGGGACATTTTAAATCATGAATATTTACAATCGGTTCTCCAGGCATGTTTTGGGGCCATGGAGTATTTAATCAGTGTTATCACATTAGGTGTTGATTGTTTTGTTTGGGTATCAAATATGTTATTTTATTCTTGGGCTAAGTCTATATCATGCTTTTGTAAGCCAATGGGCAGACCTTTAAAAAGAATACTGCTGAAAAGGCTTTTATGTGACTTCTAATGTGCATCATGCGCTTCCTAAAGCGTGTCACGTGTCAAGCTCACAACTATATCCAACACTATAAGCAAGACGTACATAGCCGGGGTAGAATAGGTCTTCAGCAACCCATACTTGCTGTAAAAGGCGACTATGCTTGTTGTTAGAGGCAACTAACGGGATCGGGTGGTCAGGCTCGCTGACTTGGTTGATACATGTGATCGTAAAACAGTTGCATAGATCGATGCTCATGATGTCAATCACTGGATTGTCTGGTTCAGACTCGATTATTTACAGACCGCCGTCATATAGCTGGGATATTGCTGAGTGCGGCGTTGCACAACAAACAAACAAACAAACAAACAAACAAACAGACATGTATATAGTTGCCTACAGTTTCCAGTTCTTTTTCCCAAATGTAGAATAAAATCTTTGTGAGTGAGTGAGTGAGTGAGTGAGTGAGGGAGGGAGGAAGCAAGAAGTAGCAAGCAGCATCTATATCCACCTCTTTGTATCTGACTTTGTCTAAATCTATCTGCATCCTTGGCTGCCAGTGATGAGGCCAGGATATGGCCAGTGGAATGGGACACGTGAATGTCATGTACCAGTGTCACTTTAGTTTCAACAGAGCCTGTCTCTTATCATGGCTGCTCGGAACGTAAAAACACGAGGCATGGTTCACAGTGGCTGACCCTGTCAATGTCAGATAAACCCACGCATTGATAACCTGTGTAACACTGTATGCATTTGAACAAAATCTTGAAACTGTCCAAATTACGATGGGGTTGTCTTTTGATATTGTATGTGTAAGCTACATGTATATAAAGAGTTACATTTTGATATATATCAACTACCGGTAGCCCTACCCGTCTGGGTTCCGGATAGGAATATAGGTCAGGCTCAGTGACTTGGTTGATTGTCTGTCCTGGAATCTCATTTAAGTGGATCGATGATCATAGTGTTGATCACAAGATTGTCTGATCCAAAATCGATTATTTACAGATGGCCGTCATGTAGCTGGAATATTACTAAGTGTGGCGTTCAACAACAACACCAACCTGAAATAGCTATAAAAAGATAACATTCGGTATATGTCTACAAAACACATATCATCGAATGTATAAATGATTTACTTCTTATTATAGATAAAAGTGTTCATTATTTGTGAGTCTTACTTTATTAAAATAGATTGTGCTTTCCTTGTGGGAGGGAGGTGTGTGTGTGTGTGTGTGTGTGTGGGGGGGGGGGGGGGGGGGGGGATGTTTGGGGGTGTTTGGGGTGGGGTGGGGTGTTTGGGGGTGGGGGTGGGGTGGGGTGGGGTGTTTGGGGGTGGGGGTGGGGTGGGGTGGGGTGGGGTGTTTGGGGGTGGGGGTGGGGTGGGGTGGGGTGGGGTGGGTGAGGTTGGGTGGGGTGGTGTTGGGGTGGGGTGGGGGGGTGTTTGGGGTCGGGGTGGGGGGGAGGTGGGGGGGGGGGGGGTGTTTGGGGGTGTTTGGGGTGGGGGTGGGGGGGTGTTTGGGGGTGCGGGTGGTGGTTGTACTCGGTACTCAGGGGTAGAATTGATCCCCATCAACCTGTGCCAGTGGCAGTGGAAGGAGGCACGTCAATGGATGGGTTGGTCTGCAGGCTCAGTGAGTAGGCTGACAGCCTGTTACTCGTTACACCAATCACTGGATTGTCTGGTCCAAATATGATTGTTTACACACAGTGCAGATTTTCTTAAACTATAGAGTCGACACCAGTAGGTAATTCCGCTTACTTCCGGACGCCACGTGACAGGCAGTCGGAACGAGCAGAAGGGAGTGAGTGAGTGAGTGAGTTAGTTAAAGTTTAACGTCACATCGGCAGTATTTCTGCCATATAGTGACGAAACAAAATTTGACATTAACAATAGACCAGAAGGGAATAGAATAGCCATTTGACATTAGCCAATTACAGACGGGAAATTATTCAACGTCACCAGTCCTTCGTCATAAAACGTCAACAATAATAGCTATAAAAGGACAGGTAATCCAGCTGGTCGTGTTACTGGCAATGCTTCAGTTTCTACAAATTCCGCTCACCTTGGCGTGTAATTCCCCTCATACTTGTAATAATAAATTGTGATTTGATCACCTCGACACAAGCCTAATAATTAAAATATGTGAATTGTTTGGCATGACATATATTTCACCATAGCTTAAATATTTCATTTTACCATACTTATATTTTACGTTCAAAAGAATTTACAAAATCTATGTTAGATTTTGTGATTTGAAAGTGTGTTGCTGGAGTATGGTAGAAAATGTGGATTATAAAGTTTAAAAGCTTTTACAAAATGAAGTTCCAGGATCTTATATGGAGAGTATGGGGACGTGCAAGAGTATTTTATCCCCAATTCCCCTGGCTGTTTGCATTATATACAGACAACAGGAGTTTATATTGCCAAGTTTCTGCTGTTCAGTGTACCCCCAACTGTGTCATGTCAAGCACGTTTCAACCACGTGCAATACAGTCGCTCCAACTCACGGTGGACGAGAAGTCTATGGTGAATCTGCCCTAGCCACGTTATAACACTTGGACAGACTGTAGACAGGTGCGTGAGCCTGTATGGATGTAATACCCATGTGGATTGAAAGGTTTGACAAGCAATATACGAATTTGACTACCGGGTGTTTTGGGTGTATGGGGTAGTGGATTGTGGATTGTGGATTTGCCTTTGGAAGTTTAATCCAGGTGACCATGCAGGTTCACAATATTCTTTGTGCCTACAGCCAATGGGAACAGTTATGGGCGTCAGTCATTTTATCCACCAATAATGACCACTGTCCACGTGGTCATTGATTCATTCCAGGCTCTACACTGTGTAAAATGTGTTTGGAACAAATGTTCCTTGTCCCATAATTTTGACATGTTTAGGCCTAACTTAACAATGTTTAGTGCCTATTGCGGTAAGCAGGTATAACTTCATTGCCACCAGAGAGAAGTGTCGTTAGTTATAGCCAACAAGACACTGATGGAATATGTTTAATAATAGTTTTACATACGGACCTGCAAGCTCTTGGTTGGTAGTCCTTCTTACTACCTGTGCTACGGAGACTGTTGTCGTTGTTGTTGTTGTCGTTGTTGTTTATAGATCTAAACATGTCTTGTGTGTTTACATTCTAAACACAGTTTTTACAGTGTAATGTAATTATCTGTTACAGTACTCTACACCATTTCGTCACTTACAGGACCCTCATATTGTCTGCAAGGACCCTTAAAATTCATTATTAGGGGTCCCCTTGGCCCCCACTTTTGTAAGTCAAGGTAAAACCTGACTATAAGGTATATGATCAACTGTACAAGGCCTCACCAAGTTGGTATGTAAGATGTAGGCTGTAGATTGCACGTAGCTGAAAGCCTGACAAAGTAAAAATGTATCTACAATATTAAGCTAAACTTTGTTGTAACTACTGAGTCACTGTCAAAGTCAAACAAAAGAATCAACTCAAATAATTGAAGTAAAAGTAACACTGTAAGTTGACTAACGTTTACTCTAAACACGACAAATGACGTGAATTTATTGATTCATCTCATTGTATCCCAGTTACCTAGACCGATGTTCATTATGTCAATCACTGGATTGTCTGGTCCAGACTCGATTATTTACAGAACGCCATCCTATCGCTAGAATATTGCTGAGTTTGGCGTTAAACAACAAACACCCCCCACCGCCACCCCCACCCCACCCCACCCCAAATAAAAAAAATAAAATAAATTAGCAGCCAAGTAAATGGGAAGGATGCATTCAGATTTAGTCAGAAATCGATCATTTTGCTTTTGAAGCCACGCTCTTTACCCAAGGTCATGCTATCCTTGGGGCATCAATTAGGAAAGTTGTGTATGGCAATTTAATGATAACAATAGTAGGTCAGTGTGACTTTCTTCCAGTATCTGTCGATCGCCTGTTACTGTAACTGTCTGGTGACATGACATTGTGTCTCACCCTGGAGACCAGATCCATGGGATGGGATGACACCCCCAACCCACCCCAGGTGACAGAAACGACCGCTCCCCCTCTCCCTCCTCTACCAAACCCCCTCCCCTTCCTGCTCCTTTGTGGAACTTGTGAGTCCTGGTATCTTCATAGGGTACATACTGGATACATGTAATGCCTATTGCTATTGTTTTCACTATACACTGTGCGAGGTGAGCTGGGTGTGCCTGCCTGCCTGCCTGCCTGCCTGCCTGCATTCCACTTCCATTGTGCCTGATGTCCGGTTCCAGTGTGCCTGATTTCCAGTTCCGGTTTGGCTTATTTCTGGTTCCGGTGTCAGGGCATGGGTTGGGCTCCATTTTGTGTCTTAGGGTTAGGGAACCAGGGCATGGGTTGGGCTCCATTTTGTGTCTTAGGGTTAGGGAACCAGGGCAAGGGTTGGGGTCCATTTTGTGTCTTAGGGTTAGGGAACCAGGGCAAGGGTTGGGCTCCATTTTGTGTCTTAGGGTTAGGGAACCAGGGCATGGGTTGGGCTCCATTTTGTGTCTTAGGGTTAGGGAACCAGGGCATGGGTTGGGCTCCATTTTGTGTCTTAGGGTTAGGGAACCAGGGCATTTGTTGGGTTCCATTTTGTGTCTTAGGGTTAGGGAACCAGGGCAAGGGTTGGGTTCCATTTTGTGTCTTAGGGTTAGGGAACCAGGGCAAGGTTGGGCTCCATTTTGTGTCTTAGGGTTAGGGAACCAGGGCATTTGTTGGGCTCCATTTTGTGTCTTAGGGTTAGGGAACCAGGGCAAGGGTTGGGCTCCATTTAGTGTCTTAGGGTTAGGGAGCCAGGGCAAGGGTTGGGCTCCATTTTGTGTCTTAGGGTTAGGGAACCAGGGCATGGGTTGGGCTCCATTTTGTGTCTTAGGGTTAGGGAACCAGGGCATGGGTTGGGTTTCATTTTGTGTCTTAGGGTTAGGGAACCAGGGCAAGGGTTGGGTTCCATTTTGTGTCTTAGGGTTAGGGAACCAGGGCAAGGGTTGGGCTCCATTTTGTGTCTTAGGGTTAGGGAACCAGGGCATGGGTTGGGCTCCATTTTGTGTCTTAGGGTTAGGGAACCAGGGCATGGGTTGGGCTCCATTTTGTGTCTTAGGGTTAGGGAACCAGGGCAAGGGTTGGGCTCCATTTTGTGTCTTAGGGTTAGGGAACCAGGGCATGGGTTGGGCTCCATTTTGTGTCTTAGGGTTAGGGAACCAGGGCATGGGTTGGGCTCCATTTTGTGTCTTAGGGTTAGGGAACCAGGGCAAGGGTTGGGCTCCATTTTGAGTGTGCTTGGGAACTATGGCTAATTTGGCTACCCCTTTTGGCATCCTTTGACCAAATGTTCCAAAAAATCTTCTTAGGTTAGCTGTTGTTTGGGTGATGTGATCCTTAGAATCAGAACAAACATCACATGCGCATGCTTGCAAAGTGTGACACAGGTACTGAGTCATTCTCGATGGATTATTAGGATTTAGTCCTGTTTTGAACTATATATTTATGAACTATAGACACACTCAGCACCACAGACCAGCTGCCCTGGCAAGGCTTCGTATCCTGCACAGCTGGACACTTCAGACCTGTGAACCATTGGGCCAACACAGAATGTGTTATTTTATCCTCTTTATGAAAACCTGCAAACAGGATAGAATGTTGATAGAAACTTTAAATGCCTTGATACATTGAACATGAACAAAGTTGGCACTTCAAAACACATTTAAATTTGATTCAGAAATCAAATCAAAATCATGAATTTAAATTATTTGTTGTTAGGGTGTCTACAAGGCCACTATTGGCATCACTCTCACAGTTTAAACTTATATACACACGAACCTTTGTAATAAAGATTCTACTTGAATCCAGGCCGTCGATGTTAACAATAGTTATTCAATTATTAATACGTGTAAAAGAGGAGAAAACATATGGCCCTTCTTCAATTCCGAAACAACTTACACATAATGACGCATTGGGCACCAAACGTCCCCTCAAACTGACCAGTTGCCTGGCCGAAATCAGGATCAGGCACGACGGAACCGGAAATCAAGCAAACCGGAACCGGAACCGGAAATAAGCCACACCGGAAATAGGCCACACCGGAACTGGAAATAGGGCAAACCGGAACCAGAAATCAGGCAAACCGGATCCGAAAATAATGCCCCTTGAACCACGGGAACCACGGGAACCAGAAATCAGGGAAACCGGATCCGGAAGTCCGACAGACCGGAACCGGAAATAATGCACACCGGAACCGGAAATCAGGCAAACCTGAACCGGAAATAGCCACACCGGAACCGAAAATCATGCACACCGGAACAGGAAATAAGGCACACGAGAACAAGAAATCAGGCAAACCGGAACCGGAAATAAGCCACACCGGAACCGGAAATCATGCACACCGGAACAGGAAATAAGGCACACGAGAACAAGAAATCAGGCAAACCGGAACCGGAAATAAGCCACACCGGAACCGGAAATAATGCACACCGGAACCGGAAATCAGGCAAACCGTATGCGGAAATCAGACACACGGGAACCAGAATTCAGGCAAACCGGAACCGGAAATCAGACAAACCGGAACAGGAAATCAGGCAAACCGGAACCGGAAATCAGACAAACCGGACAAACCGGAACAGGAAATCAGGCAAACCGTATGCGGAAATCAGACACACGGGAACCAGAATTCAGGCAAACCGGAACCGGAAATCAGACAAACCGGAACAGGAAATCAGGCAAACCGTATCCGGAAATCAGGCAAACCGTATCTGGAAATAAGCCACACCGGAACCATAAATAAGGCAAACCGGAAGTCGACATCAGCCAAACCGAAGTAATTATTTGCTTGCTTGCTTGCTTTCTTGCTTGCTTGCTAGACTTCAAATCTAGGATTAGGCTTGAAGCCGCAGTATTCAAGTTGGTTTCGGTGAACGGCTTTTTCAGATATTTTTCTGCCGCTTCACTCAGTTCAGTCCTATCCACAACCCCTGTTACGACAAGGACAGGCCCGGGCCATTTTTAGTATTGTCTGTCTACAAAAGGTCTCTCAGACACAGGAGAGACGCCGCACAAGCACCTGTCTCGTGTGGACGTGTGTATGGATGTTCCGGGCCAGTACACTTATGCCTTTCCCAGCTGACAATCATCTGACAACAGATGAAACTTTAGTAGCTATGATGAATATCATGTGCAACATTGTGCAACATTGTGCAACATTATCCAGCAAAAGCCATTCAGTCTCCCTAACTGATACTGTATGAGTTTTAGTCACCTCTTTCTTTAACACAAGTTCACAAGGCAACTGTGGCCTGAAGCCACAACGTGGAACCACTGCACAGCAAGGTGTTTCAATGTTACGTTCTCAGAGGAAACTGTCTTTAATCAGTAACACGCTATTTCAACATCATGGTAGGGCCATCCGTAACATCCAACAGCTTTCCTGTAGCAAATGCAGCACATAGTCAAGCACTGTCCACATGTTTCATGGCTTTCGCATTATATCAAACAACAGTTGTCATGACATCAACGAAACGTATTTTTTTTATTTATACTTCATAAAGTGCCCTGAGATGTGGTAAGGCCTATGTAAATATAACATATACCATTCCATAAAAATTACTCATATCCAGCAAACAGTGTTGCTCTTTCTGCTTTCAAATCAATCGATAGCATCTGTCTTTGTGGTTTAGGCATCTTTGGCGTATTTAAAAAACTTGAAATATCATGCAACGTGCATCGTACCTGTGCTATTCAATTGGAGGCCCCAGGACGCAAACCTGCACCGGTGGTTAAGAGAGCATGCTGCGAGGTTATAACCTCCAAGGAAATTATTCCATGGCCAGACAAACGATCCTGTGGCACATAAGCCAGAACGTGTTGTTTCACAGCCCTAATGTCGCCACCAGTCATCTTATTAATCTCGCGTTATATCCGAACGTTTATTAATAGAAAGGGTGTTTTCCAGACATTTCACACCCGTCTGGAAATCAACTTCGGGCTCCTTTTCGGTCCTTTCGGAAGTGCTTGTGCCTCCAGGTTTAGTCGTCGGTCTCTTGGCACCGCTTGCTTTGGCTCGGGGACACCCTGACTGGGTGCAAACCCCCTTTTTAATAGGAACTCTTTTTTCAAGGGACTTCTTACATACTACATGAACCCCGTACTCAACTCTCAACCCTCAACCCGAGCCAATCGAATCGCTCTCTTTTCATCGGCCGACTAATCGCTTTTCTCCCTTTCCCTTCTTTCGGCTCCATTACCCGGGCCCCGCTTTTACCCCGCTCCGGCCCCGCTTTTACGCCCATGGTTACCGCTTCGCTTTCGAACAGAACACGATATAGTTACAAATATTCTCACTTCACTTCACTTCACTTCACTTCACTTCACTTCACTTCACTTCACTTCACTTCACTTGAGTTTCATCACATTTTTAAAAAAAAAATCTCCACAACCAAAATATATTTTTTTTTAGCAACTATTTTACAGTGTTTCAGAACGAAGTCAGTATATTGAGTCTACTTTCATTTTACTTCTTGGACGTTCGTGGCATACTTATTTCTTGTCTTTCTTGCCTTTCCTGTTTTTCGGGCTATTTCGGCTTTTTGCTATTCAATGCAGCTTTAACTCTCTTTCCAATTGTCACCATTTATTTTACACCTCGTCTTCAGGTTTTATACTCTGCATTATTTTACCTTCACATCTTCAATTCGGTTGTCTGTAAAACAAATTATTGCATAATCATACTTTATTTTTCCCAACATAGGAAATATCTTTTATTCATCGTACATGTAGATCCACTTTTGTCGACTTCTTTCCATTTTTGACCACTTCTTTCCACTTTTCGCGCAAATCCACCACGTGGCCACACCGGCTACACTAAGAGCATCTCGGCACTGCACCGACCGCCAAAAAACGCAGTTTAGCCAGCCGGTACCAAGCCACTCAAAGGCCACCGGCTACGCCGAGAGCATCTGGGCACTGCACCGACCGCCAAAAAACGCAGTTTAGACAGCCGGCACCAAGCCACCCGGAAGGAAGCGGCAAAGCACCAATCACAGTCGAGATCACTAATGTCAAGGCCGTCATTTCCTCCGTCAGCTGGCAATGGCGACACACGGAATTTCTCTCTGGCTGGCATCGTCAAACACACGCGTGCTCCCTCGGTCTTGTCGCGTCTCCATCGACGGAGGGAACGATTATGCACATGCATCTGAAGGTAAGTTCATTCATATATTTCACTCAACGTCTTTATTTCCCGCACAGAGCGGCCATTCTGTCAAAACAGGGACGAAGCATGCATCATTGCATGTTCCAAACCTTGTCCTTCCTTTGGCCGTTTGCAACTTCTTAACTTTCATCACAGAAAGTGTCACCTGTTTCTGCCGCTCTCTGGTGCACGTTGCAAGTGTTTTCGTTGCGAAGAAGCAGGCAGTGTGCTTCCTGTATTCTTGTATGGATGGATGATCAATGCCTACCTTCACACACTGACCGCGCCCTATAACAGTTTAAACAATATTATTAACGTATTTCATCCGACATAAGAACGGCACTCTGCTATCATTAATCAACATGCACCATTCATCACGCCCTTCAGTGTAAACAAACCTAAGTGTTCAACTACCGTATTTCTGACAAAAACACGACCCTTTATAATGAGTATGTGTTGTATAAAGTACTTTTCTTCTGTTGGAAATGTATTTGTTCAAGGCCCCTACCCCTCACATTCAAACTAACACTGGTGTCTCATACTGGTGTCCCATTGCTGGAAATCTTGCCCAGAGTAATTCTTTAAGCATGTATCATTTGTCTTGGCAATGGGCTAAGGGGAACAACTCTGTCAGTCTTCCAGGTTCATGCAACTTAATTAGCGTCACATCACGACCAAATGTGTTTACCTCATTGGCTGATGCAGCTTTGTCAGCCATGTTCTTAACAATACAAAGATACTGACCCAGATTTCTTCATTGTTTTCTGGCTTGTATTACAATTTATGGTCGAAATAAGGCTGCACTATAAGTAATAAAGTACCTAATAATATAATAAGGTAACCTAGATTTGAAAATACTATATTTGTAAACACTGGAAAATGGTTAGTTCGAATAATTTCATTATTTCATGTTCGCACTACCCGCACGGTATGTAGGCGTTGACAGACGACATGGTAGAGAAGGTTCTTCATGGTAAAGACCCTAGTTTTAGGGCTCCAGTTATGCATATAGGATGATTATGTTGCCTAACCTGTATAAACTTTCTGTTTGGCAATATGTTCTAAGTTAGTGTAGGATGCAAGCAGTATTTTGTCCAAAGACAGGTGTTTGTGGGTTACTCAGGTCACGTGACTTTCCACCATGTCACGTACACATCTAGTAGATATTGAAGCTTGAAGAATCAAAGTATAAACTATGTCCCTGGCTAGTGTACATGTTGTTAGTTTTCCCCTCTATGTCATTTGGTATATCTATCTGTCCCAGGGGTATGGGAGACAACTCTGGTTGTCTTGTTTAAGTAATGATTTGCAGGGCGCTTCAATTGTACTGTAATGTTATAATGTTATGTTCTTCACTCAAAATCCATTTATTATAATTCATGTGTAATGTCTTGATATCCATAATTAATCATAGTACATTTTGGGGTATTATTCTGTAGTATATTTCCATGTAAAACACTTGATATTTAAAGAAGAGTTTCTGTCAAACTCATTTCCAAGTGCATGCTGCTTGAAGTATAGCTACTTTTCTTGTACTGTAAATAATGGATAATATATAATAATGATAGGATTTATGGTTCTGATGTTTATTGAAAGTTAATGTTGATCCTGTTAACCATTCTGTTGATCAATAACTATTGTAAAAGGGGTTCATGTCATCTAGACCAGTGTTGCTATACATAACAGAGAGAACTAAGTAGGTACATAGACACTTTACTGAAACTATCCCTTTAATAGTCGATGAGTTGTATGCTATATCGTTGCACCATGCCAAGTTGTAAACTTGATGACAATACAAGTTTTGTGAGCCATGTTCTTACGAATACAAAGATACTGACCCAGATGCCTTCATTGTTTTCAGTCAGTCTGAGTGATTGTGAGCTGGGTAACATATGCATTCATTATGCTCCATTCATGATATCAATCACTGGATTGTCTGGGACTCGATTATTTACAGACCGCCGTCATATAGCTGGATTATTGCTGAGTGCGGCGTTAAACAACAAACCAAACCAAACCAAACCAAACCAAACCATTATGCTCCATTCATTGATCAAGTTCTTTGTCTTTAGTCCATTGCTGCTGTACAGGCCTGCCGAACTGATGTCACACAACCTCGTCCCTCTCCCCCCTGGTTCCCCTCCCGCCCTCCCTCTCCCAATCCTGTCCTGTTCGTTGTATCATGGATTATTACTTTAACATCTGTTTTTTTTCTAAAAACCTTATGTAAAAGTCAATAATATTGTTGACATTAGTCTCTTTGTGTTACCACTTGATTGTAACCATGGTAACAGTTCTGTAATTATTCCAGTTTCATGAACCAGGAAAAGTGACGTCTTTATTAAGACCTTTATATCTAAATTTCCAAGAAATTGATGTTTTGGTTGGTTACCAAGGTATCAGAGCATGAAGAGTGGTGGAGTAATTATGTTTCAACTTGTTTTGGCCGTGAATCACTTGTGCTCATTTTGTTGGACATTCTTGCAGACCCAAGATGGCTGAGCGGCGCCGACACAATCTCCTGACACAACTTACCACAGCCCTGATATTTTCTTCTTTATGGAAGATTGTGAAAGGTAGGCGATTTTATACTTTGGTCTCCTTGTACTCAATAGTATTTTTCATGAGGTATACTGTATTTGTGGTATTAAGCATCCCGCTCTACTAAAAGCAAGGATTTATCTGGAATTCCAAACAAGGTTCTGTTTGTTCCCTTGGCAATCCAATTGGGAAAGAAATTGTAAGATTGTTCCAATTTGGGAATTTGTACTGTCTTTTGCTGCGGACTTGGGGTCGAATATAGATAATCCTGAAATAGATTTACATAACAGGTCCTTTTTAGCTTGTGTATATTACAGCAATGGTGAAGGAGTAACTGTTATTGTCAAGAATGCAGTTTACTGGGCCCAGCTTAATTAGCGCTAATTGGCTCAGGCTCTTGATTGTAGCTCTTAGTTCACAGGTTTCGTAGTGTTCGGGTAGGGTGGGCTACCTACAACCCTTTCCTATCAAGCACCCCTTTACGATCATTGGTTAGGCACCCCTTTACGATCATGTACCCCTTTACAATCATTACGGTTAGGTACCCCTTTACGATCAATTTCCCCTATACGATCATTAGGGTTAGGTACCCCTTTACGATCAAGTAACCCTTTACAATTAGGGTTAGGCACCCCTTTACGATCATGTACCCCTTTACAATCATTAGGGTTAGGTACCCCTTTACGATCAATTTCCCCTATACGATCATTAGGGTTAGGTACCCCTTTCCGATTAAGCACCCCTTTACGATCATTAGGGTTAGGTACCCCTTTACGATCAAGCACCCCTATACGATCCTTAGGGTTAGGTACCTCTTTCTGATCAAGCACCCCTTTACGATCCTTAGGGTTAGGTACCTCTTTCCGATCAAGCACCCCTATACGATCCTTAGGGTTAGGTATGTGGTAGGGCATGGGTTAGCTATCTCTTTTTTTTTATCCAAAGTCATTTATCTAAAATCCATACCATTTCTTTAAAGTTTCGGGTGTCTCGATGTCTCTGGCAACAAATGTAACTTGTGGTTTCAATAAGCGCCCCCCTACCTTTGTCAATTTGCCAATCAGCCGGGGTGCTTACTACCGCTGACATTTAGGTCTATATTGATGTTTTTTGTTTTTTCAATTGTCTTGCAACCATGGCAACATATGAGACAAAGGATTCCAGAAAATCTCTTCTTTTTCAGGAGAAATCTAGATTTGCCATAGTTTTGTACACTTGCTTGGGAGCTTTCTGATATTTCAGTCAATGTCTGTCAGAGGGACAAGTGCTGTTGTGCCTGACAAAGTATGACAGCAACATCTGAAGTGTTTCATCACTACATGTCCATATACCATGTCCATATACCTGTCCATATACCATGTCCATATACCATGCCCATATACCATGTCCATATACCATGCCCATATACCATGTCCAAGACTCGTTTATGTACTGCCGTGGTAATGCTGGAATATTGCTGACTTCAGTGTTCAACTTTCACTCACTCACTCACTCACTCACTCACTCACTCACTCACTCACTCATGTGCTTATAAGACTGGGAGAGTAGAAGGTCGGTGGTTCGATCCCCGGGTGGGACAGTAAAGGATGGTGCTTGTTGTTACCCTGTCTGGGGCTGGGCATTGAGGAGCAAAACCAAGTACTGGCCTAGTACTATAACATGGGTTTGTTCATGGGTTTGAATCCTGGTTCGACCCGATTACGTTTCTAGGTTTTTCCCCACCATACCCAAGCTCATGGTTTTTGACAAAGTGGTGAACATCTTAGACCCACCTACATCACATCGGGATTACCGAGGACTGATTTCTTCCCTCAATGAACTAAACTGCACTCCTTCATAAGATGGGATAACAGTATGAATGTCCTGTTAATGATGTAATTTCAGTAACATTTGACAGAAAAATGGGGCACTTATTACGGCGAATACGGTGCTAACCTTTTTTCTTTGACATGAAAGTGTGTTTATATTTTTTGCTTGAATTGCCTTGTGATGTATCATACAAAGGAATCCATAGAATCTCAACATTTTCAGGAGAAACCTACATTTGGCAAAGCATTATAGACTTGCTTTGGACATTTTTCATACCAATATTTTTATTTCAGTGCAGTGTCTTACTATCCCTGTTGTACATGTGAAAGTAGGTGTGGGTCTTTGCATCTGTTTCAGTATTACTTGTCCGTATACCATGTATACCCATGTGTATATTCCTATATCAAACCATTGCTGTTGGGGTGAATATAGCCTTGCTCCAAGTCTGTACTGAATGATAAGTCCATGTATGTATAGTCATTCTTTACTTTTGATAGGCAAGTCTAGATAAGCGTACAGTAATCTTAGGAACAGCTTGTTTATATTATGTTTATAATCTAGGAATTATCATTTAGACTAATAATCATTTCCTTGTAGACTTGTGCAAGACAGTGTTGTCAGTGTGTATACACGGGTGATAATACCGTACATCCTGTGATTAACTGACTGGCACATAAAGAGTCCTGTTTATGTCTTGAACCTTGGAGTATTTTCAAGTACTTTTGCCATCTTATGCCAAACACAATAGCTTGGCTGTGAACACAACTGATTTCATTCTATAATATAACATACAAAATACTTTGGACCAGTCCACAATTAATGTAAGGGGTGCATCTTTCATTGTGTAGGCAAAGTGCACTGATAACAGCTTTAACTGTAGGTGATCGGCACTGTAGGCTTAATGCTCTGTTGGAGAATAGAGATGGAACTGTCAGTGATGTTATCAGTATGGACTAGTTTGTCTGCATCAGACAACACAAGGGATCAAAGTGAGTGTGTGTGTGTTGGGGGGGGGGGGGGGGGAGATGTGTGTGTGTGTGTGGGATATGTGTGTGGGGGGGGGGGGATGTGTGTGTGTGTGTGTGTTATTGATTGTGACTTGGAGTGAGATGTACATTTCTGTATTAATCCTATCAATGTTAATGTGTGTTTGGTTTGTCATCTTTACTGAACACAAAGGTCATTATCTGGGGTTGCTGGGTGAGAACTGGTCCCTAGCAACCTGTGCTGGTCCCTAGCAACATGTGCTTGTCCCTAGCAACCTGTGCTGGTCATAAGAGGCCACCACACGGGATGGGTGGGCAGGCTTGGTGACTTGGATGATTGTGTTTCATTGTACACCGGCGATGTGGATCACTGCTTACAATATCAATCACTGGTTTGTCTGGTCTAGATTATCTTTAGGATGTAGTCATGGAGCTGAGTGTGGTGTAAACAAACAAATCAGAAATAAGGACACAGGCTGAGGTCAGTGGGTGCACGATGCAGTACAGCAGGTGGCCAAGCATGGGTCGGGTGGTCAGGCTCGCTGACTTGGGGGATGCAGGTCATTGTATCCCAGTTGCATAGATCGATTATTCATATCAGTCACAGGATTGTCCGGTCCAGATGCGACTGTTTCAAAGGCATGGGTCATTATTCATATCAGTCACTGGATTGTCTGGACCAGATGCGACTGTTTCAAAGGATGCTGTCATACAGTGGAATACTGCTGAGTGTGGCGTTAAACAACAAACAATGATGGCATGGGTCATTATTCATATCAGTCACTGGATCTGATCTGATGTGTTTGTAGCAGCTTTTTAAATCTAATGGAGGCATTATAGTTTTTCTACGAGAAAAGATTCTAATTGGAATGGACAGTGTTATGATATTGTCAAGAATAAAATTCCAATATGGATCATAATTTACAATACATGTGTCATATGGAAATAAAGTTTCTCTTAAAATTCATTCTATTTTATTGGAATCAACAGTGTTATGATATTGTCAAGAATAGACATGATGGAACACAAAAATGTACAATACATACTGTGTCCATATGGAAATAAGATTCTTTGAGCTGAATCAGTGTTCAAAACTCAGCATTGATGTTAAGACCTTAGTGGTTCTTGTCTTAACCCTGATCAGGATAATTCTGTTGAATGTAGGAGATTGAGGGGACCATCCACCTCCCTTAGCTTGGCACTAAATAGTAATCAAGGGAGGACTTTGTGACTTTAACAATGACAATTTGTTTTCAGGAGATAGCATCTGTGCTGATAGCATTCGATCGTCACAAAGAATGGCAGATCAGAGAACTCAAAATCAGGTATTTTCAATGTGTGCTATTTGGTGCAGTGAAATAGTTCTATCTATGATGCACAATTTATTAGAAAAAATGTTAATAATAATTGTCTATATGTGAATTCCTCATAACAGTGTATAATCTGCATGCAATATGGCTTGCCAGAGGCTCATGTTTATTTGATGTCGTATTAAATGTCACGGTGAAGAGATGGAATTTCAGTATGAATGGAAAGTAGAGAGTTTGTGGTTGGAATTGACATGTCCCTTGATACTAAAACATAGACATTATATATTTTCAATATTCATTTATTTAATGGAATTGATGAAAGGATTCCAGTAAACTGACCATTAACCTGAGGCCAGTGATTAACATGATTAATGTTACAAGTTGACACTAGTCTGCTAGTCTGAGGCAAGTTCAAATTAAAAGGGCAAGTCAATAATGTTGGACATTAACCCTCATCGTCTTGTCGAAAGTAAATGAAGTTTGTTACAGCTAGCTGGGTTTGAACTAAATGCTAAAATGCTTTCCAGGGTTTGCATCATTAGCATTAGAAATTAACACTGGTTTGCAAACCTGATGCAAATTAACATTTTTTGGAAGGGCATTAGAAATTAACACTGGTTTGCAAATCTGATGCAAATTAACATTTTTTGGAAGGGCATTAGAAATTACACTGCTCTGCTAGCCAGAGCCAAAAAGAAGTTTGAATGGGCCAGTGATTAGAAAATCAACACTGGCATGCTAGGTTGAAACAGTGAAATTTTGGAAGGGCCTGGCAATAATTAGTGTTAGAAATGGTGTGGCAACTTTAGATTAGTGAAATTTAGAAGGCCCAGTGATTAGTGTTAGAGATTGTGTGCCAACTTCAGACACGTTAAATGTTTGAAGAGCCAGGTATTAGTGTTAAAAATGGTATGCCAACTTGAGACAGGTGAAATTTTGGAAGGGCCATTGATTAGCATTAGAAGGGCCAATTTTGATTAGTGTTACATTAACGCTGGACTGCTAGCATGAGTCAAGTGAAGTGTGGGAAGGGGAAATGGAACGTGGATGGTTGTTCAGCATTGGTTCATGGTTTCAGGCCTCCGAGTGGCTCCATGCTGCTGTACAGTCGGAACAAGGTGAGGTACCGCAAGGACGGCTACTGCTGGAAGAAGCGGCGCGATGGCAAAACCATCAGGGAGGATCACATGAAGCTCAAAGTGCAGGGGGTGGAGGTGAGGGGAACTACTGGGGCGTTGTGCTGTCACTCTGGCTTCACGCCCCACTCTGTAATAGTCTATCTGTATGACAGGTGTCCGATACATCAGGGTTGGAAATAATACTAGCCCACTTTCCCACTAACCAGGGGCTACTACAAATGCCTCTGGGCTAGTACAAATTCCTGTGTGCTTGTACAAATTTCCTAATTTCCCCTTTGTTTTGATCCCACCACTCTGCTGGTTGTAAGCGTTGACCAGAATTGATCAGGGGGTCAGGCTCAGACGTGTCATTGTGCCCAGCTGGCATGGTTCGGTACTCGCAACATCATCACCGGATTGTCTGACCCAGACAGGATCATTTGGCCATTGATCTCCCCTCTAAAAAACATATGACCTCCCGTTCATGAACAATATGGGTTCCTGACCCTATGTATCTGATACCCACCAACCCTTTTGACAGGTAATTGGGACCCATGAAGATCTGGGGTAGAATAGGTCTTCAGCAAACCATGCTTGTCATAACAGGCAACTATGCTTGTCTGAAGAGGCAACTAACGGCAACAGGTGGTCAGGTTCGCTGGCTTGGTTGATGCATGTCTTTGTATTTCCATTGCGTAGATCGATGCTCATGATGTCAATCACTGGATTATCTGGTCCAGACTCGATTATTTACAGACTGCCGTCATGCATTAATCAACAAGCGAACAATTAAATGTTGGTGGACACATGAATAATTTGTTGATATTCAATTGATTGAGTCCTGATTGTGTTTGTTTTCAGTGTATCTATGGCTCATATGTGCACTCGGCGATCCTCCCTACTTTCCATAGACGCTGTTATTGGTTGCTCCAGGTGGGTGTAATGTGTAGTTTCTTACTGTTCAGTAAATAATAGTGACAGGTCCCTTTCCATGTTCACCTGAAATTCACCAAAAGCAGAGTCGGTTGTACGATTCCGACAATGTCACGAGCATGTGTATATGAATCACTATCAAATAGTGATGATACCATGTTTCGCAAAAAGGTGAGTGTATTTTGTTTCACAGGTGGCACCCGTCACCAATACATGCAAAGACAAGTCAAGTGTTTACCTGAAAAAACACAGGAAGATATGGTGTAAGTCAAAATAGGTAATTGCATCAGACACCATTTTTGTCACTGATGTGTCACATTTTTAAAACATTTTGAAAGCTTTACGGAGGCCTTGAATGTTGTAACCTTGATCAAACAACTTCTGACCAAGAGTCGTATGACGCTCTTTGAAATCTTGGAAGAAAGGGCATGCTCGATTGTAGCTCAAAGACATAAGGGAAAGTTGACTATTGGAAAGACACTCACATTACATTATGTTTCGCAACCCACACACCTGTATTAGTTTAAATAATGTTGAAATGGACAATTTGCGATATATTGTACCTGTGTACCTGTATGGCCTGACCTGTTTCAGAATCCTGACATCGTTCTTGTCCACTACCTGAATGTCCCCTACCCTGACAACACCAAACTGAGCATTCCTGTTTTATCTTACGACATGGAGAAGAAAGAATGGACCAAGGAGGAACTTGTTGATCAGCTCAGGCCGATGTGTGAGTTGACAGAGGGCTTCGGAATTAGCTTTCTTGTTTAACGCCACACTCATCAATGTTCCAGCTGTATGATGTCAAACTGAAAATAATCGAATCTGGACCAGACAATCCAGTGTTTGACATCATGAGCATCAATCTAAGCATTTGGGATATGGTGACATGAATCAAGCAAGTCAGCGAGTCGGAGCACCTGTTAACCTGGGTTGCTGAAGACCGATTCTAATTGAAATGTTATCTCTTAGTCCAAGACTGATAAACTTCAGGAAGGACTCATTTCCTATCGTTGACTGCCGTGGTTACCATGGCAATTGTGGAGTGGTTGGGTAGCCTATTGGTTAAAGCGTTCGCTCGTCACACCGAAGACCCGGGTTCGAATCCTGACATGGGTACAATGTGTGAAGCCCATTTCTGGTGTCCCCCGCCGTGATATTGCTGGAATATTGCTAAAAGCGGCGTAAAACCAAACTCACTCACTCACTCACTCACTATGGCAATTGTAAAGCAGATCATTTGTACAGACTAGTAGAAACAAAGATTAGTTAATTACCCTGGACTATGTTTTGAAGCAGTGAAAGAGTGTATTGTTTATTTGTGTGTTCATTGCAAGACACTGAAAAACAACTTGTTTTATATAGGGTAAGATCCAAACTGAGGCACGACGCCTAGCGTATATGCCAATAAACATAGTTACAAATTCTGATACATATTCTATGAAGCTACGTCATAATACTAAAAGAATTAAAAGACAAAATACCTGTATCCCAGGAACCATTCCCATCTTTGTGAAACTGGGAGATACTAAGGGAGATAATTTGGGCAGTTAATATGCAACCCACTGGTGACACAATGTCAGACATTGTCTGATGTTGAAAGCTTACATGAGTTCAATTGTTGATGTCAGAAACTGACAGAAAGAATTAAAAGCTTAAGACATTGTTGTATTCCTTGTATAGATGTTGATATTGTAACAACAGTCATACTCCTTGAAATGAATCTGTAACTGTGTTTCTTGTAGTGGCGTGTGGCAGGAGAGTGGATCTTGGTCCTGAGCAAGAACACATGGTGAGAGCATTCATCTTGATGACGAGAGTAATTACTGTCAGGACTTGACTGATTCCCAGAAATACTGATTAACATCACAGGCATTGGTGGTCCAGTAGTCCAAGGCACTAAATATACCGTGCAGAGTTGCATCCCTTAGGGTTGCCAGGAACCTATGATCGTTGGTTTGAATCCTGGATTCACTCTGATTATGTTTCTAGGTTTGTCCACACGTTTATAGCTTTCACTAAAGTGGTGAACATCTAAGACCTGCATCGGGGCGGCCGGGGAGTCTAGTGGTTAAAGCATTCGCTCGTCACACCGAAGACCCAGGTTCGATTCCCGACATGTGTACAATGTGTGAAGCCCATCGTCGTGATAGTGCTGGAATATTGCTAAACGCGGCGTAATACCATATTCACTAAGACCTGCATCACTTTGGGTTTTCCTCCCACATTAAGGTGACAAGCCGTAATATAACTGAAATACTGTTGAACGAGGTGTTAAACCCAACTGAGTGATTCTCCCTAAGTTCCAGTCTACGACTTTACCACTCACTGTGCACTTCCTCTGTGGTGTAGTGGATGGAGCACCTGCAAAGAGAGGAGAAGGTTCTGGCCACGTTTTACCAAAAGTGTTACCAGAGTGTTACCAGAGTGTTACCCTGCCTGGCACTCGGCATCAAAGGAATGAAACATTGATTGGTGGGCTCAGAGTCAGTATGCTGTATCTGAGTGTACTTGAAATGGTACTTGTTGTTACCCTGCCTGGCACTCGGCATCAAAGGAATGAAACAAGGACTGGTGGGCTCAGAGTCAGTATGCTGTATCTGAGTGTACTTGAGATGGTACTTGTTGTTACCCTGCCTGGCGCTCTGCATCAAAGGAATGAAACAAGGACTGGTGGGCTCAGAGTCAGTATGCTGTATCTGAGTGTACTTGAGATGGTACTTGTTGTTACCCTGCCTGGCGCTCTGCATCAAAGGAATGAAACAAGGACTGGTGGGCTCAGAGTCAGTATGCTGTATCTGAGTGTACTTGAGATGGTACTTGTTGTTACCTTGCCTGGTGATTGGCATTAAGGGGATGAAACAAGAACTAGTCAGATATTCAGTTTGCCAGTAACAAACTGACGTCTAATCACTATTGTTGTGTTGATGTTGTGTTAATATCACTTAGGGTTGATATTCCTAGAAAAGGTTTTGTTGCACGGTTACAATATTGTTCCTTTTCTTGCAGGTTGAAGAAACAATTGAAGACTTTGTTCAACAGTTGATTAACCTTCGGCAGGACAAATCAGGAAAAGCCAAACCCCACAAATGCACTCCTTCCTGTGACAAAAACTTTCCTCATTCCAAATGCACCAAGGACTCATCACCTCCTAACACAGCCAGCCTGGCACACAATCGCCTAGTGTCCATGTTGCAGCGCCACACCCAACGCAGCGCCACCCAGTCGGTAGCCCCGCCCACTCCCGAGCTTCACACCAGCCAGGTGGTGATCACGCCCACTACGGCCCCCTCGTCCAACTCCACTCAAGACTTGAACCACACAGCTGCAGCTCCTGCTCCTCTCATTCTAAACCTAGCAAGTCTCCACGGCAGTAACGGTCTGATCTTTGTCAGCGGACATAACACATCACCCATCTCCATCATCAACAACTCTCTCACCACGCCCATTCACACCATCACCGCGGCAACCCTGGACACGCAGGGCCGTTTCCCTCAGCCTCAGATACTCCAAACCATTCCCCAAGTGCTTGCTGGTGTCAAGCAGGATGATAAATTGTCACAACATATTCACAATCTCCATGCGCATGACTCGAACAGAAAGTCTCCCGTTCCGATGAATATTGCAAGTGATGCTTTGTTGGAGCTGGCAGGCACCCAGCAGGATTCGAAGGATCTTTTTCTCGATCAAATGTCAGCTACAATCTCAGATACTCAGCGAAATCTCCACAATACATTAGACTCGCTCATTCGCGGGGACTGCTCGCACACTGTGGGAACACTAGTGAAAGATAATTCGGGGACTGATAATTGTGATACTCTTGATGGCAGCTTTTCCTCATTTCCCAGTACTGATCTCAATCTTGATTATCTTCTCGACTTGCCCGAACTTTATGACTGTCCTGATTTGCCCGACACAAATGCAAGTCTCGGGACGTCAAGTGGCGGAATGCCGACTTCTGTCCCGCTCATCAATTGTGCTAACTGCCTCAGCAACCAACAAGCTCAACAATCACAGCAGCAACGGGCAGAGTCGCATCAATCTTCAACATCGACGTCTGCTACGTCAGACACGCAGACAGCAGACAACACTCACTCACAGACTGACACAGACAGCAGCTTCTCTCAGGGCGTCATCACAGACTTCTCCCCTGACTGGTGCTACACAGATGTGAGGGGCATAGAGTTTCACATTTCCACCCAAACCAAGCTGCCTCTCTGTGATAATATTGAAATACTGTTCCAAGCGGTGTAAAAACCAAACTCACTCGCTGACAGATATGATAAATCCACTTCTGAGTAATCTTATCGGGATGTGTTCTAGTTTATGATTTGAGAGCAAGTACATTGAGGTAGCTGTGAGGTGTGCAGTAAACGACGGTTATAACAAACTCAAAGGGGCCACTGATTTTAGTTCCTTATAACCTATTCGTTATAAACATATTTTACTGTACCTCCAAAATGTTGTTAAATTATCTATCATCAATAATCAATAATCAGCATGATTAGGGTAGACATGCCTGTGATAGTGTTGGCAGTGGCTGATGAGATGTTATTGAGTGTTGTTGTATGTTGGAAGGGTGGCACAAAGATCCTGGTGACAGGCCCATGGTTCTCCACGTCCACGTCCTACTCTGTTGTGTTCAACAGTAAGACGGTGCCTGCTACACTTGTACAGGCAGGGGTTCTCCGGTGCTTCACTCCAGGTCAGTATCTCACACTTCTAAAGGGGGATTGTGGGCCCAGACTTGATTGTTTACAGGCAGCAGTCGTACAGCTGGAATATTGCTGAGTGTGGTGTTAAACCACACACACACACACACACACACACACACACACACACACACACACACACACACACACACACACACACACACACACACACACACACACACACACGTCTTGCAGCACATGACGCCGGCCTGGTGACGCTGCAGGTGGACAGACATTGAATTGGTTGTTTGCGTGTTAATATACCCTGATTGCGTGGAACGTTGATGTCATATGATGATGATGTCTTGCAGCACATGACGCCGGCCTGGTAACGCTGCAGGTGGCCAATGATGGGTTTGTCATCTCCAACAGTGAGGTGTTCGAGTACAAGGCTCGGGAGAAGCACAGCACGCAGTCAGCTCACAACGAATGGTTCTCAATGGATTGTGAGTAGTTGTACCTCAGTATATTTTGCAGTGTTGGAAATTAAGCTTGACAGTCAAGGGGACTTTTGATTTTCCTCATATTAGAAGTCAAAAGATTCAAGTACCAGAGGCCCCCCTTTTGTTTTGAACACTGATTTTGGAACACGGGTGGTTCATTTGTCGAAGGTGTCACAGTTCACTTTGCAATGTGGCAATAAAGGGCTGCTTTAAAGCGTTTGCTCAGTAATCAGAAGCCCAAGGTTTGTTCCCCAGCTTGGTACAATGTGTCCAACCCATTGCTGATATCGCCCTTATATTGCTGGAATAATGCCAGTTGTGGTGTAAACTCCAACTAACTCACTCAGTTTGCAGAGTTGTGTCCCCTCAGCTGATTCAAGGTTCCAGTCCTAGATTCAGCCAAATTATTCTGCCTGTGCTCATGGTGTTCCACTAATGCCTTGTGTCTGTGACCTGCCTCACTTTGGGCTTTGAGTGAGTGAGTGAGTTGGGTTTTACACCGCTTCCAGCAATATTCCGTCGGGGGACACCAGAAATGGGCTTCATGTGGGGAATCAAACCTGGGTCTTAGTGTGACGAGCAACACTTTAACCACTAGGCTACCCCAGCGCCCCCTGGCATCTTTGAAGGAACTGAATACCAGTAACTAGAAAGTGGCATCAAACCCAACCCACTCGCTGTTTGTGTGCCATTATGATACTGCTGCAACATCGCGTATTGCCTCACAATCTCGGTACATGTGTAGAAGTGTGTAAATGTTTGCTATGTTTTTGTTTCAGCGACGGAGATGAAACTGCTGCTGGTGGAGAGGTTGGAACAACTGGAGAAGAGGCTCATGCCAGCTGACAAGAACACAACTTTCCTTGACAAGCAGGTGAGCTTTCCTTGACAAACGGGTGAGCTTTCCTTGACAAGCAGGTGAGCTTTCCTTGAGAAACAGGTGAGCTTTCCTTGACAAGCAGTTGAGCCTTCTTGAGAAACAGGTGAGCTTTCCTTGAGAAACAGGTGAGCTTTCCTTGACAACCAGGTGAGCTTTCCTTGAGAAACAGGTGAGCTTTTCTTGAGAAACAGGTGAGCTTTTCTTGACAAGCAGGTGAGCTTTCCTTGACAAACAGGAGAGCTTTCCTTGAGAAACAGGTGAGCTTTCCTTGAGAAACAGGTGAGCTTTTCTTGACAAGCAGGTGAGCTTTCCTTGACAAACAGGTGAGCTTTCCTTGACAAACAGGTGAGCTTTTCTTGACAAGCAGGTGAGCTTTCCTTGACAAGCAGGTGAGCTTTCCTTGACAAACAGGTGAGCTTTTCTTGACAAGCAGGTGAGCTTTCCTTGACAAGCAGGTGAGCTTTCCTTGACAAACCCTGTCTATGACACTGCCAACTGTAAATCATCAGTGTGCCAGGTATTTGGCCTTCCACTCTTTGAAAGAGATGGCTTAAGCATGATAGATGAGAGTGCATGCAAGTATCGTGGTATGTATCGGATCGTGAGCAAAGTATCATGGTATGTATCGGATCGTGAGCAAAGTATCATGGTATGTATCAGATCGTGAGCAAAGTATCATGGTATGTATGGGATCGAGAGCAAAGTATCATGGTATGTATCGGATCATGAGCAAAGTATCATGGTATGTATCCGATCGTGAGCAAAGTATCGTGGTATGTATCGGGTCGTGAGCAAAGTATCATGGTATGTATCGGATCGTGAGCAAAGTATCGTGGTATGTATGGGATCGTGAGCAAAGTATCATGGTATGTATCAGATCGTGAGCAAAGTATCATGGTATGTATGGGATCGAGAGCAAAGTATTGTGGTATGTATCGGATCGTGAGCAAAGTATCGTGGTATGTATTGGATCGTGAGCAAAGTATCGTGGTATGTATCAGATCGTGAGCAAAGTATCATGGTATGTATCGGATCGTGAGCAAAGTATCGTGGTATGTATCGGGTCGTGAGCAAAGTATCATGGTATGTATTGGATCGTGAGCAAAGTATTGTGGTATGTATCGGATCGTGAGCAAAGTATCATGGTATGTATTGGATCGTGAGCAAAGTATCGTGGTATGTATCAGATCGTGAGCAAAGTATCATGGTATGTATTGGATTGTGAGCAAAGTATCGTGGTATGTATCGGGTCGTGAGCAAAGTATCATGGTATGTATTGGATCGTGAGCAAAGTATCGTGGTATGTATTGGATCGTGAGCAAAGTATCATGGTATGTATTGGATCGTGAGCAAAGTATCGTGGTATGTATCGGATCGTGAGCAAAGTATCGTGGTATGTATCAGATCGTAAGCAAGGTATTGTGGTATATATCGGATCGTGAGCAAAGTATCGTGGTATGTATCGGATCGTGAGCAAGGTATTGTGGTATATATCGGATCGTGAGCAAAGTATCATGGTATATATCGGATCGTGAGCAAGGTATCATGGTATATATCGGATCGTGAGCAAAGTATCATGGTATATATCGGATCGTGAGCAAGGTATCATGGTATATATCGGATCGTGAGCAAAGCATCATGGTATGTATTTGATCACACAGTTGTGTATCATCCCAGCCCTACAACAGTGTACCCTGAACTTAATCGAGTTTGCTGGGACTGACCATTGTCTCGAGCCTTGGCTCCCTTTAAGATGGGAACAAGTTCAATCCTTTCTTCACACAGCTATTTAACAGTATCAGAATAAATGTAGATACAAGTTTGAAACGAGAATCTGTCCGGGAGTGAGACGAGTCTTGTGACTTTGTTTGTTGTGCACTATTCCAGCATGCCCTGAATGTTGACCATGAGAACACCGAGTGTCGTCTTGTGCAGTATGTGGAGCACCTGGCTGGTCGACCCTGGCAGAAACTGGAGACTTACCCCAAGGCTGGCCATGGTGGACTGACTTTACTTCATCTTGCGGCGGCCCTTGGCTACGCCAAACTCATCAGCTCACTTGTTAGGTGGAGGTGGGTAGCACCAGTACAGGAATCAGTGATGGAAATTAATGGGAGCCCTGGTGTCCTTGAGGTTTGCTTCCATAGTGTTTGAATCCTGGCTCTCCTTAAAGCTTTAACTTGGCAGTAGTTATGACTGGGACCCCTTTTCTTCCATGCTTAATTTCCAACAGGGAGATTGAATAGTTGAATGAAAATAACAAACATGTATTTAGAATTGGTTCTTTGAAAGTCCCCAGAACATAATTCCGCAAATAATGGGTGCCTCGTACCCTTCCTTGTTGTAAGAGACGACTTCAATGAGGGTCTGGTAGTTACAGCGTGCGAGCTGACTGATTGTGTTCTGTCATAACCCGATGCTGTGGGTTGTTGGTTGTGCTACTGGCCTCCGGTAAGCTGGGCCAAGACACGAATATTCCCAGGCTGCCATGATATAGTGAGAACATTGCTGTTTTATGTGTCCTTGGTTCTGTGATGTTTGATGCTGCTGTGAACAATGTCCAGCTATGTCGTTGTTGCCTGCGACTGATTAAGTCTGGGCCAGACAAACTGGTGGTTGATATTATGAGCAACACCCAACGTCTTTGGTGAACAACGACATGCAATCAACCAGGTCACTGAGCCTGAACACCCAAAGAAAGTTGGGGAGCCTCTTAGGAGCCTCTGCTGCTGTTGCTGCTGCTGCTGCTGCCGCTGATGATGATGATGTGCTGGGGACCTATTCTTACCCAGGGCCCCACAAGGATTGATTGATTGATTGATTGATTGATTGATTGATTGCAGAGTGATAATACTGTTTTCTCTTTCTTTGACAGATCTGACATCTCTAATTTAGTTTTAGAATATGAAGTTGATGCTCACAGTGTGGACAACCATGCCTGTACACCATTGGTGAGAAGCTAATTACTGCAGCATTATCTTGATCATAGGCAGGAATTGATCTAGACCTGCTCACTATGAACAAAGAAGCTAATTACTGCAGCATTATCTTGATCATAGGCAGGAATTGATCTAGACCTGCTCACAATGAACAAAGAAGCTGATTACTGCAGCATTATCTTGATCATAGGCAGGAATTGATCTAGACCTGCTCACAATGAACAAAGAAGCTGATTACTGCAGCATTATCTTGATCATAGGCAGGAATTGATCTAGACCTGCTCACAATGAACAAAGAAGCTGATTACTGCAGCATTATCTTGATCATTGATCTAGACCTGCTCACAGGTCGATATTTGGCACCAAGTTGGCAGCAACTGTAAACATTACCGAATGAGAATACAAACTTTCCCAGTTCATGTTGATTTGGTTATAGGTCGTGGTTAGAGTGTTTGCTCGTCAACCCGAAGGCCCTGATTCGATTCCTCACATGGGTACAATGTTAGAAGCCCATTTCTGGTGTCCCCCGCCGTGATATTGCTGAAATATTGCTAAAAGCGGCATAAAACCATACTCACTCACTCACTCATTGTTCTAAAGATACAATTGCACCTACGATTACTTACGATTGTGAAAGGCTACCAGATGTGGGAGTTGTTTGGCAAGGCAATCTCACATAGCCTAGTTTGTTCCTGATGTCAGTGTTGAATGCTTTGGGCCTCAGCTTGTCTGCTAAAGTTTGATGGTACTTTGCAAGTTGTAATCATGGTATTGATACATGGCTGACCATATAGATGTACTCACTGGTAGTTTGTTGAAATGAATGACGGGAGGGTGGAATGTTTCAGTTGTCTTCTGTAATCAGTGTAGGAATCCTACAGTCTTTAAACTTTAACATGATGGCTTTGCCACCAACAATCTTAGCTCTGCAACTGTCGTAAGCCTGTATGGGAGGTACGATCACCTGAGTGCTTAGATCGCTTTGTGGAACGGGACCTAAACCACTTTAATTTCTTGCTTACCTTCACACTGGTCTATTTCAGATGTGGGCATGTGCAAGAGGAAATATTGATGCTTCACTGACGCTGTATCATATCAACACGGGGCCACTCAGCATCTGTAACAAGGATGGACGTCTCCCGCTCACCGTTGCCCGAAGCAAGGGACATCACAACCTTGCCAATCAAATCGAGCAGTTGGAGCAAGCTCGTCTGCAAGCCCCGCCCCCTTTCCCCCCATGCACATCCACAGCATCATTTGCTGGCGCAACTTCTTCTTTCACAACCTCGGACTCTATCACTGCGTGTGACCTGTCACCAACTCCTTGCCATATATTCCCCAGTTCTCACAAAAACATTTGTGATGAGAAGCAGGAAAACCTTCACATCGACATACCTCCTCCCCCTCCCTACCCAGGGGATTCCAAGCTCGTCCGGCGACTCAGTGAACAAGTCATTGGCACCTGTCATCGCCAACTTAGCAAACGCTATTCGGTGGATATATTGCCGAGTGGGGCAACAAACGACCAGACCTCGCCCCAACATGACGCTTTTCAGAAGCCAATTCGGGAGGCCAATTCTGAGCCACATCTGTCATTGGTTGGTGATCATCCAATCAGTGCAGTGACGGACTCTGCCTTGCTACCAGTTGCTCAACGTGATCTGGCATCGCCAGATATTCTCATGCAGACCGAGTCTTTGCTCAACACCATAGCGACGGAGTCTGGGAAGGAGACGGATGGTCTCCTCATGCAGATGGACACAGGTCAGTTGAATAGGAGTATGACAGTGTTGCAATGTTGCAGATATTGATCAGCTTGAAAATTAACCAGGGATCATGATTTTGCCAGTTTTTGTTTTTCTGTTTGTTGTTTAATGCCTCACTCAGCAATATACCAGCCGTATGGCGGTGGTCTGTAAGTAATCATTGGACCAGACACACCAGTGATTGACATAATGAACTTCAATCAATGCAGTTGGGATATGAGGACGTGCCACAACCAAGTCAGCAAGTCTGATTCTGTCGGTCGCTTCTGTCGACAAACATTGGTTGCTGAAGACCATTTCTAACCCGGATCTTATGGGTGTAACAGGATTTAAAAGCTTGATAATGATCGAATTTGTGTGTCATTTCAACAATACCTTAAACAAGGCCTCAAAAAGGTCTTGGAAGTTTGTATTGGTGATTTTCAATGGTACATGTCATGGTTATAGTATAAATATATCTACTATTATTTCAGCAAGAGCTGATGAAACATGTTGTGCATGGAAGAGACCCATCATTGATTCCTCATGTTGTCAATCACTGGATTGTCTGGTCCAGACTCGATTATTTATAGACTGTTGTCATAACGCTGGAATATTGCTGAGTGCAGCGTTAAACAACAAACCAACCAACCAACCTCATTGATTCTTAACATTTCTTGTGGATGAATGTTTCATTTGCCATGTTTGAATTTGCAATTTGATCTGCTCTTTAGTCGTGTAATAAGTGTTGAGTGTCTGTATGAGTAATGTCTATAATGCAAGCTCCGTACCTCTGTAGATGAGGTATCATCGGTGCGGAGTGACAGCCCTTTCATTGATGTAGAAAAGATCTCATCTGACGAGGAGGCGGAACACAAGGCAGCTGTTGCTGCTGCTGCTGCTGCCGCCGCCGCTGCTGTAGCATCTGGTGAAGGTTAGACACCATAACACACACATAAACACCATGCTTTAATGAGTTGCTTTTGAATCTAAAAATGTTACGCATTAAAGGAAGACTGTATTGTTTAAGCTTAACTCTGTTGTGGGTTTGAATCCTGGTTTGCCCTATTATGTTTCTGGGTTTGTCAGCACCTTAACAATGCTCCTGGGTTTCACCGACGTGGTCAACATCTATGACCTTTGTCACCTGGGGCTCCCTCCCACATCAAGCTGACACTCCCTGGTATGACTGAAATGCTGTTCAAAGCAGTGTTAAACTCAAGCAGTATTAGCTGAACTTGTTTGAGATGTGAAAAATTAGAAGATAAAAATCATGTGTTTTCATATTTGTAGGTGTTGTTGAGTATAGGCTAAAGCCTTTGTTTCCAAATGTAAAAACTTCTGGCTAAAAACACACAAATACATATACCTGGAGTATTGCTGAGTGTGGCGTTATACAAATTCTGTACCAAATTGTTCCAGGTGGGGATCATGAAGGCAAGAACCAAATGGTAACCCTCGCCAACCAGATCATCGCAGCCATGCCGGAGCGTATCAAGCTGTCTCCTGCCAAGGAGGAAGAGTGTGGAGTGAGCAGTCGAGCTCGGAGTGAGTCCTACAGCTCGGCCCCGTCTCAAGGCTCACCTCCCACCTCATCCTTTGGGGATGATTCTGGAATCTCAACACCCATGACAGATAGTCTGGCCTTTGATGAGTACAGGTATACACTTTTGTAGGCCAGATACATCATGATACATGGACTGGATGTGACTTGAATGATGACAAAGCAACCCAAAACTCCCATCACTGTATTCCCGACTTTTGTATTGCAGGTACACAGACCTGGGCACCCCTGCCTCGTCCCTGAGCCCGGACTCTACCTGTCTGCCCAGCCCCTACAGCCCCTACAGTTCCTACAGTTTCACTCTGGACTCCCCGCCCCCCACCACTGCTGACTTCACCGAGTACTTCAACGCGCCAGCCACGTACATGGAGAAGGACTTTTCCCAACTCACACTCTCAGGTAGGGTCCACACTTCCCTATACACGGTTGCCAACCCCTGTGGAGATTCCAGGACAGAGAAGGTCCACAGCCTCCCATGTTTGTCATTCTGACCCGTGAAGATCCAGGGTAGAATAGGTCTTCAGCAACCCATGCTTGCTGTGAAAGGCGACTATGGTTGTCGGTCGTAAGAGGCGACTAACGTGATCAGGTGGTCAGACTCGCTGACTTGGTTGATGCATGTCATCGATCCCAATTGCGTGGATCGATGTTCATGTCAATCACTGGATTGTCTGGTCCAGACATGATTATTTACAGACCGCAGTCTTATGGCTGGAATATTGCTGAGTGCAGTGTTAAACGACATGAAACTGAAACTGTTTGTCTTTCTGTAGAGATTCCAGGATAGAGTAGTTCCATATTATGATTGGGTGGTTACGATGTACCCTGAATATATAATGATCCTATTATCAACCACTGACTTAGTCATTCAGACTTGGTTGTCAAGAGATCGCACTGATAAGGCTGGAATTATTTAACAATAATCTTCTTCTACCACTTCATAAGTATCCTTCTCTCTATTCAGATCAGGAACAGAGAAAGCTGTACGAGGCTGCCAAAGTGATCCAGAATGCGTATCGGCTGTATCGGGATAAACAACAACTGCAGCAGCAGCGACAGAAGGAGATAGAAGCCGCCATCTTGATCCAGAGCTACTATCGGCGATACAAACAGGTACTGGCGGACTCCTGGCACAAAGTATTGCTCTGCCATGAACCTTCGGTGAATTTGTCAGTTCTAGTTATCACTCCTGTATCAGAGTATATTGTTAGAAAATTATCTGACACTCTTTCATGTTGGTAAGGACTGATGACATGGTCTAGTGGATCGAGCATCTGCCCGGAGACTGCCTATGTGGTCTAGTGGATAGAGCATCTGCCCGGACACTGCCTACGTGGTCTAGTGGATAGAGCATCTGCCCGGAGACTGCCTGAGTGGTCTAATGGATAGAGCATCTGCCCGGACACTGCCTACGTGGTCTATAGGATAGAGCATCTGCCCGGAGACCGCCTACGTGGTTTGATTTTTTCTGCCATGTTAGGCATACTTTCAGTGATACAACTAAAATACTGCACAAAGCAGCGTTAAACCCAACTCACTCACTCACTCACTCTGTATATTTCAGTATGCATACTTCAAGAAGATGACCCAGGCAGCAGTGTTGATCCAGAATCAGTTCCGGAGTTACTACGCACAGAAACGTCTCAAGAAGAACCGAGACCCTGCGGCTGGCCTGCAGCGACAAGGACCGGAGAGACTGAAGAAGGGCCGCAACCAGTCCGTGATCATCCAGCAGAGATACAGGTGTGTCTTCACCTCCAGTAAGGTGGCCCAGTGGTCTAAGGTCCTGTGAAAAGTTGTGTCCCTTGGCATGCCAGGATCTGCTGGTCATGGTTTGAAGCCCAGATTGTTATGGTAGCCCAGTGGTCTAAGGTCCTGTGAAAAGTTGTGTCCCTTGGCATGCCAGGATCTTATTATTATTATTATTATTATTACTACTACTACCATGCTGCTGTGCCTTGTTTCAGGTCTCACTATCAGAGGAAGACGGAGAAGGAGGGTCGACAGTTGTCCGCTGATGCAGCAGATAGGTAGGTTGTTTACGTCAGCCCATGCCAGGCATGGGAATGGAGTGTACCCTTTACTGACATAACATACCCTTGGAACCTAATGTATTCCCCGTAATGAGCTCCGTGGTGCTTAGAAAATGGACAAAGGTGGTGGGTGCTTAGTAAGACAACACAAAAGGTTACTGAGATCGAGCAGTAGTTCAAATGTTGATGAAACTAAATCTTTGTCAATAATAATCCCATTGTAATTATAAAGCCCTTCTGAGCTGCTGTTGTCTGTTGGGTATCATGTCATATACACCAGAAAATAGGCACTGTCACTTTTGGTCTTCTTGGGGTGCTTGTAAAGCTTACTAACAGATAGGTCTAGGAGTTGGTCAGGGGCTTACTATGGCGAATACGGTAGTTGGAACCTTACTTTAGTAGGAAGTACCCCAGGCTAACAAAATAAACACAATTGGTTCTCATGGCAACTGAATGTCGACTTGATCAGAGCCAAACATAAATAAGTTGAACTGATTGAAGTTCTACAGGACACAACTGCTTGCCGTAATGTGTTACATTGATTTGCACTGTTGTACATTGTAATATGATCTTGTGTAGGGACATCTTTGAATTTGAAATCTGGTGTCAAAAGGATTATAACCAATTGAAATCTGAACCTAAAGTCCTGTTTGAATTTAACCATGTTCTACAATGTATCTGTTTTCTTCACTTCATGCTAACAGAGATATATGGCAGCTTGTGCATGCAATTAGGGTAGGTAACTGGTGTGCCAAGCTGTCATTCATTGATGCCTGCTATTGATGGGTGTGCATTTCACCGTCGTCACAGTTTGATGTGGTTTTGTGAACTGTATTGTGCTCTGTAATTTCCTGCCTTTATTTTCGGTGCATACTGTGTCATAAATATTGTCTTAGACATGGTAGTCTGTTGCACAGCTAAAACCTTTCCTGAGCATTTCAACATAATGTACCCCTGAATGTTTGCTAGGACCAGTATGTTGTAAGTTTTCTCTGTTTGATGTGTGAAATATAACCAAGTCGGACATTTCTTTCAGATTTTATTCCTTCAAACCATGGGTCAGTGGTCAAAATAAAATTAAAAGAAAGTTCGAATTAAAGCCATAATTAGATGGAGGAATCAGGTAACTCTTAAACCTTTTGGCTCCAGTTCTTAATCCTACTTGCTCAAGCTGTTGGTTGGGACGAAGGGTATGAAAATACAAATAAATGCCTTCAGACATACGTTTTGTAATCAGTGTTTGGAGAAAGTGACATCAAGGCCTCGTAGAATTCACACATGATTGGCCTGTCTTCCGGGTCTATTCCAAACATTCAACACTGAAGTCCTTAAGAACCTGTGTCAGGAAATATAGAATAGTAAGTTTTGGCCTTTTTAGAAAATCGATCAATTAGCATTTGAACCCTTGAACAATAATTGTAATGATTGTTTGTTCTTTGTAGTGGTCTGTTCAGTTAAGGGAGTGCACCTTCTAGATTCTTAACAGTCTCACCTGCACTTGTGAGCCTAGACACGTTACCAGAGATGCTGCGATCCACTGAATGAGTGTCCTGTGTTAGTGGTACAGTCTTGTACATTAACAGTCTCACCTGCACTTGTGAGCCTTGACACGTTACCAGATGTGCTGTGATCCACTGAATGAGTGTCCTGTGTTAGTGATACAGTCTTGTACATTCACAGTCTCACCTGCACTTGTGAGCCTAGACACGTTACCAGAGATGCTGTGATCCACTGAATGAGTGTCCTGTGTTAGTGGTACAGTCTTGTACATTAACAGTCTCACCTGCACTTGTGAGCCTTGACACGTTACCAGAGATGCTGTGATCCACTGAATGAGTGTCCTGTGTTAGTGATACAGTCTTGTACATTCACAGTCTCACCTGCACTTGTGAGCCTTGACAAGTTACCAGAGATGCTGTGATCCACTGAATGAGTGTCCTGTGTTAGTGGTACAGTCTTGTACATTAACAGTCTCACCTGCACTTGTGAGCCTTGACACGTTACCAGAGATGCTGTGATCAACTGAATGAGTGTCCTGTGTTAGTGGTACAGTCTTGTACATTAACAGTCTCACCTGCACTTGTGAGCCTTGACACGTTACCAGAGATGCTGTGATCCACTGAATGAGTGTCCTGTGTTAGTGATACAGTCTTGTACATTAACAGTCTCACCTGCACTTGTGAGCCTTGACACGTTACCAGAGATGCTGTGATCCACTGAATGAGTGTCCTGTGTTAGTGATACAGTCTTGTACATTAACAGTCTCACCTGCACTTGTGAGCCTTGACACGTTACCAGAGATGCTGTGATCCACTGAATGAGTGTCCTGTGTTAGTGATACAGTCTTGTACATTAACAGTCTCACCTGCACTTGTGAGCCTTGACAAGTTACCAGAGATGCTGTGATCCACTGAATGATTGTCCTGTGTTAGTGATACAGTCTTGTACATTCACAGTCTCACCTGCACTTGTGAGCCTTGACAAGTTACCAGAGATGCTGTGATCCACTGAATGAGTGTCCTGTGTTAGTGGTACAGTCTTGTACATTAACAGTCTCACCTGCACTTGTGAGCCTTGACACGTTACCAGAGATGCTGTGATCCACTGAATGAGTGTCCTGTGTTAGTGATACAGTCTTGTACATTAACAGTCTCACCTGCACTTGTGAGCCTTGACACGTTACCAGAGATGCTGTGATCCACTGAATGAGTGTCCTGTGTTAGTGATACAGTCTTGTACATTAACAGTCTCACCTGCACTTGTGAGCCTTGACACGTTACCAGAGATGCTGTGATACACTGAATGAGTGTCCTGTGTTAGTGATACAGTCTTGTACATTAACAGTCTCACCTGCACTTGTGAGCCTTGACACGTTACCAGATGTGCTGTGATCCACTGAATGAGTGTCCTGTGTTAGTGATACAGTCTTGTACATTAACAGTCTCGTACATTAACAGTCTCACCTGCACTTGTGAGCCTTGACACGTTACCAGATGTGCTGTGATCCACTGAATGAGTGTCCTGTGTTAGTGATGCAGTCTTGTACATTAACAGTCTCACTCGCACTTGTGAGCCTTGACACGTTACAGAGATGCTGTGATCCACTGAATGAGTGTCCTGTGTTTGTGATACAGTCTTGTTCATTGACAGTCTCACCTGCACTTGTGAGCCTTGACACGTTACCAGAGATGCTGTGATCCACTGAATGAGTGTCCTGTGTTAGTGATACAGTCTTGTACATTAACAGTCTCACCTGCACTTGTGAGCCTTGACACGTTACAGAGATGCCATCCATTATGATTTCGATGGATTCTTTAGGATGTTTTTGACCAAATTCTGCCAATACTCCAAGTGACATGTATTACAAATTTTGTAAGACAAAACAACCAGTAATTTAGCCTGGTTCTTGACCTCACTGCATTGTCACATATACAACCATGTTATAATCACACATAATCACCAGTTTTAACTTGGGTTTGGGTGATAAATGCAATACAAAAGATGTTGAAATCATCAAAGCGTAACAGTTTATTTCACACCCCAGTTGTCCCAGGTACTCCGAATTTCTTCAATTTCTGGGTGGCATCTCCGCATTTGATTTTGTTTAGAACTAAATTGTATGCTGTGACTGACTCTAGAATGTGATTTCTGCTTGTTGTCTTGTGATTCTGGCATGCTGTGATTGGTGCTTTCAGAGATCCAACCATTGTGTCAATGCTAATGAGATGAAGGTACATCCTGCATATACAACATGTAGCCTGGCTTGTTTCATGCCTTTCTCCTAGTGTAGATCTCTGTAGCCTTCTACTAATATTACATCCTCATGAAGATATGGGTAGAGAATAGGTCTTTAGCAATCTATGCTTGTTGTAAGAGTCGAATAACGGGATCGGGTGGTCAGACTCGCTGACTTGGTTGATGCATGTCATCGGATCCCAATTGTGTGATCTCCTTCTCCTTCTACTAACAGTACCCCAGTAACTTGTAAAGATTCCGGGTTAGAATAGGGCCCCAGCAACCGATGCTGGTCGTCAGAGTGGATTTAGTGGATGGGAGGACAAGCTCGATGATTTGGCTTGTGTGTTGTAATCCCAGATTTACCCATGATAATCAGATTATGATCCTTGGGTTGTCAGTACCATATCCTTGATTCCTACATTCACTAAAGGGCTTCCGTTTATGACCTGTGTCACTTTCGGCCTTCTCCCAACGTTAAGCTGATACACCATGATGATGATGATGATGATGATGATGTGACTAAAAAACTGCTCAAGTCAGCTTTGGGCCTCAGTTCACTCACTCACTATACTTACTTAGTTTTGAGGCCCCAGTCGTTAAAGGCGCCGCAGTTTGCTGTGCGGTCGTAGTGCTGAGATGACTATGTTGAATGTAGCCCTGGGATAGGTTACACAAACCAATCTTAGCGCTAAGATGATTGTAACTCCCATGCTTTAACATCAGCTTACGACAGTTGTAGCACTATGATCGCTTGGTGGAATGTGGGCCTGTATGCTAAACCCACGATGCTGTGTTTCCTGTTCTCTGTGTCATGTATTTTTTCACAAGTGTGACGTTAGTTGTCTGCAGCACCTTCGCTTATACAATCTACTCTACATACGTCAGCTAAATGTCATATTGCTTATAGTGGATTCTTTTGCTTAGTCACATCAACTTTGCCCATATGCTTTGTTCCCCATCTTTGTGTAAGTTGCCTCTTTCCATCTCTGTCATAAGAGGCAGAGACTGCCTCCCTGGTCTCATGGTAGAGTGTCTGCCCGGAGAGCGGAAGGTCGTGGGTTCGATCCCCGGTTGTGTCATACCAAAATACATTAAAAGATTAAAAGTACTTGTTGTTACCCTGCCTTGCGCTTGGCATTAAGGGACAAGGACTGGTCAGCTTGGAGTCAGTATTCTGTGTCTGAGTGGGGTAATATTGTTAAACTGTAGCATGGTATCTCAGTGGGCTAGCACTATGAAATCAGCATTAGTCCAGACTAGTACAAGCAGCCACACACACACACACACACACACACACACACACACAAACACACACACACACGTGCATGCACATTGTTACATAAGTGCAATAATCTTTGATGTGACATTAAACCCCATTTCACCTCCCATAAGAGGCAGTGACAATAGGAATCAGTTTCTTACAATCGTCATACAGCGACCTTAGTAATGTCACTTAGTCTGTGGGAGTTGGGATCACCTTAGCATTAAGATCACTTAAGATACATCTATGGCAAGTTTATGTTAAATGACGGGAGTTATGATCACCTTAGTGCTGAAATCACTTTGTTAAATGGGCTTCTGATTGGCTTGACATGCAATTGTTATTTGGGTATTCATTTTGAGTCTTCATGTCATCAACCACTGGGGTATCTGCTCCAGCCTTGGACCTCTTCCACAAGGCAGTCATAACACCATGGTGGTCGTAAGTCTGTGTTAGAGTATGGGAGTTGGGATAGTCTTAGTGCTAAGATTGCAGTCATAACACCATGGTGGTCGTAAGTCTGTGTTAGAGTATGGGAGTTGTGATAGTCTTAGTGCTAAGATTGCAGTCATAACACCATGGTGGTCGTAAGTCTGTGTTAGAGTATGGGAGTTGGCATAGTCTTAGTGCTAAGATTGCAGTCATAACACCATGGTGGTCGTAAGTCTGTGTTAGAGTATGGGAGTTATGGTGGTCTTAGTGCTAAGATTGCAGTCGTAACACCATGGTGGTCGTAAGTCTGTGTTAGAGTATGGGAGTTGGGATAGTCTTAGTGCTAAGATTGCAGTCATAACACCATGGTGGTCGTAAGTCTGTGTTAGAGTATGGGAGTTGGGATAGTCTTAGTGCTAAGATTGCAGTCATAACACCATGGTGGTCGTAAGTCTGTGTTAGAGTATGGGAGTTGGGATAGTCTTAGTGCTAAGATTGCAGTCATAACACTATGGTGGTCGTAAGTCTGTGTTAGAGTATGGGAGTTATGGTGGTCTTAGTGCTAAGATTGCAGTCATAACACCATGGTGGTCGTAAGTCTGTGTTAGAGTATGGGAGTTGGCATAGTCTTAGTGCTAAGATTGCGTAGTGGTACAAGGCAGTGTGGCGTAAAACAACATTCACTCAGTCTCCTGATATGAATTTATTAGAAAATGTTGGAAGAGACCTCAGTTATTGTGTTTTGAAAAACGTAATTCATAAATAAAATTCACTTATCTCTTTGTCATAATATTTTTTTATTTATTGTTTAACAGTTATTGTGATTATTTTGTAATACAAATTTTAGTTCAAGACCCTTCTAGGTTCAACTGGTCAGTATCAAGTTCATTTATTAACCACTGATCTCCGACCTCTATTGCAGCTCCCCACCCCCCGAGCAAAGCAGCACATCCAGAGACGGAACCCCACCAGTCGATGCTGAGCCAGATATCCCCTACCCAGAAGAAGAGGATGGGTGAGCCACCGTCAGGGACAGACACGCCCACCCACTGCTGGATCTGTGACTGGGCATGGCTGTTCATCTTGGTGACACCCTCGGGAGGACAACCTCTGTCTGAACCACAATGCCCATGTCACGCTGTGTTCAACTGCTTAGGTAGCAATGGCCTCCGGAGGACTTGTGAAGGAACAAGCTGTCGTTGTTGTCAGGTTGAGCCGTGTCGTTCTTTGACATGCCTCGTCAGTATGGGTTGGGACGTGATGTAAAAGGGTGTGTAGCCTATGTATGTGTGACACCGGCGTTGTGAACAAGCTGTGGAAATAGGCTTGCTGTGAAATACCCACAGTTTCAACCCTTTGCTGTTTCAAGTTTGTCATGGCTCGTCGTGGACTTTCAGGTTTGATTCGTGACAAATAGCTGCCAACTGTCCCATTTTTTTAATGTTTTTGTTACGAATTTGCAACTTTTGTCCTTAATTCCTGTTAAGAATATGCCAATCTACATAAAAATATCACAAGGTTTCAATTTTCATAGACACTGATAAAGAGAGGGTCATTATTTAGCCTTACACCGTCAGCTATAAATGCTTCATGTTTATCGACTGGTATATCATCATATTTATAGGGTTGCATTTGTTCAATTGAGACACTCCACGGTATTATTGAAAGTTGCTTAAGTCGAGATAGAAACAAACTTTAAAATTATGAACTGAGTTTCGGAATCACATGGCTGTATTGTATTGTAGTCGATTCATATCGTCTGGCTTTGTTGTCAGTTAAAGAAGATTGTTGGAAAATACTAAACTGGGAAAATTGGCAGCTATGGTGACAGATCCTGCCATTTAAGTTCATGTTTGTCAGCCAATGTATCAGTGACAAGCATGAGCCACATTGATATGAACAGGTCTTCAATTTTCCAATGGTGAAAACGTGCAGCTGATTGACTCTGGACACGCCCATCCTCCACTGGACTCTCCGCCTAGTGGCCCCGCCTTCTCCTCAAGGGTGCCCCGCCCTCTTCTCTACCCCTGCTGTGATTGTTTCTTCAAGCTGCACCTCGCAGACACTGCTCAACACTGGACTACTCTCTGTTCTCAATTGTTTCCGCAACTTGAGATGACTCATCAACGTATTCAACAACAAGTGGTTTACCTCAACAGAGAATCAGTGGGCGTGGTGGGTAAATGACATTTCAGCAGTTTGACAAGTTGACAGGTAAACCTGCAACAATGAGATATGATTTGACATAATATTGTTATGTAGAAACATTAACTATATCATATTCATAAAAGGTATATTTTCCTGCTTGTGTGTTTCAGCAAATGGTATTATTTCAGTCCAGATATTTCTTAGTTCCAAATAATTTGATAATTATTTTATGAAATTATCGGTGAACAGAATTCTATGAAATGATTGTTTGGGAAATTCCATCAAGACAGAATATGAACTGTTTGATAGGTATAACTTTGAAGTTGACGGATGACAAAGTAGAGATAACATATGGATAACTTCTTTATTAACTGTAAAGGCGATGTTTGCAATGACAACGGTATAAGAACAATACCGAAACATTGCCTTTACAGTAAATAAAGGCATTAATTAACTCTACTTTGTCAAGACAGAATGTATCTAAATTATTCCCCTAAGAACTTTATTCAGTGAACGAAATATTGTTGGGAAATGTTTCTGAAGAACATTGTATTAGCAGTCCAAATGTCAAGATATCAGGACATGCATGTCACAGTGTTGTAGTAGTAGAGTATTGGAATCCATTGGACGAGGTAGAATACAGGTACTAATGGCTCACTGAAAAAGTCAAATTGTAAGGTTCTATGGAAGTTTGAAATCCTGAGACAACACAGCTGACAACTAGCCTTTGAATAGCCTAGTAGTTTAATTAGGATTTGACTTCAAGAGAAAACTGCTTTAGGTGGCATCCTGTTGGTGACAATTGCCATGATCTTACCTCCTCCTCTGACTTCCTATCTATTGCACAACACGTGTCCGTCTTGGGCATCTCTGTGTTTCATTGACCCTACTGTCCTGTCCACTAGTTACGACTGGAGTGTTGCTAGCTGTGGTATTAACCAGAGCAGTGTTCTTAACCAACATCCACAAGATGGCCCTTTTGATTTTTCAAGGTCAAACATGGTTGATTGTTTGTGGCTCCTGACATTGGTGGGTATCGACGTGATATAATTAACCCAAACCATGATGAGAGAAGATTGGGAAGAGTGGCGCCATATTGAAACAAATAGGCCGAACAAACCCTGGAGATAGTTGCCTTTGTTCCAACCGGAACCTTTTCTGGTCAGAACCAAGGTGTGATACAGTTCTCTGTTGGTAACCGAAGACATTTGGGTTGTACAGCCGATGAAACGCTCATGTTAAGTCAGCTGTTGATGGCTCACAGACATATCATGATGTTGCATTCAGCATTGTCTATTTCCTGTTTCTGTGATAATTCCCCATGTCCTACTTACGCTGTTAAACTGGTCTTTCATTTCTCCACTTGTTGATGACATCAGTTCCTAGGTATTAAAGATGTTTCTTGCATGTTACTTAACTGTTAATAGCCTTGCTACTGACTCGTTATGTTTGTAATTAAACTGTACAGCCAGTTGTTGTCAAACTTTGAAATTATTCCAATTTAATCCCAATTTCTAGTTAATGCAAAGAAATATGCATGTTGAAATATTTATATTTTAAGGTCATCTTTGCACATGAATATAAGAATCACCACGCAACATATATGGCCACAATGTGTGTTATGAGCATGTCAGGAAAAGAAAATAGCAACTGTTACGACTGAGCTTCTAAAACTGTTTAAAAACAAACCTATAATATTTGGATTAGAAACTCAGTTATGTTTTATGTTTTCATATTTGCTTTTGTTTGTACAATGATTAAATGCTTAAGTAGCATGAATTCATTAAAGGAGCACTAGGCTCTGGCTTCTGTGCTGACACTGCCCCCATGGGCTCATCAGCTGCTTGGAGCTGATTGGCTGGCTGAGGCAACTGAGAGGACGTGACACTGCCCCCATGGGCTCATCAGCTGCTTGGAGCTGTTTGGCTGGCTGAGGCATCTGAGAGGACGTGACACTGCCCCCATGGGCTCATCGGCTGCTTGGAGCTGATTGGCTGGCTGAGGCAACTGAGAGGACGTGACACTGCCCCCATGGGCTCATCAGCTGCTTGGAGTTGATTGGCTGGCTGAAGTAACTGAGAGGACGTGACACTGCCCCCATGGGCTCATCAGCTGCTTGGAGCTGTTTGGCTGGCTGAGGCAACTGAGAGGATGTGACACTGCCCCCATGGGCTCATCAGCTGCTTGGAGCTGATTGGCTGGCTGAGGCAACTGAGAGGACGTGACACTGCCCCCGTGGGCTCATCAGCTGCTTGGAGCTGATTGGCTGGCTGAAGCAACTGAGAGGATGTGACACTGCCCCCATGGGCTCATCAGCTGAGTTGATTGGCTGGCTGAAGCAACTGAGAGGACGTGACACTGCCCCCATGGGCTCATCAGCTGCTTGGAGCTGATTGGCTGGCTGAAGCAACTGAGAGGACGTGACACTGCCCCCATGAGCTCATCAGCTGCTTGGAGCTGATTGGCTGGCTGAAGCAACTGAGAGGACGTGACACTGCCCCCATGGGCTCATCAGCTGCTTGGAGCTGATTGGCTGGCTGAAGCAACTGAGAGGACGTGACACTGCCCCCATGAGCTCATCAGCTGCTTGGAGCTGATTGGCTGGCTGAGGCAACTGAGAGGACGTGACACTGTAGGAGGAGTGGACATGCTGTGTCATGTTTAGGACAGTCAGCCTGCCCACTGCTCAACATGAAACACCTTGAAAAAGCCAGCCAATTCTGAAGGCTTGAGCCTAGTGACCCTTTCAATTCTAAAACTACCATAGATGCAATGTTCATGAATTTGTAATTTTTGATTGGCTCTAATCATGACACACATGACCTTGAATCATTTCTTGACAGAAATAGTTTCCTAAATAATATTGTTATCACTGACCTGAGCAACATGAACAATGGTTTATGCAGCATATTGTGTTGGTAGAGATTATGCGTGCCTGTTACTCAGTGTCCACACCAGAGCTTTGTATGACAGTAAGAAGGGGTTCACGCAGGTGGATCACCTGCTTTAACACTGAGTGTCCACACCAGAGCTTCGTATGACAGTAAGAAGGGGTTCACTCGGGTGGATCACCTGCTTTAACACTGAGTGTCCACACCAGAGCTTCGTATGACAGTAAGAAGGGGTTCACTCGGGTGGATCACCTGCTTTAACACTGAGTGTCCACACCAGAGCTTCGTATGACAGTAAGAAGGGGTTCACTCGGGTGGATCACTTGGGTGGATCACCTGCTTTAACACTGAGTGCTCAGCTTCACAAATTGCCAGTGTTGTTGTAGGGAGGAGAGAATTTCATGTTTTCCTAAATCTAGTTTTTTATATTTGGAGACTTTGTTTCTCATCGTCATCAGTTGAACGTTGAATGTGGATGTTTATCAAGTCCCCTTGTTGTGTGTAGTGATGGATGGAGAATGTTGAATGTTTACTTTGATTTACTTGAACAAATCTTTGACATGAAGCGGATCTACATGAGTGTTAGTATGTAGGGCTGTTATCCAAGGCATATGTTAAAATTCTCTTACAGTCTTGTGTGTGCACTGATCATGTAGATTAGGTTTTTCGTCCTATTTTTCGTCTGTCTAAATAGTTTTTTGGATGATGACAAAATTAGAATTAAAACAAATGTGAAAAGCTGTGTTCCCTACAACCTTCCTTTAACCTTTAACCTTTAACCTCTAACCTGATTTTTGTTTTAACATTTAAGCTAAGGCCCTTTTTGTGGTCAATAATACATTTGACCTTTTGTCAGCAACTTTTTGCTGTTTAAGACATCAAAATCACTTGGATCAAAGACTTGCTCCTGATCAAATATTAGAAAATTCTTCTTGAAAACCATGTAGACATCTTGTATAGCATTTTGCATCTGAAGATATTGTCCCAGAGACTCTGTAACACAAGACAGAGAGTGTTACACTTTGCTGGTCAGTAAGATCCTGTTGTCTCAAGCACAAGCTATTTCTCTCCCTCCAGCTCTAGGGTCTTGTGTCCATCATTTCTTATAGAGATATTACTTTAAAGAGATGAAGAATGCTATGTCAGACTTGTTGTAGGGGGTCTAGTCTCTCCTGTTGTGGGGGCTGTCGGGTAGCCTAGTGGTTAAAGCGTTCGCTCGTCACGCCGAAGACCCGGTTCGAATCCCGACATGGGTACAATGTGTGAAGCCCATTTTCTGGTATCCCCCGCCGTGATATTGCTGGAATATTGCTAAAAGCGGCGTAAAACCATACTCACTCACTCACTCACTCTCCTGTTGTGCAGGTATGCTTGTTTCTTCAATGAGCTATTAAAGGGGTACTCCGCTCCAGGGTTTGTGTCCATTCCAGTGTAGATGTTGTAATGCTGGAGTTTCTGCTCTTAGTGGTGATCATGTGACAAGGACACGCTATAGGATGCACTGGGTCACAGTTTGAAATATACATCGGCTGGCCCGTAGGTCCGAGACCGACAGATTTGTTCTCAGGCTGATAGTTTTAAATTTCAGCAAGCCCTTATGGCCTGCAGTTTGTTCAAGTAATTATTTATTAAGCATTATTTAAGAAATGTGATAAACATAACTTTCATGTTTATAAGTGGTAGGATTAGACCTTTCTAATGGTGTTTGACATGTAGTCGCAAAGATGTTTTACAAGCTAATGATTTCCTGATAAATGTAGGCTTCATCTATCACAACTGCGTCTGTGGGAACTCGGTGTGATAGCTGTCAAGGCTTCTGGTTGACTGATTGTGTTTTGTAATTTAAATTGCAAGTGTATGTCTCCCTGTTTCAGCTAAAATGTTTGGGCCTACAGTTTTTCCACAGGGCCTACAGTTTTTCAAATGGGCCTACAGTTTTTCAACTGGGCCTACAGTTTTTCCACAGGGCCTAGTTTTTCAACTGGGCCTACAGTTTTTGAAATGTGCTGGCCCTTAAGGCTCTGAGTTTACTCTGCTAGTTTCAGATCCAGTGATCTAGATATGTAACGTATCCACAGGTCCTTACATCATGGTGACTTCTCCTGAGTATACAGAGTGTCCATCCCCCGATAACCAGCTGGTTGCTGACATCAATCTTTAGACGTATAGCATGTCCCTTGTCACATGATTGGCCTAAGTTAGAATTGCGAGAGATCTCGTTGACTGGACTAGGACTAGGAGTGTCCTGTGTCACATGATTGGCCTAAGTTAGAATTGCGAAAGATCTTGTTGACTGGACTAGGACTAGGAGTGTCCTGTGTCACATGATTGGCCTAAGTTAGAATGGCGAGAGATCTCGTTGACCAGACTAGGACTAGGAGTGTCCTGTGTCACATGATTGGCCTAAGTTAGAATTGCGAGAGATCTCGTTGACTGGACTAGGACTAGGAGTGTCCTTTGTCACATGATTGGCCTAAGTTAGAATGGCGAGAGATCTCGTTGACTGGACTAGGACTAGGAGTGTCCTTTGTCACATGATTGGCCTAAGTTAGAATGGCGAGAGATCTCGTTGACTGGACTAGGACGAGGAGTGTCCTTTGTCACATGATTGGCCTAAGTTAGAATTGCGAAAGATCTCGTTGACTGGACTAGGACTAGGAGTGTCCTGTGTCACATGATTGGCCTAAGTTAGAATGGAGAGAGATCTCGTTGACTGGACTAGGACTAGGACTAGGAGTGTCCTTTGTCACATGATTGGCCTAAGTTAGAATGGCAAGAGATATACATAATAAAATTTGACTTGACGGATAACTGAAACAGAATCAAACTTGCTGGGACTGCCATTTGCTTCAGCAAAGTACCCCTTTAAAGAGCAAATGTTGATTTTCAATGCAAGGTTAGGACACTTAGTCATTTGTCTTGCAGGTTATTGTGTCTTTCTAACACTGAAGCTCTTTGCTGCACAGATAAGGTTCCCATTGAAGTATTTGCTTGTTAAACTGTTATTATTTGAAAACGTAAGTCATAATGGTTGAAGGTACATAGTGTCAGGAGAAGGAACAGAATCTGCCCCTCACCAACGGTGTTTACTAGTTTGTCATTTAGCTATGTTCCTGTATGAGTGCATCCTCTGCTTCCACTATCATCTCAACACACTTTCACAGGCGCCATCTACTTCCTGTAGTAGCCTCATTCTGGACAAATACCACAGAACAGGAAGTGATGCCCTGCCCTCCTCGCTGAGCCTTAGCAGGGTGTTGGTACGATTCATCCTACGTACTTAGTTCTTCCCAGGGTCTTGAGATTGAAGCATGCATGTCAGTTGACATTGTTTATTCGTATCATTTGGGTTTTTTGTTTTTGTTTTCAACATTGTGCACCCCTATTGATGCCTTTGTGAAATGTTTTATTTATTGATGCCACTATTGTTACTGTGATATGTATTTATGTTATCTAGTTGTGCTTTAGTTTTCAGTTAACAGAACTAGAATCTATTGGTTTCATGGTGCAGACCAAAACCTGAACACCGTAGCATTGTCAGAACTGTTACATCAGTATATTAAGCAGCATTAGCACGACATTCAACAATATATCTCGCATAGGATTTCTATAAACTTGGAATCTTTGACCAAATATGCTTTAATTCATAATTTGTAGTTATTATCTGCATAACTCTGTATGATTATTTGAGACTAATATGGATGGTTTTGGTAAGCACGTACCAGGGGTATTTGAATTCTAATTTTAAAAACCCGACTTTTAAAACCCCGCTAGCACGTCCACTGAAACAACTAGGGCTGACCACCACACATTTTTAAGATTGTAAAAAAGATCTGTAGTATGCACAAGAAAACACAGATACACATACATTTTCAAGCAAAGTACTGGTCACTTATGAAGCTTACTCACAGATTTGTTTCTGAAAATTTTCAGGGGTGCTTAATATGGCAGAATGGAAGAAAATGATCAACATTTAAGCAAAATGTTTCTAAACATTTACGGAAGAGAATTGACATTGGGTAATAATGATGTTTTGGAAAGAGTGGTTGAAGCGTTCGCTCGTTACGCAAAGACCTTGGTTCGATTCCCCACGTGGGTACAATGTGTGAAGCCCATTTCTGGTGTCCCACGCCATGATATTGCTGGAATATTGCTGGAATATTGCTAAAAGCAGTGTAAGACCCAACTCACTCACTCATTCACTCACTCCACACACGGCCCAAGAGCGATCAGTTCGCCCTTTGTTGATAAGCCTGAAAATAGAAAAGCCTGATGCAGGGGTTGAAAATGACGACAGGAAACAGAAACATAATATATTTTGGGGCCTCATCGGGAATGACTGGAAAAAAAATGTTCTAAAAATCTTTGGTTGGCGTTTCAGAAATTTAAAATTTAGAAAAATAGAAAAATGAGCATGATGTAGTAGATTCTGTTCCATATCACATATCTAGTGTTAAACAGGGCTTGACTATAGGCTTGAACTGTATTATAATACACTGAATAGTTTTTATTCCAAACTGAAGACATATACTAAGTAATTATGAATTTTACCCATAGAGGAAACTTGAAGGCAAGCCATGTTGCCGCATAATATAAATAATGGCTTCTCATGTAACCCTTTCAATATGACACTAACTTCAGTTGGCAATGTAGAATCCATGAAATACATAAATAAATGTACAGGTTACCATAAAATATTATATTGTGATAATATAACCCTAGAAAATAGGCGAACATGTGCATATTGATGATATAATACAGGTATTGCCAGCATATGTTAATAATAATAATAACCCTCAGACTAAACAGGCCACCTTAACTGAATGAATAGTTCTATGTTAAGCCACTGTTCCCTTCACCAATCCATCTTATATTTGAATTGTCCAGTGCTCTGATAGAACCGATTGTGCTGCTGTGCGGCCACAAACCTGTGATGATGGGTTCGTCAGCACCAGAGTGATAAAGGTCAAAGACCTGCGTTACCTTGACCTTTCTTCCCACATCAAGCTGACATGCTGTGATATAACTGGAATACTGTCCAAACAGCATTAGATCCAACTCGCTGTGAAAAAAGGTAGTCATTGACAAATAAAAAGGGTCCTGTCTTGATTTTCATTGGATTAAGTGTGTGGGAGGATTGTAATATTTATTGTTTTTGAATGAAAGAATTGCCTTCCTAATGACTTTTAAGGAGGAATTCTTTGTCTGTCTACTGAATTCAGGACAGTTTACTAGTAAGACGGGAAATCCAGTCCAATCTGCCAGAAGTCCAAGCCATCCATCATCTCCACTGCCCTTAGTGCTTGTGTGATGTCTGCATACTTTAGTGTTGACTGGTAGCTGCAAGAAATTGTATATGGTTGTATTTGACTTTTTATATTGTTTGCCTGTAATTGTTGTTTACTTATCCACTTATCCTATAAATAGGGCTTCAGAGGCGCAGTCAGGATGGTAAACAAGATTACCCACTATTCCATGAAATGTGATTACGTGACTCATTCGTAGCCATGCTCTGATGGCATTGATCTGCAATGTAAGCTTGTGCCTGTCAAGATGTTGACGTGTGATTGGTAGAGATACATTGGGTTAATATAGCTTCTCTGTATCTGAATCATTATTCAAATATTCAAATAACAACCGATAGAATATAATTGTCTGCGGTCCATTTGTTTTTTCAGGTTAATGATTTTTAGCATTTGATTATGCATGGTGCTACCCAATTTTGTTTTTTAAATTTTTTGTTTAAGTTATCTACTGGTAGGTAAATGAGTGATATTTCAATGTCTCACGTTCAGTTTTAAAAGAAATCATTACAAATTACAAGCAAGTCAATGAAATGAAATATTGACCTTTCTTTCATTTTAATTTTTGAAAATAAGTTTGCATTTTCAAGTTTTGTATATGGAGACGGGGGGAGGTTGTGTGTTGCACAGACATGGTAGATTCTTGTAATAGATGCTCCCTGATGTGGAACTGCCTGGGATTGCAAGCATGACTGCCTTGCTAGTGCTTGTCATTGTACATATATTTGTCAGTTCTTCAATTCTATTTTTATTGTGCAATATAGCCACATTGTTTGTCTTTGAAACAAATCTTGCACAATCCATTCAAGATGAAACTACCATTAATGTCGTGTTACACTGAACATGTTTCACGGTTGATGCACATCTGGTAAGTCAACCGAAGACAAGGATCATTCGTAATGATGTCAGGTCCGTGTGAGTTGTAAGATCACTTTCATGTCAGGGGTCAATGCAATGTCAAGGTCATTGTCAAATGTCGGTTTGATGTCATTGTCACTGCAATGATCTCCGAGGTCATGTTTTATCAGGTATTTGTTCGAGGTCATTTTGACGCCGTCAGTGGTCACTTCCTATTCTTGTAACCCTTGTGATACATCCTTCATATTTTTTCCCAAATGTTGCCATGGCAACACAGCACCAGCCATATTGAACCTGATTTATGCACATCCTTCTGCCTGGTATAATTCAATCACCATTGCTATTCAGGAGTGTTTTGCATAGTTTTTGATAGTAGTTTTACATGTTGTGAAATGTCCTTTAGATATATTACAAAATTGAAGTTTTACGAACAATTTTTAAGCTCCTTTCATCTTTATCAAAGCTCCATGCCACAGTCATTTGAGCGGCTTCATTCATCATGGTCTAATAAGTTATTAATTATTTTTTCAATACATTTTTTCTAACATTAAGACAATTTGTTGAATTAACTCGAGGCAAGTGAAATCATATTTAAATTTACTTCCACCACTTTTCATTCACAACACCATGTAAGACTCCCTGTGTTAATGATACATCTGCATTCTCTTTCAATGTACGTTTGTTACAGTATCATGTATCATGTATAAGCTGTTGTTTACTTTTGAAATTATTTCCGATTTATGATATCTTTTTATTTGTAATAAACTGTTTGCAGTTAAAATTGTACATGTTGTTTTTGGTATGTTTGTATGATGGTGGCGAAGTGGATGATGGTGGCGATGTGGTCGATAGTGGCGATGTTGTTGATGGTGGCGAAGTGGTCGATGGTGGTGATGTGTTCGATGGCAATGTGGTTGATGATGGCGATATGGTGGATGGTGGTGTGATGTGGTGGATGGTGTGGATGTGGTTGATGGTGGCAATGTTGTCCATGGTGGTGATGTGGTTGATGGTGGTGATACTCATGGATCGTAATGGGATGTCCTCAGATCTTTGTTTAGCAGGAGCGAGAACTAAGTTCTAATTTTGATTTTAATTTTACTCTCTCGTGCATGAAACAAGATTGCAAAACAAAGTTAGGCGACTCAGGCAGAGCCTTTGAGTGTGTCACTTTTGTTTGTTGTTTAGCGCCACACTCAGCAATATTCCAGCCATGTGACTGCAGTCTGTGAATAGTCTAGTCTGGACCAGACAATCCAGTGATTGACATGAGCATCGATCACTTTGTCAGTTGTGTGTCCTAGTTGACATTGTCTTTCATGGGAACTTAGGGTGTACTGTTAGAGTTTGCAGTTTCCTAAGCAACTGATACAAGCAAAATACAGATTTGCGTTTGTTTGTTTGTTTGAAGCCACCACTCAACAATATTCCAACTGTATGACAGTGGTCTGTAAATAATCGAGTCTGGACCAGACAATCCAGTGATTGATATCATGAGCATTGATCCACACAATTGGCATACAATGACAAGCATCTACCAAGTGAGCGAGCCTGACCACCCGATCCTGTTAGTCACCTCTTATGACAAGCATGGGTTACTGAAGACCCATTGTAACCCGGATCTTCGTGGGTCATATTTGTCGTGAATGTCATATCAATTTACATGACGGAAGGATACCATCAGTCAATAATGCAAAGACCGCCTCCGTGGTCTAGTGGTAGAACGTCCACCCGGAGAACGGAAGGTCAGGGATTTGATCCCCAGCTGCGTCATATCAAAAGACATTAAAATATGGTACTTGCTGTTACCCTGCCTGGTGCTCAGCATTAAGGGGTTCAAACCAGAACTGGACAGCTTGGAGTCAATGTTTGTTCTTACTTGTTACTTAACGATGTGAGAATTGGCAGGGATGATGATACAGTTTCACCTGATGAAATAATGGGCCTAAAATAAATATATATATCATCCCACACATTATGCTTGCTTCATTAGTTCATGTCAATATCTTAAAGGTAGATCTGAAAAAGCACTGTATTCTCGTAACCCAATACAACAACCCTTGCACAACAAATACTGGAAAATATGAAAGAACATCTTCTTGAGGTAAGGGAGTTAACTGACTGTAAAAGTCCAGTTTCCACCCTTGATAAACAGGGCTATCAATGGGAAAATGTATTAGGTATTATGTGCAGCGATATCCACTTTTCAGTCACGAACCCACATGACATATTACTTCAAAATCCCAAGACAATATGCGGGGTGATGGCCAAGTAGGGCATGTCTCGACTGTTGGACCACCTAAAACATATCATTCTCAGACCAATGTCAGAGTCTTAATTGAGGGCTCCTTGATACTAGAGGTTCCCTTGTACAGGTAGCAGCAGTTTAACTGGGAGAAGTGTAGTTTACCAGGCACTTTTTGGGGTTTCAATGAGAGCTGGCTGAGGATCAAACTCACAAAGCCAGCTTGTAGCTAAGCTAGGCTAATGAGTTCATCACATCAGCCAGCACCATGGGACCATGTGCGCTATGACCAATGAGAAGTGCTCGTTGACCAAGTCATCAGCATCCGGGTGTTTACCATTACACACATGCTCAGCTCCAATTATCTCAGCAAAACTCAAAACTTCATACAAATTGTACAGTGTTTCCTCAAACTACACTGGATTAATTCGTTAAAAGTGATATCTATCCCATACCCTACCCAACAACTAACCCTAAGGATCGTAAGTGGGTGTTTGATTCCGAATGGTGCCGAACCCTAAGGATCGTAAGTGGGTGTTTGATTCGCAAGTGATGCTGAACCCTAAGGATCGTAAGTGGGTGTTTGATTCGCAAGTGATGCTGAACCCTAAGGATCGTAAGTGGGTGTTTGATTCGCAAGTGATGCTGAACCCCAAGGATACAAAAGTGGATGTTTGATTCCGAATGGTGCTGAACCCTAAGGATCGTAGGTGGGTGTTTGATCGGACAGGGGTATAAACCCCAAAGATCGTAAAGGATGCTTGATCGGAAAGGGTTCGGTGAGGTGAGGTGAAATGGGGTTTAAAATTGCGTTCAAGATTATTGCACTAATATAGCAACGTGCATGGCACATGACGTGTATGGGGCTACTTGTACTAGTCCGGACTGATGCCGATTTACATAGTGCTAGCCCACTGAGCTACCATGCCGCAGTTTAAGAGGAATACCCCACTCAGACACAGTATACTGACTCCGAGCCAACCAGTCCTTGCTTTAGCCCCTTAGTGCCGAGCACCAGGCAGAGTAACAACAAGTACCATCTTTTAACATCTTTAGGTTTGACACGACCGGGGATCGAACCCACGACCTTCCACTCTCCAGGCTAACCCTCTATCGACTGGGCCACGGAGGTGGTTGATTAGAAAAGGGATCCAAGGGCAAAGGATCGAGTTTGGGGTAACATACTCTAACCAGATAGCCCCAACATAAATAACCCTAACGATCGAAGAGGCACGAGATCTGTGAAGCAATTAAGAAACAGCCTACACACAGCTGGACGTATCCTCTGTGCGTTTTCCGCTAGGAGAGAGTATCGGTGGCAATGCTCGCTGACTTGGTTGATGCATGTCACTAAGGGCTGGGACGGGTAACTAGGGTACCCGGGTCGGGTTGGTACTGAGTAGGACCCGGGTACCCACAGGACTACCCGGTCCCGTGGTTAGTCACGTGATTTATTGTTTAATGACAAAAATTATTTAGAACTCTATGGTTGTCACTAATGTTCGCATTTCTTTCTGACTATGCAACCATTCCTTCTGTCTTTTCACATGGTTGAATAAAGATATAACTTAAGTCAACTTCAGTGAATGTATGACCAGATTGTTTAATATTTGTATCTAAATACGTTTGGCAGGGCTATGGTAAAAAAATTCCCAATCGGACATTTTGTACCTATCTCTTGAGACTTAAATTGGGAACCCGGGTAGGTTCGGGTTATAGGGGGTAGGTACCCGGCCGGGTAGTAAATTTGGACTCGTCCCAGCACTAAGTATTGTCATTGTATCTCAATATTGCGTTGATCGATGTTCATCATATCAGTCACTGGATTGTCTAGTCCAGACTCGAATATTTTCAGATCGCCGCCATATAGCTGAATACTGCTGACTGCCGCGTTAAACAACAAACAAACCACCTCCCCACGCCAGCCCGCCACCCACCATCCCCACCCACGGGATTCGCCCCTGACATAGTGTTTGTGTCAGCACTTTTCCGCTCATTGCTTGTGCTTGAAATAAAAGACAAGGCAATAACAACGTACTTTGTACCCCATGCCAATCTTCTAAACTGGAAGAGAACCTAAAACGGTCCCCTAATAATATTTTTGTCACTATGGCCTCGCCTCGCCTCGCCTCGCCTCTGGGTCTAGCTTCCGACCAGTATGGCGGTGGTCACGTGACGTTATAGATAATTTATCAACGTAATATGTCTTTTTTTACTCTAACTCTTTTTAAAAAGCATTCCGTGGCTTTATAAATACATATCAATTAGGAGTGAAATTATGACGTTTCTTGAAATCAAAATCTGGCCTCATACACTGACGCACTGGGCAGCAAACGTCATCTGAAGTTGACCCGGTATTTGGCCGAATTCAACAGAAATTTGACCACATAAAGCGTCATTGTCAGCTGCCTCAGGACCAAGGTCACAGGGTTCAAGTACAGAGTGTGACGTCATCATCGCCAGTTCTGACGTCACAGGTTTCAAGTCGGCTGTGGGTAGTCTAGTGTGGAGTAAGCTGGGCCCCGTCTCTAATATCACGAATGAGCAATCGAGTCACAATTTATAAATTCCTGTACATATTCATGTTAAATCTGGCATGTTCAATTCCTTTCAATTTTGTGTTTGTAGCGCAGTCGATAGCGAGTCATTTTTTTTTTTAAACAGAGATTGTGAGTTGGAATCCTTGCGTGTAAGATTCTTTTTTCATTATCTTTTGTTGATAATATACATGCATAGCTGAATGAATCTTTTAAGGTGGCGTTAAATTGTATAAGACATCATTAGAGCACTGCATTGCACTTCACTTCCCGCCTCGCCACCCCACACAGCGCCTCTCACGACAAGCACAGGCTCTGTCCTTGAAAATGTTTAGGCATGACTAGGAAAATTACATATTTCTTCACGTGTGTGTTTGTGGCACAGTTGGTCGCGTGTTCCCAATGCTTCTGCCTCCCTTGTGTCTCCTTTGGGCGACCAACAGCGTGCATTGAACGATGACTGTGGCGACCGCCGTGCCTCCATTCGGCGACCATGGCGACCCTTGAGACACCATGACAATGCTTCTGCCTCTTTTCTGCCTCCTTTGAGCTACCTGTAGTGCCTCCTCAGCCTGCCTTAAATGGAGGGCTTAACGTACCTGCAGTGTTCCATTGTGGTTAAAAACGCTGAACAACTCGAGCAGTTGCTGCTGAACACCTGCTGAAGCAGTTACACAGAAACATGATTTTCTGGGTTTAGGCGACCATTGAGCGTCCTGGCCAGTTTTTGATCGCAGCTAGGTGGCACAAAGGTCGCAGCCCTGTGTAAAGGGGGACAGCGGTCTGTAAATAATCGAGCCTGGACCAGACAATCCAGTGTTTGAAATAATGAACATCGATGATGATATGCATCAACCAAGTGAGCGAGCCTGACCCCCCGATCCCGTTAGTCGCCTTTTACAGCAAGCAATGGTTGCCGAAGGCCTATTCTAACCGACGGGTCAGTGAGACAATGATTTAATACACCCGCCATGTGCAATAGCATCGGCCCAACCCAACGCAAAGCAAGCAAACCAACAAGCAAATCAATCATTTACATGTACATAATGCGTGCAGTCAAGGAAGACAAACAGGTGGTCGATAGCATGAGTCTATACCACCAGGATGCACAACACAGCACAGCACAGCACAGCATTGCACAGCATTGCACAGCACAGTCTTATCCCTGCAAAACATTGCGACATTTGAGTGTCACGTGATGTGAGTATCATGTCATGTGAGTGTCATGTGATGCGAGTGTCATGTGATGTGATGTGAGTGTCATGTGATTGTAATGTGATGTGAGTGTTTTGTTTGTTTGTTTGTTTGTTGTTTAACGCCGTACTCAGCAATGTTCCAGCTATATGACGGCGGTCTGTAAAATAATCTGAACCAGACAATCCAGTGATTAATATCATGAGCATCGATCCACGCAATTGGGATCGATGACATGCATCAACCATGTCAGCGAGCCTGACCACCCGATCCCGTTAGTCGCCTTTTACGACAAGCATAGTCGCTACTTACAGCATGCATGTGTCATGTGAGTGTCATGTGAGTGTGTGAGGGTCATGTGATGTTAGTTTCATGTGATGTAAGTGTCATGTGATGTGGATGTCATGTGATGTGATGTGAATGTCATGTGAGTGTCATGTGATGTGATGTGTTGTGAGTGTCATATGTGATGTGAGTGTCATGTGATGTGGATGTGATGTGATGTGATGTGAGTGTCATGTGATGTGATGTGAGTGTCATGTGATGTGTGTCATGTGAGTATCATGTCATGTTTGTTTCATGTGAGTGTCACATGACTGTCATATGATGCGAGTGTCATGTGATGTGGATGTCATGTGATGTGAATGTCATATCATGTGAGTGTCATGTCATGTGAGTGTCATGTGATGTGATGTGAGTGTCATTTGATGTGAGTGTCATGTCATGTGGATGTGATGTGATGTGATGTGATGTGAGTGTCATATGATGCGAGTGTCATTTGATGTGAGTGTCATGTCATGTGGATGTGATGTTATGTGATGTGAGTGTCATTTGATGTGAGTGTCATTTGATGTGAGTGTCATGTCATGTGGATGTGATGTGATGTGATGTGAATGTCATATGAGTGTCATGTGATGTGAGTGTCATGTGATGTGGATGTCATGTGATGTGATGTGAATGTCATGTGATATGACTGCCATGTGATGTGAGTGTCATGTGATGTGAGTGTCATGTGATGTGTGTCATGTGAGTATCATGTCATGTGTGTTTCATGTGAGTGTCATATGACTGTCATGTGATGTGAATGTCATATGAGTGTCATGTGATGTGATGTGAATGTCATGTAATTGCCATGGGATGTGATTCTCATGTGATTTGATGTGATTGTAATGTGATGTGAGTGTCATGTGATGTGACTGTCATATGACTGTCATGTGATGTCATGTGAGTGTCATATGATGTGTGTCATGTGAGTATCATGTCATGTGTGTTTCATGTGAGTGTCATATGACTGTCATATGATGCGAGTGTCATGTGATGTGATGTGATGTGAGTGTCATGTAAGTGTCATGTGATGTAAGTGAACAGCTGGAACACCACATACATCAGCAGGAACACCACAAACATCAGCTGGGACACCACATACATCAGCTGGAACACCACCTACATCAGCTGGAACACCACCTACATCAGCTGGAACACCACATACATCAGCTGGAACACCACGTACATCAGCAGGAACACCACGTACATCAGCTAGAACACCACATACATCAGCAGGAACACCACATAATCAGCGGGAACACCACCTGCATCAGCTGGAACACCACATACATCAGAAGGAACACCACATACATCAGCTGGAACACCACATACATCAGCTGGAAAGCCTCATACATCAGCTGGAACACCACATACATCAGCAGGAACACCACATACATCAGCTGGAACGCCACATACATCAGCTGGAACACCACATACATCAGCAGGAACACCACATACATCAGCTGGAACACCACATACATCAGCACGGGCACACCACATACATCAGCTGGAACACCACCTACATCAACAGGAACACCACATACATCAGCTGGAACACCACCTACATCAGCTGGAACACCACCTACATCAGCTGGAACACCACATACATCAGCAGGAACACCACATACATCAGCAGGAACACCACGTACATCAGCTAGAACACCACATACATCAGCAGGAACACCACATAATCAGCGGGAACACCACCTGCATCAGCTGGAACACCACATACATCAGAAGGAACACCACATACATCAGCTGGAACACCACATACATCAGCTGGAAAGCCTCATACATCAGCTGGAACACCACATACATCAGCTGGAACACCACATACATCAGCAGGAACACCACATACATCAGCTGGAACACCACATACATCAGCGCGGGCACACCACATACATCAGCTGGAACACCACCTACATCAGCAGGAACACCACATACATCAGCTGGAACACCACCTACATCAGCTGGAACACCACCTACATCAGCTGGAACACCACATACATCAGCTGAAACATCACATACATCAGCTGGAACACCACCTACATCAGCAGGAACACCACCTACATCAGCTGGAACACCACATACATCAGCTGGAACACCACATACATCAGCTGGAACACCACATACATCAACAGGAACACCACATAATCTGCGGGAACACCACCTGCATCAGCTGGAACACCACATACATCAGAAGGAACACCACATACATCAGCTGGAACACCACATACATCAGCAGGAACACCACATACATCAGCAGGAACACCACATACATCAGCAGGAACACCACGTACATCAGCTAGAACACCACATACATCAGCAGGAACACCACATAATCAGCGGGAACACCACCTGCATCAGCTGGAACACCACATACATCAGAAGGAACACCACATACATCAGCTGGAACACCACATACATCAGCTGGAAGGCCGCATACATCAGCTGGAACACCACATACATCAGCAGGAACACCACATACATCAGCTGGAACGCCACATACATCAGCTGGAACACCACATACATCAGCAGGAACACCACATACATCAGCTGGAACACCACATACATCAGCGCGGGCACACCACATACATCAGCTGGAACACCACATACATCAGCAGGAACACCACATACATCAGCTGGAACACCACCTACATCAGCTGGAACACCACCTACATCAGCTGGAACACCACATACATCAGCTGAAACACCACATACATCAGCTGGAACACCACATACATCAGCTGGAACACCACATACATCAACAGGAACACCACATAATCAGCGGGAACACCACCTGCATCAGCTGGAACACCACATACATCAGAAGGAACACCACATACATCAGCTGGAACACCACATACATCAGCAGGAACACCACATACATCAGCTGGAACACCACATACATCAACCGGAACACCACATACATCAACAGGAACACCACATAATCAGCGGGAACACCACCTGCATCAGCTGGAACACCACATACATCAACCGGAACACCACATACATCAACAGGAACACCACATAATCAGCGGGAACACCACCTGCATCAGCTGGAACACCACATACATCAGAAGGAACACCACATACATCAGCTGGAACACCACATACATCAGCTGGAACACCACCTACATCAGCTGGAACACCACATACATCAGCAGGAACACCACATACATCAGCTGGAACACCACATACATCAACCGGAACACCACATACATCAACAGGAACACCACATAATCAGCGGGAACACCACCTGCATCAGCTGGAACACCACATACATCAGCTGAAACACCACATACATCAACAGGAACACCACATAATCAGCGGGAACACCACCTGCATCAGCTGGAACACCACATACATCAGAAGGAACACCACATACATCAGCTGAAACACCACATCCATCAGCGGGAACACCACCTGCATCAGCTGGAACACCACATACATCAGCTGGAACACCACCTACATCAGCTGGAACACCACATACATCAGAAGGAACACCACATACATTAGCTGGAACACCACATACATCCGCTGGAACACCACATACATCAACCGGAACACCACATACATCAACAGGAACACCACATACATCAGCAGCAGTTTGGGGTATACGTTAAAGACACAATTTAGTGAATCCCAGTACTAGCATCTGGTCATAATACAAGAACAACACTATCTATCAGACGTGTCACAAGGTCACGCCAATCCTAGAGTTTAGTTCTCAACACCTACGCACGAAACAAACATTAATGGCATTGTGTGACGGATCTCGGGGTTCCATTGACTCAACATGGTGTCGCAGTCTGTAATTCCATCAAATAAAGACAGAACAGGATATCTTTGCCAAGAATGAAAAATGATGGTGTCAGAAGTGGGATATCTGTGCATGGATATTATTAATTATAGTTGAGTATTGTTTTTCTGAAATATTGCGTTTATAATTCTTATCCTACTCAATGGCTAAGTATTACCAGGAAGGTCCACTTTACAATCTCAGGTCACATGTACCCACTGCACCCCCATGGAGAATGTCAGACCTATTGAGAGTATTAATGAAATGTAGATAGTGTTGGCTATCACAGGAACCCTGTCCTATCGTTCAGCGAGGGACACTGGGTGATCCTAAAAAGCAGCCAAGTACACTTACTGGACCTCAGCCTCGCTGGTCCAGCCATCATGTACCCAATGACAACTCTCCTGATCCATATGAAGTAAATATTTTGACACAACTGTCTAATTCTGTATCAAATCTGTCCTAAAGAGTTAACTCTATACCCGTCAGACAGTAAAACCTCTGGAGCGCTTATTTCTCTGCAGTTGCGTAATTTTAATGACAAGTGAGATTCTGCTTCTTTTGAAGCACAGTTTAAGATAATGGCTTCTCAGTCAAACTGGGGTGATTACCAATCAGCTCCAAAAGCTGTGCCATGGAGGGCATTGCACAGCAATGTTATACAAGTCTGCCTCAATAGGAGCGTGTGAATTATGCTTGGCTCAATTAAACTTTGTAAAAACGGTATGGTGCCGCACGTCCTGATGTGTGTGGGGGAAAGCTGCTACACTGTGTTCATAATCCAGGTCAGAAGATTGCTGATCTTCACAATAATCTTTGGATATTTGCTCAGGAAGCATACCCAGATCTCGTTTACCTTCTACACGAGCGTATATGGCTCTCGATGCTCTTAACCCTCATGGCGCCTGTCCGTCAGCTGGCCTTGCATGCCGCTCAGTGCCGCAGTGCGATGACACCGCGGTTATACATAGTATAACAAGTGTTACAACGTTCTTATTGCTGCACACAGTGTAACCAAATTGTATAAGATTCAACTAGAGTTGATTGTCTTCCAAAACTATCTGAAGTCACCAAATTCAAAAGTCATATGCACTGTGTAACTAACGATGAATGTGCCGGTATTCTAAGTTTGCTGTGTAAATTACATACTGTAATATTGAAGCACAAAAATGAGGCTGTTTCAAAGACAATGTTACAATCCAAACAGTTGGATTATATATCTTGGAGAAATCCTAGTTACGTCCACATATGTTTCAGTGTCAGTGTTCTTTAATCAGTGAAAATACCAACTTCGGGGTTAATATCAGACATTTTCAAAGGACAAAACATAAAGGTGGCTCAACAGCTAAAACAATCCTCAAATTGACATTGCTCAAAATCAGACATCATTACCATTTCTTAATAATTAACAAGATTATACTAATGTACTATCACGAGTAAGTATACGTATATTTCATCAATATCGTTGAAACGTTTTCATTAGACTACACTGGCAGCAAATATTTTCATAAACCTGTTTTCGATCACTCGTAACACGGGCACCATGTCATAGAAGCATCAATTCCTTGTGCAATCATGCAGACCGCTTATTTATACTTCGGTTGTTATGATGTGTTGTTATTGGTTTAAACCTAATTTATAATAAACTTGAAACTTAATATAATTGGAAAGTTTTAATACTTAAATTTGAAAGTTCAAGAACTGTGAAGTAATACAAGGAAACGATAGACTAACCTTTGCAGGAAATAATATTGTATTTACAGTACAATTATAAGTAACATCTAGATTAAGTAAAAGAGAACATTATGGAAATATGAATTACCTTGATTAATTTATTGTTAATTTTTTTCTTTCATTAATTCATATTATTGTTTGTTTAATATTGGTAAATTTACACATTGATAATTATATGCATGTACATTTAAAGATGTTAAGTTTATTTTAAGTTTCCCATTTCATCCCATTCTACAGAAGGAAAGGTTTGAAATCAATAGTGATCGTTGATCAATGAAACTAATTGAATTATTTGTCATAAAAAGGAAAGCAGAATATGAAATTGAATTACGAAAATAAAATTAGCAACATCGTTAATATAACTCGTTTTTGATAATTATATCTTTCCCCTTTTTCCTTTGCCCTAGCGACAGCAAGTAGGGAACATATATGATTTAAACTTGAATTATGATTTAAACTAAAACAATCTAAATAAAACACAAGAATGCATCTTGCTTCTAGGCAAGATGTCTCTTTTACACATTCATTTTTGTATTAAGGATACAAAATAAACAAGAAAACAGCGTTATCACCATCCCACACCATGGGGCACAGAGGTTTGTTGGTATAGTAGTGACCAACAAGGACGTTAATGTTAACTAATAAACCCAGTCTTATAAATCGGAACTGGGGTCTCTTTACGTTGTCAGAATAAATGATGACAGGTGAAATTAATACACACCAAATACCCCTTCTCTGGGAAAATAATTGATGGTACCAATTTTCGAACTCAATCTTGACAAGTATCTCTTACAGGAGCATGCAAGCTTCTATTCATGTAACCTCAGTATTTTATGAGAAAACGTGTTCCTATGTGACATAGTATGCACTTAGCTGTATGCAAGGGCCCTATGTCTGTAGAAACTTCATTTAGGACACCGTGTTTTGAACTCATTTGAGATCGTGAATAGTAAAACCAGTGTGTAAAATGTCATTTCTCTTACTCAAATAGTTTTAGAGAAAATTGGTCCCTAGAGGGAAGGGGTGAAAGAACGAACCCAGTTCCAATATCCACCACCCGACTTCGTGGCGGGGGTAACTAAATATCACAGAAAACGTATGTAAATCACATGGCATTGATGGAAGTATATCTGATAATTTAGATAATGCAGGATAAAAAATATATAATGAAAACTGTTTCAAACATCAAAACGAAATCATATTTACAATTTACAACATTTTGTCAGTCAGAAATAGATTATCTATAAGTTTTGTGTAATTACTGTAGCTGTTTGTTTCTTAATTCAACCATTCGTGTTGTGTATGGATAAAATATTAAAAAGGCTGTTTAACCTTGGATCCATGTTGAAAGCATTCTCTCTGTAAAAGACTCGGTTCCGTTTTCAATTATATGCTCATTATTGTTTTTGGAATATCACGCCTTGGTGTGAAAAGCACATGTCAACATACCAATATTAGTAAACTGCGACAAATTCTGATGTGTTAGTCAAGCGTCACATTTACTCGATGGTAGCTGTGGAAATCTTCCCAATCATGCTGTGCTAGATCTGCGTTCTAGTTCAGATCAGTTCTGTCAAAGAGAATATTATTATTAAGGAACTGAAAACACCCGCATATGACCATCATGTGACCACAACATTACATCAGCTGTTTGACGTGACGTCATCCACAACACCACACTCGAGGTCAAGCCACTTGCACCTGCCCAGCCGAATCACCGACCGTCTGTTAGCCTACACAAATATAACTGCAGAGAGCAATATCGTTGAACGAAAAATCAAAGTGTTTACTCATTGCTGACATTACAGATAACATATCAATTAAAAATTAAAGACTTGCGATTGACTATCATTATCAACCGTAGACATAAATAAACATAAATCTAAAATTAATTAGATCTCAAATCTATTGTAGAATGTTGGAAATACAAAACCTATCCTGTTATGATAATCCTTTCAATTTCTGAAGAGATTTATTATGTGTATTTGATAATATTTATATAGACATACATAATTATAGTTATCTTTTATCTTGTACAATCACAGCATGTACCCTGTACATTAGACTCACGGAAAATACAATTTCAGCAAACCAGTCATTGTGCCATTATTACAGTTTCAATGAAAGAAAAAATAATCGAACTCGAATCAGTCATTTGTCATACTGACTGACACATTTGCGACAAAACTATGTTATGCTCCTTGGTCTATGGAAAGCCAGTTAATGGGGGTTATTCGTATATTTTATGATATTCGTATCTTTACTGTATGGAAGCTGTAAACTGCAGACTTGCCATATTATCTACCAGATCATGCACTTTGTTTTTCACAAGAGGAAAGTCCCTACATGATCCCTTGATCTCACTTTGAACATTTTGTAAATCTTTGTTTGGAAAGAATGTTTATTATAAGCAGACCATCCTTGCAGACCATCCTTGTATTCAGGTCACATATCCATTTTCACAACAGTCCCACTCATCATATCATCATAATTAACAGAACCGAAAAGATGACACTATTTTGGAGAGTGTATAGAATAAAAGCCATCAGTAGGATCTCAATGGGCATCTTTTGTTATGGGATTTAATATTGTTATAGAAGTCCAATATAAACAGTAATTGTAATCAGAGTACATTAAGTAAACCTTGTCCATCATAAGTGTCACCTATTTTCGTTACATCACGATCTATCTGCAAATGTCCATTCACAATTTTCACAGTCATAGATTCTTGATAAAGTATTTTTCTGCAGTCTAATCTAGATTTGCAATATTCAGACACATAGAGGACAACATATACGTTCCCATATTTCTTGCATTTGTACCTGCAATATGACAGTCGTTCTGTGTTATGACATTTCATTGCTGACAGTTCAAGGCAATATTGACAATCTGTTTGTCTGTTTCCCTGTTAATATTTGCCAAGTATTTAAATGAATCGTGTTACTGTTCGAATTATTAAAGGACTTATAGGACAACATCAATACTTGGAAAGAGGGCATATTTTCTCCTATAGGCCTATATTTGTGAATGGTCTTAGCGTACGTTTGACGTCTGTCAAACTGTCCTCCCAGTCTGAATCTATCCTTGTCCTAAATATCATTGTATCAGATATTTTCACAAATTCTGTTTGTTCAACATGTTAGATCTATTCGAACACTTTGTACAGTATAAGGACAATACCAATTGATAAAAGAAACTGATTGTTTGTAAATGTCACTTGTAACGGAGATGACCACCAACCAAGATGGCGGCCACTGACGCAACGTTGGCGTAAAGATATTGTCCATTTAATTATAACAAATTGTCTCCATGTCCTGATTATTTCTACTGTGTCCTAATTGTATTCGGGCAAATAGGACAAAACAAGGACATTTTGTAATCACTTACTTGTGTTGGAAATGACATTACCTATGCCATGCTTGTGATATGAAAGCCATCCAACTTGTGTTCTGATTGGCTAAGAAAGGTCACATGACATGTTAATTATGCCTATAAATACGATCACGGGTCAAGGTGTAGTACTTCTACTTATCATTCACTACCACTAGGTACATATTTTGATACATTTTTAGGCCAAATTTGGAAGAAATCTCTTGACATTTTATTACTTAAAGTAACTTTTGCTCAAAACAATAAAGCTAATATAACTTAATATTATTACTTCTTTGGAGACTGAGCCCTGTTAATAAAATCTAATAGACTTAATAGTAGCTGATCAAAACTGGGGGTATTTATTGGCATCATTTTTTTATCACATTGTTAATAATTTGTGTCCACATTGTTGACATTTAAAACCAAAATTAAACATAAAGTTTGTGAACGCCATTACAAACTTGAACTGCCAAACTTCATCTTTGCTCGTGTTATTTGTGCTTTCACTATATAGCTAGCACCCTAAGGGTGTTACAATATAGAACATCCAGCTGTAATATCTAACAATGGTTATCTTGATACCATGTATGTAATGTTCAACATTGTCGAACATTATCAAGAGCAAAACGTCAATTCGTCCTTCCCAGCCCATACGATATGAGTTTTATTCACCTCTACCATAAATATAACTTGTAAACTTGAAAAACCTGTTTCAATGTTGTTGCATTGTCAGAAGGTGTTGAATTTGTCTCTTATTATCTGTAAGTAACCTATTAATTGTTAAAACAGGTTTATGGCCATGGGGGACTTTCAACGTCAGTGAGTGAGAAACAACCTTGTACTTCTCTGTAAGAAAGATCATACTCCACTAGTGTTACATAATTTTCACATTATGTGAAATGACATTTTCATGTCGGTTTCATATTTACGTTCATTTAAGTTCATATTTACGTTCATTTAAGTTCATGTTAGTTAATTGGGGAATAAACGTGCGCTTTTCGACATATAGCGAAAACGTATTTCGCACACAGTGTACGCCATGTAAAGCCATTTTTTATTGATAGTTAAAATAGTGCGCTGAGAATTGGTTGAGTTTATATGAATATAACATACCATCCAACGAATAGGTATGCTCTTTACTTTTTCGAATCTATCAAACGTAATTGTCTTTGTGGTTTAGGATTCTTTTGTGTATATACAAAACTTGAAATAATATGAAATGTGTGGATTTCATTTTAGGCCCTGGGGAGAAAATCTGGTAGGTAAATAAAGGGAATTGAGAGCCCATAACCAGATATTTCAAGTACGAATATTGTGTGTCTATTATTCAGTGTCCTTTCAAGGCAAGTCGTACACAACGCATACGCAACAGCACTATAACGCGAAAGGCTTTCTCCCGTGGAAATAAGTGTATTGTATACATACTTACCCAAATGATATTATGATGGATTCTCAGGAGATATCCCAAGTACAAATATTGTGTGTCTATTATTACACGTCTTTTGTAAATCACCAAACGAGACAATTCTGTGCCTTTTCAAGGCAAGTCGTACACAGCGCATACGCAACAGCACTATAACGTGAAAGGCTTTTTCTCCCGTGGAAATAAGTGTATCGTATACATACTTATCCAAATGATAGTATGGTGGTTTCTCAGGAGATATTCCAAGTACGAATATTGTGTGTCTATTATTATGCGTCTTTCGTAACTCACCAAACGAGACAATTATATGCCATTTCAAGGCAAGTCGTACACAGCGCATACACAACAGCACTATAAAGTGAAAGGCTATTTCTCCTGTGTTAATAAGTGTATTGTATACATACTTACCCAAATGAAAGTATAATGGCTTCTTAGGTGATATTCCAAGTACGAATATTGTGTGTCTATTATTACGCGTCTTTCGTAAATCATCAAACGAGACAATTCTATGCCATTTCAAGGCAAGTTGTACACAGCGCATACACAACAGCGCTATAAAGTGAAAGGCTATTTCTCCAGTGGAAATAAGTGTATCTTATACATACGTACCCAAATGATAGTATGATGGCTTCTCAGGAGATATCCCAAGTACAAATATTGTGTGTCTATTATTACGCGTCTTTCGTAAATCACCAAACGAGACAATTCTACGCCATTTTAAGGCAAGTCGTACACATCGCAAACGCAACAGCACTATAAAGTGAAAGGCTATTTCTCCCGTGGAAATAAGTGTATCGTATACATACTTACCCAAATGATAGTATGATGGCTTCTCAGGAGATATTCCAAGTACAAATATTGTGTGTCTATTATTACGCATCCTTCGTAAATCTCCAAACGAGACAATTCTACGCCATTTCAAGGCAAGTCGTACACAGCGCATACACAGCGCATACACAACAGCACTATAAGGCGAAAGGCTATTTCTCCCGTGGAAATAAGTGTATCGTAAACATACTTACCCAAATGATAGTATGATGGCTTCTTAGGAGATATTCCAAGTACGAATATTGTGTGTCTATTATTACGCGTCCTTCGTAAATCTCCAAACGAGACAATTCTACGCCATTTCAAGGCAAGTCGTACAAATGCAACAGTAGTATAGCTGGAAAGGCTATTTATTATAGACTTTAAACAGCGTGAAAGAATGAGTTTCTGAAGTTGAGAAAAGTGATATTTTCACTCGCCTAGCCCTCACCACCATGAATCTGTACCCGACCACCCCTCACCACCATGAATCTGTACCCGACCACCCCTCACCACCATGAATCTGTACCCGCCCACCCCACACCACCGTGTATCTGTACCCGACCATCCCACACCACCATGTATCTGTACACGCCCACCCCTCACCACCATGAATCTGCACCCGCCCACCCCACACCACCAAGAATCTGTACCCGCCCACCCCACACCACCGTGTATCTGTACCCGACCACCCCTCACCACCATGTATCTGGACCCACCCACCCCAGACCACCGTGTATCTGTACCCGCCCACCGCTCACCACCATGAATCTGTACCCGCCCACCCCACACTGCCGTGTATCTGTACCCACCCACCCACCCACCCACCCACCCACCCCTCACCACCATGAATCTGTACCCACCCACCCCACACCACCGTGTATCTGTACCCACCCATCCCTCACCACAATGTATCTGTACCCGCCCACCGCTCACCACCATGAATCTGTACCCGCCCACCCCACACTGCCGTGTATCTGTACCCACCCACCCACCCACCCACCCACCACCTGTACCCACCCGGCCCTCACCACCATGAATCTGTACCCACCCATCCCTCACCACAATGAATCTGTACCCGGCCAACCCACACCGCCATGAATCTGTATCCAACCACCCCTCACCACCATGTATCTGTACCTACCCACCCACCCCTCCCCAGCATGTATCTGTAAATTTTTTCCATCAACAAAATTGACGGAAACGTTTTTTTAACGCATTTCAGTGACTTGATAGGTTTATTAAAAAAACAACAACAGTTTACCAAAATTTGACTTTGGGAAACACCCAAAATAGGTCCAATCCAAGATGGCCACCATCAAAACAAACGAAAATCGAAAAAGTGAAAACATTGAATCAATCAAAATCTTAACATGGATGATGAGTCTATTTATAATCAACTTGCTAGGATCAACACAGAGGAATGTATATTTAACAAATTGTTTGAAGTGAAATCTTTCACAGAAATAAATTATGGCTGCCTGAAAAGTGAAACAAATGCAACTGTTCCATATCGGACTATAAAATACTTAACACAGGCCTATAAAGAGTGAATAACCCTGCAATACTAAAGTTTACAAGTCAAACTTAGTATCAATTTAAATGTCTAAAGTTCAAGATAGTCTTTATATTCACACTCATATACTGGACATGAAGAGACGATTATTCAGTAATGTCAGAACAGTCATGACTGGGTCCATTTAAACATGTCACCCCTTTGCATTGTCCACATGCTTCAAAACACTGTCTGCTCGGCCGCCATTTTGAAGAAGGGGATACTTTGGGATTTTTATTTTCTTACTTGATTATTTATGTGAAGACAAGACACTGTATGCTTATATATGTAAAACGTCAACATTATAATAAATCGGTTCATCTTCTGCAAGAATTACTGATATTAACACATTTGTGTACTTTTTCGTCATTTTGAGGCATTATTTTAACTTTCTATGTGAATTTTCAGTTCAACATTGATAAATATACATTCCTTTGCATTTATCCTGTCAAGCTGATATAGAAAGAATCATCATAAATGTTTTTATTGCTATTGGTTCCATTTTTATGACTATAATTACTTTTGTTGGCGGCCATCTTGGATTTGACCTATTTTCAGATAGTTCCCCACGTCCGATTTTGGTAAACTATTTTTGTTTTAATGTATAGGTGTCAAGGCACCAAAATCCAGCAATAAACCTTTCCGACAATTTTGTTGAACCTTGACCTTTTAATTACTGGACTATAAGGGCGTTAGAACCTGTACTGAAACGTCAATCCTTATTCCATATATCTTATCCTTACTCATGAGAACACCGTTTCGTACGGACAATAGTTCTCAATTATCCTGACGGGGATGGCAATTGTCTTGATACACTCAGTTCATTGTCAAACAAGTTAAAGGACAGTTCTTCACATCCAAGTTTAACATTGGACTCCAAGCATTCTGTAAATCAGTTTCCTGCATGAGTCAATGTATGTGGGAGATCTGGTGCAGGTCCAGTTAGGAGCTGGTATAGCGTCTCCATGGCGACGTTTAGATTTGTCACCGAGCCATCTGATTGATTGACAGATTATAGCACGGAAACTTTGAAACAGACATACACTTGGTAGCCTCTGGTGAGAGGCTCCCGTATCCAACAGTTTGCTCATGAGGCCACAACAAATGATTTACTTGTTGGTCGGATATATTTTGTTTGGTAAATGTATAATTATACCTGTGGCCACGGGTGTATTTAACAAACCATTGCAGCACATTATAAAGCAACGTGTGATGTAATTAATGACACCCAAATCACTAAATATTTTACAAACTTGCAAGTTAATTGTATGTTGTTTGTTTGATGTTTAACGCCACATTCAGCAATTTTCTAATTATAATTGTATCTTAATTTAACTGAGTGTATTTTAGACAATAATTGGGACATTTTAAATCATGAATATTTACAATCGGTTCTCCAGGCATGTTTTGGGGCCATGGAGTATTTAATCAGTGTTATCACATTAGGTGTTGATTGTTTTGTTTGGGTATCAAATATGTTATTTTATTCTTGGGCTAAGTCTATATCATGCTTTTGTAAGCCAATGGGCAGACCTTTAAAAAGAATACTGCTGAAAAGGCTTTTATGTGACTTCTAATGTGCATCATGCGCTTCCTAAAGCGTGTCACGTGTCAAGCTCACAACTATATCCAACACTATAAGCAAGACGTACATAGCCGGGGTAGAATAGGTCTTCAGCAACCCATACTTGCTGTAAAAGGCGACTATGCTTGTTGTTAGAGGCAACTAACGGGATCGGGTGGTCAGGCTCGCTGACTTGGTTGATACATGTGATCGTAAAACAGTTGCATAGATCGATGCTCATGATGTCAATCACTGGATTGTCTGGTTCAGACTCGATTATTTACAGACCGCCGTCATATAGCTGGGATATTGCTGAGTGCGGCGTTGCACAACAAACAAACAAACAAACAAACAAACAAACAGACATGTATATAGTTGCCTACAGTTTCCAGTTCTTTTTCCCAAATGTAGAATAAAATCTTTGTGAGTGAGTGAGTGAGTGAGTGAGTGAGTGAGGGAGGGAGGAAGCAAGAAGTAGCAAGCAGCATCTATATCCACCTCTTTGTATCTGACTTTGTCTAAATCTATCTGCATCCTTGGCTGCCAGTGATGAGGCCAGGATATGGCCAGTGGAATGGGACACGTGAATGTCATGTACCAGTGTCACTTTAGTTTCAACAGAGCCTGTCTCTTATCATGGCTGCTCGGAACGTAAAAACACGAGGCATGGTTCACAGTGGCTGACCCTGTCAATATCAGATAAACCCACGCATTGATAACCTGTGTAACACTGTATGCATTTGAACAAAATCTTGAAACTGTCCAAATTACGATGGGGTTGTCTTTTGATATTGTATGTGTAAGCTACATGTATATAAAGAGTTACATTTTGATATATATAAACTACCGGTAGCCCTACCCGTCTGGGTTCCGGATAGGAATATAGGTCAGGCTCAGTGACTTGGTTGATTGTCTGTCCTGGAATCTCATTTAAGTGGATCGATGATCATAGTGTTGATCACAAGATTGTCTGATCCAAAATCGATTATTTACAGATGGCCGTCGTGTAGCTGGAATATTACTAAGTGTGGCGTTCAACAACAACCACACCAACCTGAAATAGCTATAAAAAGATAACATTCGGTATATGTCTACAAAACACATATCATCGAATGTATAAATGATTTACTTTTTATTATAGATAAAAGTGTTCATTATTTGTGAGTCTTACTTTATTAAAATAGATTGTGCTTTCCTTGTGGGAGGGAGGTGTGTGTGTGTGTGTGTGTGTGTGTGTGTGTGTGTGTGTGTGTGTGTGTGTGTGTGTGTGTGTGTGTGTAGGGGGGGGGGGATGTTTGGGGGTGTTTGGGGGTGGGGGTGGGGTGGGGTGGGGTGGGGTGTTTGGGGGTGGGGGTGGGGTGGGGTGGGGTGGGGTGGGTGGGTGAGGTTGGGTGGGGTGGTGTTGGGGTGGGGTGGGGTGGGGTGGTGTTTGGGGGTGTTTGGGGTGGGGGTGGGGGGGGTGTTTGGGGGTGTTTGGGGTGGGGGTGGGGGGGTGTTGGGGTGGGGTGGGGGGGTGTTTGGGGGTGGGGTGGGGTGGGGTGGGGGGGGTGAGGTTGGGTGGGGTGGTGTTGGGGTGGGGTGGGGGGTGTTTGGGGGTGTTTGGGGTGGGGGTGGGGGGGAGGTGGGGGGGGGTGTTTGGGGGTGGTGGTTGTACTCGGTACTCAGGGGTAGAATTGATCCCCATCAACCTGTGCCAGTGGCAGTGGAAGGAGGCAAGTCAATGGATGGGTTGGTCTGCAGGCTCTGTGAGTAGGCTGACAGCCTGTTACTCGTTACACCAATCACTGGATTGTCTGGTCCAAATATGATTGTTTACACACAGTGCAGATTTTCTTAAACTATAGAGTCGACACCAGTAGGTAATTCCGCTTACTTCCGGACGCCACGTGACAGGCAGTCGGAACGAGCAGAAGGGAGTGAGTGAGTGAGTGAGTTAGTTAAAGTTTAACGTCACATCGGCAGTATTTCTGCCATATAGTGACGAAACAAAATTTGACATTAACAATAGACCAGAAGGGAATAGAATAGCCATTTGACATTAGCCAATTACAGACGGGAAATTATTCAACGTCTCCAGTCCTTCGTCATTAAACGTCAACAATAATAGCTATAAAAGGACAGGTAATCCAGCTGGTCGTGTTACTGGCAATGCTTCAGTTTCTACAAATTCCGCTCACCTTGGCGTGTAATTCCCCTCATACTTGTAATAATAAATTGTGATTTGATCACCTCGACACAAGCCTAATAATTAAAATATGTGAATTGTTTGGCATGACATATATTTCACCATAGTTTCAATATTTCATTTTACCATACTTATATTTTACGTTCAAAAGAATTTACAAAATCTATGTTAGATTTTGTGATTTGAAAGTGTGTTGCTGGAGTATGGTAGAAAATGTGGATTATAAAGTTTAAAAGCTTTTACAAAATGAAGTTCCAGGATCTTATATGGAGAGTATGGGGACGTGCAAGAGTATTTTATCCCCAATTCCCCTGGCTGTTTGCATTATATACAGACAACAGGAGTTTATATTGCCAAGTTTCTGCTGTTCAGTGTACCCCCAACTGTGTCATGTCAAGCACGTTTCAACCACGTGCAATACAGTCGCTCCAACTCACGGTGGACGAGAAGTCTATGGTGAATCTGCCCTAGCCACGTTATAACACTTGGACAGACTGTAGACAGGTGCGTGAGCCTGTATGGATGTAATACCCATGTGGATTGAAAGGTTTGACAAGCAATATACGAATTTGACTACCGGGTGTTTTGGGTGTATGGGGTAGTGGATTGTGGATTGTGGATTTGCCTTTGGAAGTTTAATCCAGGTGACCATGCAGGTTCACAATATTCTTTGTGCCTACAGCCAATGGGAACAGTTATGGGCGTCAGTCATTTTATCCACCAATAATGACCACTGTCCACGTGGTCATTGATTCATTCCAGGCTCTACACTGTGTAAAATGTGTTTGGAACAAATGTTCCTTGTCCCATAATTTTGACATGTTTAGGCCTAACTTAACAATGTTTAGTGCCTATTGCGGTAAGCAGGTATAACTTCATTGCCACCAGAGAGAAGTGTCGTTAGTTATAGCCAACAAGACACTGATGGAATATGTTTAATAATAGTTTTACATACGGACCTGCAAGCTCTTGGTTGGTAGTCCTTCTTACTACCTGTGCTACGGAGACTGTTGTCGTTGTTGTTGTTGTCGTTGTTGTTTATAGATCTAAACATGTCTTGTGTGTTTACATTCTAAACACAGTTTTTACAGTGTAAAGTAATTATCTGTTACAGTACTCTACACCATTTCGTCACTTACAGGACCCTCATATTGTCTGCAAGGACCCTTAAAATTCATTATTAGGGGTCCCCTTGGCCCCCACTTTTGTAAGTCAAGGTAAAACCTGACTATAAGGTATATGATCAACTGTACAAGGCCTCACCAAGTTGGTATGTAAGATGTAGGCTGTAGATTGCACGTAGCTGAAAGCCTGACAAAGTAAAAATGTATCTACAATATTAAGCTAAACTTTGTTGTAACTACTGAGTCACTGTCAAAGTCAAACAAAAGAATCAACTCAAATAATTGAAGTAAAAGTAACACTGTAAGTTGACTAACGTTTACTCTAAACACGACAAATGACGTGAATTTATTGATTCATCTCATTGTATCCCAGTTACCTAGACCGATGTTCATTATGTCAATCACTGGATTGTCTGGTCCAGACTCGATTATTTACAGAACGCCATCCTATCGCTAGAATATTGCTGAGTTTGGCGTTAAACAACAAACACCCCCCACCGCCACCCCCACCGCCACCCCCACCCCACCCCACCCCACCCCACCCCAAATAAAAAAAATAAAAAAAATAAAATAAATTAGCAGCCAAGTAAATGGGAAGGATGCATTCAGATTTAGTCAGAAATCGATCATTTTGCTTTTGAAGCCACGCTCTTTACCCAAGGTCATGCTATCCTTGGGGCATCAATTAGGAAAGTTGTGTATGGCAATTTAATGATAACAATAGTAGGTCAGTGTGACTTTCTTCCAGTATCTGTCGATCGCCTGTTACTGTAACTGTCTGTGACATGACATTGTGTCTCACCCTGGAGACCAGATCCATGGGATGGGATGACACCCCCAACCCACCCCAGGTGACAGAAACGACCGCTCCCCCTCTCCCTCCTCTACCAAACCCCCTCCCCTTCCTGCTCCTTTGTGGAACTTGTGAGTCCTGGTATCTTCATAGGGTACATACTGGATACATGTAATGCCTATTGCTATTGTTTTCACTATACACTGTGCGAGGTGAGCTGGGTGTGCCTGCCTGCCTGCCTGCCTGCCTGCCTGCCTGCCTGCCTGCATTCCACTTCCATTGTGCCTGATGTCCGGTTCCAGTGTGCCTGATTTCCAGTTCCGGTTTGGCTTATTTCTGGTTCCGGTGTCAGGGCATGGGTTGGGCTCCATTTTGTGTCTTAGGGTTAGGGAACCAGGGCAAGGGTTGGGCTCCATTTTGTGTCTTAGGGTTAGGGAACCAGGGCATGGGTTGGGCTCCATTTTGTGTCTTAGGGTTAGGGAACCAGGGCAAGGGTTGGGCTCCATTTTGTGTCTTAGGGTTAGGGAACCAGGGCAAGGGTTGGGCTCCATTTTGTGTCTTAGGGTTAGGGAACCAGGGCAAGGGTTGGGCTCCATTTTGTGTCTTAGGGTTAGGGAACCAGGGCAAGGGTTGGGCTCCATTTTGTGTCTTAGGGTTAGGGAACCAGGGCATGGGTTGGGCTCCATTTTGTGTCTTAGGGTTAGGGAACCAGGGCAAGGGTTGGGCTCCATTTTGTGTCTTAGGGTTAGGGAACCAGGGCAAGGGTTGGGCTCCATTTTGTGTCTTAGGGTTAGGGAACCAGGGCAAGGGTTGGGCTCCATTTTGTGTCTTAGGGTTAGGGAACCAGGGCAAGGGTTGGGCTCCATTTTGAGTGTGCTTGGGAACTATGGCTAATTTGGCTACCCCTTTTGGCATCCTTTGACCAAATGTTCCAAAAAATCTTCTTAGGTTAGCTGTTGTTTGGGTGATGTGATCCTTAGAATCAGAACAAACATCACATGCTTGCAAAGTGTGACACAGGTACTGAGTCATTCTCGATGGATTATTAGGATTTAGTCCTGTTTTGAACTATATATTTATGAACTATAGACACACTCAGCACCACAGACCAGCTGCCCTGGCAAGGCTTCGTATCCTGCACAGCTGGACACTTCAGACCTGTGAACCATTGGGCCAACACAGAATGTGTTATTTTATCCTCTTTATGAAAACCTGCAAACAGGATAGAATGTTGATAGAAACTTTAAATGCCTTGATACATTGAACATGAACAAAGTTGGCACTTCAAAACACATTTAAATTTGATTCAGAAATCAAATCAAAATCATGAATTTAAATTATTTGTTGTTAGGGTGTCTACAAGGCCACTATTGGCATCACTCTCACAGTTTAAACTTATATACACACGAACCTTTGTAATAAAGATTCTACTTGAATCCAGGCCGTCGATGTTAACAATAGTTATTCAATTATTAATACGTGTAAAAGAGGAGTAAACATATGGCCCTTCTTCAATTCCGAAACAACTTACACATAATGACGCATTGGGCACCAAACGTCCCCTCAAACTGACCAGTTGCCTGGCCGAAATCAGGATCAGGCACGACGGAACCGGAAATCAAGCAAACCGGAACCGGAACCGGAAATAAGCCACACCGGAAATAGGGCAAACCGGAACCAGAAATCAGGCAAACCGGATCCGAAAATCAGGCAAACCGGATCCGAAAATAATGCACACGGTTACTCGAAATCAGGCAAACCGGACCCGGAAGTCAGTCAGACAGACCGGAACCGGAAATAGGCCACACCGGAACTGGAAATAGGGCAAACCGGAACCAGAAATCAGGCAAACCGGATCCGAAAATAATGCACCCTTGAACCACGGGAACCATGGGAACCACGGGAACCAGAAATCAGGGAAACCGGATCCGGAAGTCCGACAGACCGGAACCGGAAATAATGCACACCGGAACCGGAAATCAGGCAAACCTGAACCGGAAATAGCCACACCGGAACCGGAAATAATGCACACCGGAACCGGAAATAATGCACACCGGAACCGGAAAAATCAGGCAAACCGTATGCGGAAATCAGGCAAACCGTATCCGGAAATAAGCCACACCGGAACCATAAATAAGGCAAACCGGAAGTCGACATCAGCCAAACCGAAGTAATTATTTGCTTGCTTGCTTGCTTGCTTGCTTGCTTGCTTGCTAGACTTCAAATCTAGGATTAGGCTTGAAGCCGCAGTATTCAAGTTGGTTTCGGTGAACGGCTATTTTTCAGATACTTTTCTGCCGCTTCACTCAGTTCAGTCCTATCCACAACCCCTGTTACGACAAGGACAGGCCCGGGCCATTTTTAGTATTGTCTGTCTACAAAAGGTCTCTCAGACACAGGAGAGACGCCGCACAATCACCTGTCTCGTGTGGACGTGTGTATGGATGTTCCGGGCCAGTACACTTATGCCTTTCCCAGCTGACAATCATCTGATAACAGATGAAACTTTAGTAGCTATGATGAATATCATGTGCAACATTGTGCAACATTGTTCAACATTGTGCAACATTATCCAGCAAAAGCCGTTCAGTCTCCCTAACCGATACTGTATGAGTTTTAGTCACCTCTTCTTTAATACAAGTTCACAAGGCAACCGTGGCCTGAAGCCTCTTCTTTAATACAAGTTCACAAGGCAACCGTGGCCTGAAGCCTCTTCTTTAATACAAGTTCACAAGGCAACTGTGGCCTGAAGCCTCTTCTTTAACACAAGTTCACAAGGCAACCGTGGCCTGAAGCCTCTTCTTTAATACAAGTTCACAAGGCAACCGTGGCCTGAAGCCTCTTCTTTAACACAAGTTCACAAGGCAACTGTGGCCTGAAACCTCTTCTTTAACACAAGTTCACAAGGCAACCGTGGCCTGAAGCCTCTTCTTTAACACAAGTTCACAAGGCAACTGTGGCCTGAAGCCACAACGCGGAACCGCTACACAGCAAGGTGTTTCAATGTTACGTTCTCAGAGGAAACTGTCTTTAATCAGTAACACGCTATTTCAACATCATGGTAGGGCCATCCGTAACATCCAACAGCTTTCCTGTAGCAAATGCAGCACATAGTCAAGCACTGTCCACATGTTTCATGGCTTTCGCATTATATCTAACAACGGTTGCCATGACAACAACGAAACGTATTTTTTTATTTATACTTCAAAAAGTGCCCTGAGATGTGGTAAGGCCTATGTAAATATAACATATAACATTCCAGAAAAATTACTCATATCCAGCAAACAGTGTTGCTCTTTCTGCTTTCAAATCAATCGATAGCATCTGTCTTTGTGGTTTAGGCATCTTTGGCGTATTTAAAAAACTTGAAATATCATGCAACGTGCATCGTACCTATGCTATTCAATTGGAGGCCCCAGGACGCAAACCTGCACCGGTGGTTAAGAGAGCATGCTTCGAGGTTATAACCTCCAAGGAAATTATTCCATGGCCAGACAAACGATCCTGTGGCACATAAGCCAGAACGTGTTGTTTCACAGCCCTAATGTCGCCACCAGTCATCTTATTAATCTCGCGTTATATCCGAACGTTTATTAATAGAAAGGGTGTTTTCCAGACATTTCACACCCGTCTGGAAATCAACTTCGGGCTTCTTTTCGGTCCTTTCGGAAGTGCTTGTGCCTCCAGGTTTAGTCGTCGGTCTCTTGGCACCGCTTGCTTTGGCTCGGGGACACCCTGACTGGGTGCAAACCCCCTTTTTAATAGGAACTCTTTTTTCAAGGGACTTCTTACATACTACATGAACCCCGTACTCAACTCTCAACCCTCAACCCGAGCCAATCGAATCGCTCTCTTTTCATCGGCCGACTAATCGCTTTTCTCCCTTTCCCTTCTTTCGGCTCCATTACCCGGGCCCCGCTTTTACCCCGCTTCGGCCCCGCTTTTACGCCCCTTAGTTACGGCTTCGCTTTCGAACACGATGAAGTTACAAATATTCTCAATTAAATTTACTCGTCTTCTCTTGTCTTGTCTTGTCTTGTCTTGTCTTTCATTTCACATCTCTACAACCAAAAGATTTTATTTTTTTATATTCTGTCTACTTTTATTTTACTTCTTGCACGTTCGTGGCATACTTATTTTTTGCCTTTCTGGCTATTTCATGTTTTTGCTATTCAATGCAGCTTTAACTCTCTTTCCAATTGTCACCATATATTTTACACCTAGTCTGCAGGTTTTTATACTCTTCGCATCTTCGGTAATATCTTTTATATTCCTCGTACATGTGGTTCCATTTTTCTCTACTTAGTTCCACTTTTCGCGCAAATCCACCACGTGACTACACCGGTTACGCCGAGAGCATTTGGGCATTGCACCGACCGCCAAAAAACGCAGTTTAGACAGCCGGTACCAAGCCACTCGGAAGACACCCGGAGAGCATCTGGGCTTTGCACCGACCGCCCAAAAACGCAGTTTAGCCAGACGGTACCAAGCCACTCGAATGCCACCGGCTACGCCGAGAGCATCTGGGCATTGCACCGACCGCCAAAAAACGCAGTTTAGACAGCCGGCACCAAGCCACCCGGAAGGAAGCGACAAAGCCCCAATCACAGGCGAGATTACTAATGTCAAGACCGTCATTTCCTCCGTCAGCTGGCAATGGCGACACACCGAATTTCTCTCTGGCTGGCATCGTCAAACACGCGTGCTCCCTCGGTCTTGTCGCATCTCCATCGAGGGAGAGGACGATTATGCTCATGCATCTGAAGGTAAGTTCATTCATATATTTCACTCAACGTCTTTATTTCCCGCTCAGAGCGGCCATTCTGTCAAAACAGGGACGAAGCATGTTCCAAACCTTGTCCTTCCTTTGGCCATTTGCAACTTCTTAACTTTCACAGAAAATGTCACCTGTTTTGGCCGCTCTCTGGTGCACATTGCAGGTGTTTTCGTTGCGAAGAAGCAGGCAGCGTGCCTCCTGTATTCTTGTATGTATGATCAATGCCTACCTTCACACACTGACCACGCCCTATAACAGTTTAAACAATTACCGTATTTCATCCGACATAAGAACTGCACTATGCTATCATTAATCAACATGCACTATTCATCACGCCCTTCAGTGTAAACAAACCTAAGTGTTCAACTACCGTATTTCTGACAAAAACACGTCCCTTTATTATGAGTATGTGTTGTATATAGTACTTTTCTTCTGTTGGAAATGTATTTGTTCAAGGCCCCTATCCCTCCCATTCAAACTAATACTGGTGTCCCATTGCTGGAAATCTTGCCCAGAGTAATTCTTTAGGCATGTATCATTTGTCTTGGCAATGGGCTAAGGGGAACAACTCTGTCATTCTTCCAGGTTCATGCAGCACGGTATGTAGGCGTTGACAGACGACATGGTAGGGAAGGTTCTTCATGGTAAAGACCCTAGTTTTAGGGCTCCAGTTATGCATATAGGATGATTATGTTGCCTAACCTGTATAAACTTTCTGTTTGGCAATATGTTCTAAGTTAGTGTAGGATGCAAGCAGTATTTTGTCCAAAGACAGGTGTTTGTGGGTTGTTGAGGTCACGTGACTTTCCACCATGTCACGTACACATATAGTAGATATTGAAGCTTGAAGAATCAAAGTATAAACTATGTCCCTGGCTGTTGTACATGTTGTTAGTTTTCCCCTCTGTGTCATTAGCTAAATCAATCTGTCCCAGGGGTATGGGAGACAACTCTGATTGTCTTGTTTAAGTAATGATTTGCAGGGCGCTTCAATTGTACTGTAATGTTATAATGTTATGCTCTTCACTCAAAATCCATTTATTATAATTCATGTGTAATGTCTTGATATCCATAATTAATCATAGTACATTTTGGGGTATTATTCTGTAGTATATTTCCATGTAAAACACTTGATATTTAAAGAAGAGTTTCTGTCAAACTCATTTCCAAGTGCATGCTGCTTGAAGTATAGCTACTTTTCTTGTACTGTAAATAATGGATAATATATAATAATGATAGGATTTATGGTTCTGATGTTTATTGAAAGTTAATGTTGATCCTGTTAACCATTCTGTTGATCAATAACTATTGTAAAAGGGGTTCATGTCATCTAGACCAGTGTTGCTATACATAACAGAGAGAACTAAGTAGGTACATAGACACTTTACTGAAACTATCCCTTTAATAGTCGATGAGTTGTATGCTATATCGTTGCACCATGCCAAGTTGTAAACTTGATGACAATACAAGTTTTGTGAGCCATGTTCTTACGAATACAAAGATACTGACCCAGATGCCTTCATTGTTTTCAGTCAGTCTGAGTGATTGTGAGCTGGGTAACATATGCATTCATTATGCTCCATTCATGATATCAATCACTGGATTGTCTGGGACTCGATTATTTACAGACCGCCGTCATATAGCTGGATTATTGCTGAGTGCGGCGTTAAACAACAAACCAAACCAAACCATTATGCTCCATTCATTGATCAAGTTCTTTGTCTTTAGTCCATTGCTGCTGTACAGGCCTGCCGAACCGACGTCACACAACCTCGTCCCTCTCCCCCCTGGTTCCCCTCCCGCCCTCCCTCTCCCAATCCTGTCCTGTTCGTTGTATCATGGATTATTACTTTAACATCTGTTTTTTTTCTAAAAACCTTATGTAAAAGTCAATAATATTGTTGACATTAGTCTCTTTGTGTTACCACTTGATTGTAACCATGGTAACAGTTCTGTAATTATTCCAGTTTCATGAACCAGGAAAAGTGACGTCTTTATTAAGACCTTTATATCTAAATTTCCAAGAAATTTATGTTTTGGTTGGTTACCAAGGTATCAGAGCATGAAGAGTGGTGGAGTAATTATGTTTCAACTTGTTTTGGCCGTGAATCACTTGTGCTCATTTTGTTGGACATTCTTGCAGACCCAAGATGGCTGAGCGGCGCCGACACAATCTCCTGACACAACTTACCACAGGCCTGATATTTTCTTCTTTATGGAAGATTGTGAAAGGTAGGCGATTTTATACTTGGTCTCCTTGTACTCAATAGTATTTTTCATGAGGTATACTGTATTTGTGGTATTAAGCATCCCGCTCTACTAAAAGCAAGGATTTATCTGGAATTCCAAACAAGGTTCTGTTTGTTCCCTTGGCAATCCAATTGGGAAAGAAATTGTAAGATTGTTCCAATTTGGGAATTTGTACTGTCTTTTGCTGCGGACTTGGGGTCGAATATAGATAATCCTGAAATAGATTTACATAACAGGTCCTTTTTTGTTTGTGTATATTACAGCAATGGTGAAGGAGTAACTGTTATTGTCAAGAATGCAGTTTACTGGGCCCAGCTTAATTAGCGCTAATTGGCTCAGGCTCTTGATTGTGGCTCTTAGTTCACAGGTTTCGTAGTGTTCGGGTAGGTTAGGTTACCTACAACTCTTTCAGATCAAGCACCACTTTACGATCATTGGTTAGGCACCCCTTTACGATCATGTACCCCTTTACAATCATTAGGGTTAGGTACCCCTTTATGATCAATTTCCCCTATACGATCATTAGGGTTAGGTACCCCTTTCCGATTAAGCACCCCTTTACGATCATTAGGGTTAGGTACCCCTTTACGATCAAGCACCCCTATACGATCCTTAGGGTTAGGTACCTCTTTCTGATCAAGCACCCCTTTACGATCCTTAGGGTTAGGTACCCATTTCCGATCAAGCACCCCTATACGATCCTTAGGGTTAGGTATGTGGTAGGGCATGGGTTAGCTATCTCTTTTTTTTATCCAAAGTCATTTATCTAAAATCCATACCATTTCTTTCAAGTTTCGGGTGTCTCGATGTCTCTGGCAACAAATGTAACTTGTGGTTTCAATAAGCGCCCCCCTACCTTTGTCAATTTGCCAATCTCCCGGGGTGCTTACTACCGCTGACATTTAGGTCTATATTGATGTTTTTTGTTTTTTCAATTGTCTTGCAACCATGGCAACATATGAGACAAAGGATTCCAGAAAATCTCTTCTTTTTCAGGAGAAATCTAGATTTGCCATAGTTTTGTACACTTGCTTGGGAGCTTTCTGATATTTCAGTCAATGTCTGTCAGAGGGACAAGTGCTGTTGTGCCTGACAAAGTATGACAGCAACATCTGAAGTGTTTCATCACTACATGTCCATATACCATGTCCATATACCTGTCCATATACCATGCCCATATATCATGCCCATATACCATGTCCCAGACTCGTTGATGTACTGCCGTGGTAACTGACTGGCACATAAAGAGTCCTGTTTATTTCTTGAACCTTGGAGTATTTTCAAGTACTTTTGCCATCTTATGCCAAACACAACACATTTTGTGCCTCATATACATGATGTGTGTTCTCATACTTTCATGGTGGTTTCTTTGAGGCCTGTGTGTATTTTCAAGTACTTTTGCCATCTTATACCAAAAACAATAGCTTGACTGTGAACAGTCTGTAGGTGATCCACTCTGTAGGCTTTACTGTAGGTGATACGCTCTGTAGGCTTTACTGTAGGTCATCTGCTCTGTAGGCTAAAAGCTCTGTAGGCTTTACTGTAGGTGATCCGCTCTGTAGGCTTTACTGTAGGTGATCCGCTCTGTAGGCTTTACTGTAGGTCATCTGCTCTGTAGGCTAAAAGCTCTGTAGGCTTTACTGTAGGTGATCCGCTCTGTAGGCTTTACTGTAGGTGATCCGCTCTGTAGGCTTTACTGTAGGTGATCCACTCTGTAGGCTTTACTGTAGGTGATCCGCTCTGTAGGCTTTACTGTAGGTCATCTGCTCTGTAGGCTAAAAGCTCTGTAGGCTTTACTGTAGGTGATCCGCTCTGTAGGCTTTACTGTAGGTGATCCGCTCTGTAGGCTTTACTGTAGGTGATCCACTCTGTAGGCTTTACTGTAGGTGATCCGCTCTGTAGGCTTTACTGTAGGTCATCTGCTCTGTAGGCTAAAAGCTCTGTAGGCTTTACTGTAGGTGATCCGCTCTGTAGGCTTTACTGTAGGTTATTGATTGTGACTTGGAGTGAGATGTACATTTCTGTATTAATCCTATCAATGTTAATGTGTGTTTGGTTTGTCATCTTTACTGAACACAAAGGTCATTATCTGGGGTTGCTGGGTGAGAACTGGTCCCTAGCAACCTGTACTGGTCCCTAGCAACCTGTGCTGGTCCCTAGCAACATGTGCTTGTCCCTAGCAACCTGTGCTGGTCCCTAGCAACATGTGCTTGTCCCTAGCAACCTGTGCTGGTCCCTAGCAACATGTGCTTGTCCCTAGCAACCTGTGCTGGTCATAAGAGGCCACCACAAGGGATGGGTGGGCAGGCTTGGTGACTTGGATGATTGTGTTTCATTGTACACCGGCGATGTGGATCACTGCTTACAATATCAATCACTGGTTTGTCTGGTCCAGACTCGATTATCTTTAGGATGTAGTCATGGAGCTGAGTGTGGTGTAAACAAACAAATCAGAAATAAGGACACAGGCTGAGGTCAGTGGGTGCACGATGCAGTACAGCAGGTGGTCAAGCATGGGTCGGGTGGTCAGGCTCGCTGGCTTGAGGGATGCAGGTCATTGTATCCCAGTTGCATAGATCGATTATTCATATCAGTCACAGGATTGTCCGGTCCAGATGCGACTGTTTCAAAGGCATGGGTCATTATTCATATCAATCACTGGATTGTCTGGTCCAGATGCCACTGTTTCAAAGGATGCTGTCATATAGTGGAATACTGCTGAGTATGGCGTTAAACAACAAACGATGATGGCATGGGTCATTATTCATATCAATCACTGGATTGTCTGGTCCAGAGGCAACTATTTCAAGGCATGCTGTCATATAGTGGAATACTGCTGAGTGTGGCGTTAAACAACAAACAATGATGGCATGGGTCATTATTCATATCAGTCACAGGATTGTCCGGTCCAGATGCGACTGTTTCAAAGGCATGGGTCATTATTCATATCAGTCACTGGATTGTCTGGTCCAGATGCCACTGTTTCAAAGGGTGCTGTCATATAGTGGAATACTGCTGAGTATGGCGTTAAACAACAAACAATGATGGCATAAGCCATTATTCATATCAATCACTGGATTGTCTGGTCCAGATGCCACTGTTTCAAAGGGTGCTGTCAAATAGTGGAATACTGCTGAGTGCGGCGTTAAACAACAAACAATGATGGCATGGGTCATTATTCATATCAGTCACTGGATCTGATCTGATGTGTTTGTAGCAGCTTTTTAAATCTAATGGAGGCATTATAGTTTTTCTACGAGAAAAGATTCTAATTGGAATGGACAGTGTTATGATATTGTCAAGAATAAAATTCCAATATGGATCATAATTTACAATACATGTGTCATATGGAAATAAAGTTTCTCTGAAAATTCATTCTATTTTATTGGAATCAACAGTGTTATGATATTGTCAAGAATAGACATGATGGAACACAAAAATGAACAATACATACTGTGTCCATATGGAAATAAGATTCTTTGAGTCGAATCAGTGTTCAAAACTCAGCACTGATGTTAAGACCTTAGTGGTTCTTGTCTTAACCCTGATCAGGATAATTCTGTTGAATGTTGGAGATTGAGGGGACCATCCACCTCCCTTAACTTGGCAGTAAATAGTAATCAAGGGAGGACATTGTGACTTTAACAATGACAATTTGTTTTCAGGAGATAGCATCTGTGCTGATAGCATTCGATCGTCACAAAGAATGGCAGATCAGAGAACTCAAAATCAGGTATTTTCAATGTGTGCTATTTGGTGCAGTGAAATAGTTCTATCTATGATGCACAATTTTTTAGAAAAAATGTTAATAATAATTGTCTATATGTGAATTCCTCATAACAGTGTATAATCTGCATGCAATATGGCTTGCCAGAGGCTCATGTTTATTTGATGTCGTATTAAATGTCACGGTGAAGAGATGGATTTTCAGTATGAATGGAAAGTAGAGTTTGTGGTTGGAATTGACATGTCCCTTGATACTAAAACATAGACATTATATATTTTCAATATTCATTTATTTAATGGAATTGATGAAAGGATTCCAGTAAACTGACCATTAACCTGAGGCCAGTGATTAACATGATTAATGTTACAAGTTGACACTAGTCTGCTAGTCTGAGGCAAGTTCAAATTAAAAGGGCAAGTCAATAATGTTGGACATTAACCCTCATCGTCTTGTCGAAAGTAAATGAAGTTTGTTACAGCTAGCTGGGTTTGAACTAAATGCTAAAATGCTTTCCAGGGTTTGCGTCATTAGCATCAGAAATTAACACTGGTTTGCAAATCTGATGCAAATTAACATTTTTTGGAAGGGCATTAGAAATTAACACTGGTTTGCAAATCTGATGCAAATTAACATTTTTTGGAAGGGCATTAGAAATTACACTGCTCTGCTAGCCAGAGCCAAAAAGAAGTTTGGATGGGCCAGTCATTAGAAAATCAACACTGGCATGCTAGGTTGAAACAGTGACATTTTGGAAGGGCCTGGCAATAATTAGTGTTAGAAATGGTGTGGCAACTTTAGATTAGTGAAATTTAGAAGGCCCAGTGATTAGTGTTAGAGATTGTGTGCCAACTTCAGACACGTTAAATGTTTGAAGAGCCAGGTATTAGTGTTAAAAATGGTATGCCAACTTGAGACAGGTGAAATTTTGGAAGGGCCATTGATTAGCATTAGAAGGGCCAATTTTGTTTAGTGTTACATTAATGCTGGACTGCTAGCATGAGTCAAGTGAAGTGTGGGAAGGGGAAATGGAACGTGGATAGTTGTTCAGCATTGGTTCATGGTTTCAGGCCTCCGAGTGGCTCCATGCTGCTGTACAGTCGGAACAAGGTGAGGTACCGCAAGGACGGCTACTGCTGGAAGAAGCGGCGCGATGGCAAGACCATCAGGGAGGATCACATGAAGCTCAAAGTGCAGGGGGTGGAGGTGAGGGGAACAACTGGGGCGTTGTGCTGTCACTCTGGCTTCACGCCCCACTCTGCAATATTCTATCTGTATGACAGGTGTCCGTTACATCAGGGTTGGAAATTAATACTAGCCCACTTTCCCACTAACCCGGGGCTACTACAAATGCCTCTGGGCTAGTACAAATTCCTGTGTGCTTGTACAAATTTCCTAATTTCCCCATTGTTTTAACATTACTGGGATGCCAGGATTGAATTGATCCCACCACTCTGCTGGTTGTAAGCGTTGACCAGAATTGATCAGGAGGTCAGGCTCAGACGTGTCATTGTGCCCAGCTGGCATGGTTCGGTACTCGCAACATCATCACCGGATTGTCTGACCCAGACAGGATCATTTGGCCATTGATCTCCCCTCTAAAAAACATGTGACCTCCCATTCATGAACAATATGGGTTCCTGACCCTATGTATCTGATACCCACCAACCCTTTTGACAGGTAATTGGGACCCATGAAGATCTGGGGTAGAATAGGTCTTCAGCAACCCATGCTTGTCATAACAGGCAACTATGCTTGTCTGAAGAGGCAACCAACGGCAACAGATGGTCAGGTTCGCTGGCTTGGTTGATGCATGTCTTTATATTCCCATTGCGTAGATCGATGTTCATGATGTCAATCACTGGATTATCTGGTCCAGACTCGATTATTTACAGACTGCCGTCATGCATTAATCAACAAGCGAACAATTAAATGTTGGTGGACACCTGAATAATTTGTTGATATTCAATTGATTGAGTCCTGATTGTGTTTGTTTTCAGTGTATCTATGGCTCATATGTGCACTCGGCGATCCTCCCTACTTTCCATAGACGCTGTTATTGGTTGCTCCAGGTGGGTGTAATGTGTAGTTTCTTACTGTTCAGTAAATAATAGTGACAGGTCCCTTTCCATGTTCACCTGAAATTCACCAAAAGCAGAGTCGATTGTACGATTCCGACTATGTCACGAGCATGTGTATATGAATCACTATCAAATAGTGATGATACCATGTTTCGCAAAAAGGTGAGTGTATTTTGTTTCACAGGTGGCACCCGTCACCAATACATGCAAAGACAAGTCAAGTGTTAACCTGAAAAAAACACACAAAGATATGGTGTAAGTCAAATTAGGTAATTGCATCATACACCATTTTTGTCACTGATGTGTCACATTTTTAAAACATTTTGAAAGCTTTACGGAGGCCTTGAATGTTGTAACCTTGATCAAACAACTTCTGACCAAGAGTCATATGACGCTCTTTGAAATCTTGGAAGAAAGGGGCTGCTCGATTGTAGCTCAAAGACATAAGGGAAAGTTGACTATTGGAAAGACACTCACATTACATTATGTTTCGCAACCCACACACCTGTATTAGTTTAAATAATATTGAAATGGACAATTTGCGATATATTGTACCTGTGTACCTGTATGGCCTGACCTGTTTCAGAATCCTGACATCGTTCTTGTCCACTACCTGAATGTCCCCTACCCTGACAACACCAAACTGAGCATTCCTGTTTTATCTTACGACATGGAGAAGAAAGAATGGACCAAGGAGGAACTTGTTGATCAGCTCAGGCCGATGTGTGAGTTGACAGAGGGCTTCGGAATTAGCTTTCTTGTTTAACGCCACACTCATCAATGTTCCAGCTGTATGATGTCAAACTGAAAATAATCGAATCTGGACCAGACAATCCAGTGTTTGACATCATGAGCATCAATCTAAGCATTTGGGATATGGTGACATGAATCAAGCAAGTCAGCGAGTCGGAGCACCTGTTAACCTGGGTTGCTGAAGACCAATTCTAATTGAAATGTTATCTCTTAGTCCAAGACTGATAAACTTCAGGAAGGACTCATTTCCTATCGTTGACTGCCGTGGTTACCATGGCAATTGTGGAGTGGTTGGGTAGCCTATTGGTTAAAGCGTTCGCTCGTCACACCGAAGACCCGGGTTCGAATCCTGACATGGGTACAATGTGTGAAGCCCATTTCTGGTGTCCCCCGCCGTGATATTGCTGGAATATTGCTAAAAGCGGCGTAAAACCAAACTCACTCACTCACTCACTCACTATGGCAATTGTAAAGCAGATCATTTGTACAGACTAGTAGAAACAAAGATTAGTTAATTACCCTGGACTATGTTTTGAAGCAGTGAAAGAGTGTATTGTTTATTTGTGTGTTCATTGCAAGACACTGAAAAACAACTTGTTTTATATAGGGTAAGATCCAAACTGAGGCACGACGCCTAGCGTATATGCCAATAAACATAGTTACAAATTCTGATACATATTCTATGAAGCTACGTCATAATACTAAAAGAATTAAAAGACAAAATACCTGTATCCCAGGAACCATTCCCATCTTTGTGAAACTGGGAGATACTAAGGGAGATAATTTGGGCAGTTAATATGCAACCCGATGGTGACACAATGTCAGACATTGTCTGATGTTGAAAGCTTACATGAGTTCAATTGTTGATGTCAGAAACTGACAGAAAGAATTAAAAGTTTTGACGACATTGTTGTTTTCCTTGTATAGATGTTGATATTGTAGTAACAACAGTCATACTCCTTGAAATGAAGCTGTAACTGTGTCTCTTGTAGTGGCGTGTGGCAGGAGAGTGGATCTTGGTCCTGAGCAAGAACACATGGTGAGAGCATTCATCTTGATGACGAGAGTAATTACTGTCAGGACTTGACTGATTCCCAGAAATACTGATTAACATCACAGGCATGGGTGGTCCATGGTTTGAATCCTGGATACACTCTGATTATGTTTCTAGGTTTGTCCACACGTTTATAGCTTTCACTAAAGTGGTGAACATCTAAGACCTGCATCGGGGCGGCCGGGGAGTCTAGTGGTTAAAGCATTCGCTCATCACACCGAAGACCCAGGTTTGATTCCCGACATGTGTACAATGTGTGAAGCCCATCGTTGTGATAGTGCTGGAATATTGCTAAACGCGGCGTAATACCATATTCACTAAGACCTGCATTACTTTGGGTTTTCCTCCCACATTAAGGTGACAAGCCGTAATATAACTGAAATACAGTTGAACGAGATGTTAAACCCAACTGAGTGATTCTCCCTAAGCTCCAGTCTACGACTTTACCACTCACTGTGCACTTCCTCTGTGGTGTAGTGGATGGAGCACCTGCAAAGAGAGGAGAAGGTTCTGGCCACGTTTTACCAAGAGTGTTACCAGAGTGTTACCAGAGTGTTACCCTGCCTGGCACTCAGTATCAAAGGAATGAAACCTTGATTGGTGGGCTCAGAGTCAGTATGCTGTATCTGAGTGTACTTGAAATGGTACTTGTTGTTACCCTGCCTGGCACTCTGCATCAAAGGAATGAAACAAGGACTGGTGGGCTCAGAGTCAGTATGCTGTATCTGAGTGTACTTGAGATGGTACTTGTTGTTACCCTGCCTAGCACTCGGCATCAAAGGAATGAAACAAGAACTGGTGGTCTCAGAGTCAGTATGCTGTATCTGAGTGTACTTGAGATGGTACTTGTTGTTTCCTTGCCTAGCACTCGGCATCAAAGGAATGAAACAAGAACTGGTGGTCTCAGAGTCAGTATGCTGTATCTGAGTGTACTTGAGATGGTACTTGTTGTTTCCCTGCCTGGCACCCGGCATCATAGGAATGAAACAAGGACTGGTGGGCTCAGAGTCAGTATGCCGTATCTGAGTGTACTTGAGATGGTACTTGTTGTTTCCTTGCCTGGCACCCGGCATCATAGGAATGAAACAAGGACTGGTGGGCTCAGAGTCAGTATGCTGTATCTGAGTGTACTTGAGATGGTACTTGTTGTTTCCTTGCCTAGCACTTGGTATTACAGAAATGAAACAAGGACTGGTGGGCTCAGAGTCAGTATGCTGTATCTGAGTGTACTTGAAATGGTACTTGTTGTTACCCTGCCTGGCACTCGGCATCAAAGGAATGAAACATTGATTGGTGGGCTCAGAGTCAGTATGCTGTATCTGAGTTTACTTGAGATGGTACTTGTTGTTACCCTGCCTGGCACCCGGCAACAAAGGAATGAAACAAGGACTGGTGGGCTCAGAGTCAGTATGCTGTATCTGAGTTTACTTGAGATGGTACTTGTTGTTACCCTGCCTGGCACTCGGCATGAAAGGAATGAAACAAGGACTGGTGGGCTCAGAGTCAGTATGCTGTATCTGAGTGTACTTGAGATGGTACTTGTTGTTACCCTGCCTGGCACTTGGCATCAAAGAAATGAAACAAGGACTGGTGGGCTCAGAGTCAGTATGCTGTATCTGAGTGTACTTGAGATGGTACTTGTTGTTACCTTGCCTGGTGATTGGCATTAAGGGGATGAAACAAGAACTAGTCAGATATTCAGTTTGCCTGTAACAAACTAACGTCTAATCACTATTGTTGTGTTGACGTTGTGTTAATTGACTCGGGGTATCACTAAGGGTTGATATTCCTAGAAAAGGTTTTGTTGCACGGTTACAATATTGTTCCTTTTCTTGCAGGTTGAAGAAACAATTGAAGACTTTGTTCAACAGTTGATTAACCTTCGGCAGGACAAATCAGGAAAAGCCAAACCCCACAAATGCACTCCTTCCTGTGACAAAAACTTTCCTCATTCCAAATGCACCAAGGACTCATCACCTCCTAACACAGCCAGCCTGGCACACAATCGCCTAGTGTCCATGTTGCAGCGCCACACCCAACGCAGCGCCACCCAGTCGGTAGCCCCGCCCACTCCCGAGCTTCACACCAGCCAGGTGGTGATCACGCCCACTACGGCCCCCTCGTCCAACTCCACTCAAGACTTGAACCACACAGCTGCAGCTCCTGCTCCTCTCATTCTAAACCTAGCAAGTCTCCACGGCAGTAACGGTCTGATCTTTGTCAGCGGACATAACACATCACCCATCTCCATCATCAACAACTCTCTCACCACGCCCATTCACACCATCACCGCGGCAACCCTGGACACGCAGGGCCGTTTCCCTCAGCCTCAGATACTCCAAACCATTCCCCAAGTGCTTGCTGGTGTCAAGCAGGATGATAAATTGTCACAACATATTCACAATCTCCATGCGCATGACTCGAACAGAAAGTCTCCCGTTCCGATGAATATTGCAAGTGATGCTTTGTTGGAGCTGGCAGGCACCCAGCAGGATTCGAAGGATCTTTTTCTCGATCAAATGTCAGCTACAATCTCAGATACTCAGCGAAATCTCCACAATACATTAGACTCGCTCATTCGCGGGGACTGCTCGCACACTGTGGGAACACTAGTGAAAGATAATTCGGGGACTGATAATTGTGATACTCTTGATGGCAGCTTTTCCTCATTTCCCAGTACTGATCTCAATCTTGATTATCTTCTCGACTTGCCCGAACTTTATGACTGTCCTGATTTGCCCGACACAAATGCAAGTCTCGGGACGTCAAGTGGCGGAATGCCGACTTCTGTCCCGCTCATCAATTGTGCTAACTGCCTCAGCAACCAACAAGCTCAACAATCACAGCAGCAACGGGCAGAGTCGCATCAATCTTCAACATCGACGTCTGCTACGTCAGACACGCAGACAGCAGACAACACTCACTCACAGACTGACACAGACAGCAGCTTCTCTCAGGGCGTCATCACAGACTTCTCCCCTGACTGGTGCTACACAGATGTGAGGGGCATAGAGTTTCACATTTCCACCCAAACCAAGCTGCCTCTCTGTGATAATATTGAAATACTGTTCCAAGCGGTGTAAAAACCAAACTCACTCGCTGACAGATATGATAAATCCACTTCTGAGTAATCTTATCGGGATGTGTTCTAGTTTATGATTTGAGAGCAAGTACATTGAGGTAGCTGTGAGGTGTGCAGTAAACGACGGTTATAACAAACTCAAAGGGGCCACTGATTTTAGTTCCTTATAACCTATTCGTTATAAACATATTTTACTGTACCTCCAAAATGTTGTTAAATTATCTATCATCAATAATCAATAATCAGCATGATTAGGGTAGACATGCCTGTGATAGTGTTGGCAGTGGCTGATGAGATGTTATTGAGTGTTGTTGTATGTTGGAAGGGTGGCACAAAGATCCTGGTGACAGGCCCATGGTTCTCCACGTCCACGTCCTACTCTGTTGTGTTCAACAGTAAGACGGTGCCTGCTACACTTGTACAGGCAGGGGTTCTCCGGTGCTTCACTCCAGGTCAGTATCTCACACTTCTAAAGGGGGATTGTGGGCCCAGACTTGATTGTTTACAGGCAGCAGTCGTACAGCTGGAATATTGCTGAGTGTGGTGTTAAACCACACACACACACACACACACACACACACACACACACACACACACACACACACACACACACACACACACACACACACACACACACACACACACACACGTCTTGCAGCACATGACGCCGGCCTGGTGACGCTGCAGGTGGACAGACATTGAATTGGTTGTTTGCGTGTTAATATACCCTGATTGCGTGGAACGTTGATGTCATATGATGATGATGTCTTGCAGCACATGACGCCGGCCTGGTAACGATGGGTTTGTCATCTCCAACAGTGAGGTGTTCGAGTACAAGGCTCGGGAGAAGCACAGCACGCAGTCAGCTCACAACGAATGGTTCTCAATGGATTGTGAGTAGTTGTACCTCAGTATATTTTGCAGTGTTGGAAATTAAGCTTGACAGTCAAGGGGACTTTTGATTTTCCTCATATTAGAAGTCAAAAGATTCAAGTACCAGAGGCCCCCCTTTTGTTTTGAACACTGATTTTGGAACACGGGTGGTTCATTTGTCGAAGGTGTCACAGTTCACTTTGCAATGTGGCAATAAAGGGCTGCTTTAAAGCGTTTGCTCAGTAATCAGAAGCCCAAGGTTTGTTCCCCAGCTTGGTACAATGTGTCCAACCCATTGCTGATATCGCCCTTATATTGCTGGAATAATGCCAGTTGTGGTGTAAACTCCAACTAACTCACTCAGTTTGCAGAGTTGTGTCCCCTCAGCTGATTCAAGGTTCCAGTCCTAGATTCAGCCAAATTATTCTGCCTGTGCTCATGGTGTTCCACTAATGCCTTGTGTCTGTGACCTGCCTCACTTTGGGCTTTGAGTGAGTGAGTGAGTTGGGTTTTACACCGCTTCCAGCAATATTCCGTCGGGGGACACCAGAAATGGGCTTCATGTGGGGAATCAAACCTGGGTCTTAGTGTGACGAGCAACACTTTAACCACTAGGCTACCCCAGCGCCCCCTGGCATCTTTGAAGGAACTGAATACCAGTAACTAGAAAGTGGCATCAAACCCAACCCACTCGCTGTTTGTGTGCCATTATGATACTGCTGCAACATCGCGTATTGCCTCACAATCTCGGTACATGTGTAGAAGTGTGTAAATGTTTGCTATGTTTTTGTTTCAGCGACGGAGATGAAACTGCTGCTGGTGGAGAGGTTGGAACAACTGGAGAAGAGGCTCATGCCAGCTGACAAGAACACAACTTTCCTTGACAAGCAGGTGAGCTTTCCTTGACAAACGGGTGAGCTTTCCTTGACAAGCAGGTGAGCTTTCCTTGAGAAACAGGTGAGCTTTCCTTGACAAGCAGTTGAGCCTTCTTGAGAAACAGGTGAGCTTTCCTTGAGAAACAGGTGAGCTTTCCTTGACAACCAGGTGAGCTTTCCTTGAGAAACAGGTGAGCTTTTCTTGAGAAACAGGTGAGCTTTTCTTGACAAGCAGGTGAGCTTTCCTTGACAAACAGGAGAGCTTTCCTTGAGAAACAGGTGAGCTTTCCTTGAGAAACAGGTGAGCTTTTCTTGACAAGCAGGTGAGCTTTCCTTGACAAACAGGTGAGCTTTCCTTGACAAACAGGTGAGCTTTTCTTGACAAGCAGGTGAGCTTTCCTTGACAAGCAGGTGAGCTTTCCTTGACAAACAGGTGAGCTTTTCTTGACAAGCAGGTGAGCTTTCCTTGACAAGCAGGTGAGCTTTCCTTGACAAGCAGGTGAGCTTTCCTTGACAAACCCTGTCTATGACACTGCCAACTGTAAATCATCAGTGTGCCAGGTATTTGGCCTTCCACTCTTTGAAAGAGATGGCTTAAGCATGATAGATGAGAGTGCATGCAAGTATCGTGGTATGTATCGGATCGTGAGCAAAGTATCATGGTATGTATCGGATCGTGAGCAAAGTATCATGGTATGTATCAGATCGTGAGCAAAGTATCATGGTATGTATGGGATCGAGAGCAAAGTATCATGGTATGTATCGGATCATGAGCAAAGTATCATGGTATGTATCCGATCGTGAGCAAAGTATCGTGGTATGTATCGGGTCGTGAGCAAAGTATCATGGTATGTATCGGATCGTGAGCAAAGTATCGTGGTATGTATCGGGTCGTGAGCAAAGTATCATGGTATGTATTGGATCGTGAGCAAAGTATTGTGGTATGTATCGGATCGTGAGCAAAGTATTGTGGTATGTATCGGATCGTGAGCAAAGTATCGTGGTATGTATCAGATCGTGAGCAAAGTATCATGGTATGTATTGGATTGTGAGCAAAGTATCGTGGTATGTATCGGGTCGTGAGCAAAGTATCATGGTATGTATTGGATCGTGAGCAAAGTATCGTGGTATGTATTGGATCGTGAGCAAAGTATCATGGTATGTATTGGATCGTGAGCAAAGTATCGTGGTATGTATCGGATCGTGAGCAAAGTATCGTGGTATGTATCAGATCGTAAGCAAGGTATTGTGGTATATATCGGATCGTGAGCAAAGTATCGTGGTATGTATCGGATCGTGAGCAAGGTATTGTGGTATATATCGGATCGTGAGCAAAGTATCATGGTATATATCGGATCGTGAGCAAGGTATCATGGTATATATCGGATCGTGAGCAAAGTATCATGGTATATATCGGATCGTGAGCAAGGTATCATGGTATATATCGGATCGTGAGCAAAGCATCATGGTATGTATTTGATCACACAGTTGTGTATCATCCCAGCCCTACAACAGTGTACCCTGAACTTAATCGAGTTTGCTGGGACTGACCATTGTCTCGAGCCTTGGCTCCCTTTAAGATGGGAACAAGTTCAATCCTTTCTTCACACAGCTATTTAACAGTATCAGAATAAATGTAGATACAAGTTTGAAACGAGAATCTGTCCGGGAGTGAGACGAGTCTTGTGACTTTGTTTGTTGTGCACTATTCCAGCATGCCCTGAATGTTGACCATGAGAACACCGAGTGTCGTCTTGTGCAGTATGTGGAGCACCTGGCTGGTCGACCCTGGCAGAAACTGGAGACTTACCCCAAGGCTGGCCATGGTGGACTGACTTTACTTCATCTTGCGGCGGCCCTTGGCTACGCCAAACTCATCAGCTCACTTGTTAGGTGGAGGTGGGTAGCACCAGTACAGGAATCAGTGATGGAAATTAATGGGAGCCCTGGTGTCCTTGAGGTTTGCTTCCATAGTGTTTGAATCCTGGCTCTCCTTAAAGCTTTAACTTGGCAGTAGTTATGACTGGGACCCCTTTTCTTCCATGCTTAATTTCCAACAGGGAGATTGAATAGTTGAATGAAAATAACAAACATGTATTTAGAATTGGTTCTTTGAAAGTCCCCAGAACATAATTCCGCAAATAATGGGTGCCTCGTACCCTTCCTTGTTGTAAGAGACGACTTCAATGAGGGTCTGGTAGTTACAGCGTGCGAGCTGACTGATTGTGTTCTGTCATAACCCGATGCTGTGGGTTGTTGGTTGTGCTACTGGCCTCCGGTAAGCTGGGCCAAGACACGAATATTCCCAGGCTGCCATGATATAGTGAGAACATTGCTGTTTTATGTGTCCTTGGTTCTGTGATGTTTGATGCTGCTGTGAACAATGTCCAGCTATGTCGTTGTTGCCTGCGACTGATTAAGTCTGGGCCAGACAAACTGGTGGTTGATATTATGAGCAACACCCAACGTCTTTGGTGAACAACGACATGCAATCAACCAGGTCACTGAGCCTGAACACCCAAAGAAAGTTGGGGAGCCTCTTAGGAGCCTCTGCTGCTGTTGCTGCTGCTGCTGCTGCCGCTGATGATGATGATGTGCTGGGGACCTATTCTTACCCAGGGCCCCACAAGGATTGATTGATTGATTGATTGATTGATTGATTGCAGAGTGATAATACTGTTTTCTCTTTCTTTGACAGATCTGACATCTCTAATTTAGTTTTAGAATATGAAGTTGATGCTCACAGTGTGGACAACCATGCCTGTACACCATTGGTGAGAAGCTAATTACTGCAGCATTATCTTGATCATAGGCAGGAATTGATCTAGACCTGCTCACTATGAACAAAGAAGCTAATTACTGCAGCATTATCTTGATCATAGGCAGGAATTGATCTAGACCTGCTCACAATGAACAAAGAAGCTGATTACTGCAGCATTATCTTGATCATAGGCAGGAATTGATCTAGACCTGCTCACAATGAACAAAGAAGCTGATTACTGCAGCATTATCTTGATCATAGGCAGGAATTGATCTAGACCTGCTCACAATGAACAAAGAAGCTGATTACTGCAGCATTATCTTGATCATTGATCTAGACCTGCTCACAGGTCGATATTTGGCACCAAGTTGGCAGCAACTGTAAACATTACCGAATGAGAATACAAACTTTCCCAGTTCATGTTGATTTGGTTATAGGTCGTGGTTAGAGTGTTTGCTCGTCAACCCGAAGGCCCTGATTCGATTCCTCACATGGGTACAATGTTAGAAGCCCATTTCTGGTGTCCCCCGCCGTGATATTGCTGAAATATTGCTAAAAGCGGCATAAAACCATACTCACTCACTCACTCATTGTTCTAAAGATACAATTGCACCTACGATTACTTACGATTGTGAAAGGCTACCAGATGTGGGAGTTGTTTGGCAAGGCAATCTCACATAGCCTAGTTTGTTCCTGATGTCAGTGTTGAATGCTTTGGGCCTCAGCTTGTCTGCTAAAGTTTGATGGTACTTTGCAAGTTGTAATCATGGTATTGATACATGGCTGACCATATAGATGTACTCACTGGTAGTTTGTTGAAATGAATGACGGGAGGGTGGAATGTTTCAGTTGTCTTCTGTAATCAGTGTAGGAATCCTACAGTCTTTAAACTTTAACATGATGGCTTTGCCACCAACAATCTTAGCTCTGCAACTGTCGTAAGCCTGTATGGGAGGTACGATCACCTGAGTGCTTAGATCGCTTTGTGGAACGGGACCTAAACCACTTTAATTTCTTGCTTACCTTCACACTGGTCTATTTCAGATGTGGGCATGTGCAAGAGGAAATATTGATGCTTCACTGACGCTGTATCATATCAACACGGGGCCACTCAGCATCTGTAACAAGGATGGACGTCTCCCGCTCACCGTTGCCCGAAGCAAGGGACATCACAACCTTGCCAATCAAATCGAGCAGTTGGAGCAAGCTCGTCTGCAAGCCCCGCCCCCTTTCCCCCCATGCACATCCACAGCATCATTTGCTGGCGCAACTTCTTCTTTCACAACCTCGGACTCTATCACTGCGTGTGACCTGTCACCAACTCCTTGCCATATATTCCCCAGTTCTCACAAAAACATTTGTGATGAGAAGCAGGAAAACCTTCACATCGACATACCTCCTCCCCCTCCCTACCCAGGGGATTCCAAGCTCGTCCGGCGACTCAGTGAACAAGTCATTGGCACCTGTCATCGCCAACTTAGCAAACGCTATTCGGTGGATATATTGCCGAGTGGGGCAACAAACGACCAGACCTCGCCCCAACATGACGCTTTTCAGAAGCCAATTCGGGAGGCCAATTCTGAGCCACATCTGTCATTGGTTGGTGATCATCCAATCAGTGCAGTGACGGACTCTGCCTTGCTACCAGTTGCTCAACGTGATCTGGCATCGCCAGATATTCTCATGCAGACCGAGTCTTTGCTCAACACCATAGCGACGGAGTCTGGGAAGGAGACGGATGGTCTCCTCATGCAGATGGACACAGGTCAGTTGAATAGGAGTATGACAGTGTTGCAATGTTGCAGATATTGATCAGCTTGAAAATTAACCAGGGATCATGATTTTGCCAGTTTTTGTTTTTCTGTTTGTTGTTTAATGCCTCACTCAGCAATATACCAGCCGTATGGCGGTGGTCTGTAAGTAATCATTGGACCAGACACACCAGTGATTGACATAATGAACTTCAATCAATGCAGTTGGGATATGAGGACGTGCCACAACCAAGTCAGCAAGTCTGATTCTGTCGGTCGCTTCTGTCGACAAACATTGGTTGCTGAAGACCATTTCTAACCCGGATCTTATGGGTGTAACAGGATTTAAAAGCTTGATAATGATCGAATTTGTGTGTCATTTCAACAATACCTTAAACAAGGCCTCAAAAAGGTCTTGGAAGTTTGTATTGGTGATTTTCAATGGTACATGTCATGGTTATAGTATAAATATATCTACTATTATTTCAGCAAGAGCTGATGAAACATGTTGTGCATGGAAGAGACCCATCATTGATTCCTCATGTTGTCAATCACTGGATTGTCTGGTCCAGACTCGATTATTTATAGACTGTTGTCATAACGCTGGAATATTGCTGAGTGCAGCGTTAAACAACAAACCAACCAACCAACCTCATTGATTCTTAACATTGTGGATGAATGTTTCATTTGCCATGTTTGAATTTGCAATTTGATCTGCTCTTTAGTCGTGTAATAAGTGTTGAGTGTCTGTATGAGTAATGTCTATAATGCAAGCTCCGTACCTCTGTAGATGAGGTATCATCGGTGCGGAGTGACAGCCCTTTCATTGATGTAGAAAAGATCTCATCTGACGAGGAGGCGGAACACAAGGCAGCTGTTGCTGCTGCTGCTGCTGCCGCCGCCGCTGCTGTAGCATCTGGTGAAGGTTAGACACCATAACACACACATAAACACCATGCTTTAATGAGTTGCTTTTGAATCTAAAAATGTTACGCATTAAAGGAAGACTGTATTGTTTAAGCTTAACTCTGTTGTGGGTTTGAATCCTGGTTTGCCCTATTATGTTTCTGGGTTTGTCAGCACCTTAACAATGCTCCTGGGTTTCACCGACGTGGTCAACATCTATGACCTTTGTCACCTGGGGCTCCCTCCCACATCAAGCTGACACTCCCTGGTATGACTGAAATGCTGTTCAAAGCAGTGTTAAACTCAAGCAGTATTAGCTGAACTTGTTTGAGATGTGAAAAATTAGAAGATAAAAATCATGTGTTTTCATATTTGTAGGTGTTGTTGAGTATAGGCTAAAGCCTTTGTTTCCAAATGTAAAAACTTCTGGCTAAAAACACACAAATACATATACCTGGAGTATTGCTGAGTGTGGCGTTATACAAATTCTGTACCAAATTGTTCCAGGTGGGGATCATGAAGGCAAGAACCAAATGGTAACCCTCGCCAACCAGATCATCGCAGCCATGCCGGAGCGTATCAAGCTGTCTCCTGCCAAGGAGGAAGAGTGTGGAGTGAGCAGTCGAGCTCGGAGTGAGTCCTACAGCTCGGCCCCGTCTCAAGGCTCACCTCCCACCTCATCCTTTGGGGATGATTCTGGAATCTCAACACCCATGACAGATAGTCTGGCCTTTGATGAGTACAGGTATACACTTTTGTAGGCCAGATACATCATGATACATGGACTGGATGTGACTTGAATGATGACAAAGCAACCTAACACTCCCATCACTGTATTCCCGACTTTTGTATTGCAGGTACACAGACCTGGGCACCCCTGCCTCGTCCCTGAGCCCGGACTCTACCTGTCTGCCCAGCCCCTACAGCCCCTACAGTTCCTACAGTTTCACTCTGGACTCCCCGCCCCCCACCACTGCTGACTTCACCGAGTACTTCAACGCGCCAGCCACGTACATGGAGAAGGACTTTTCCCAACTCACACTCTCAGGTAGGGTCCACACTTCCCTATACACGGTTGCCAACCCCTGTGGAGATTCCAGGACAGAGAAGGTCCACAGCCTCCCATGTTTGTCGTTCTGACCCGTGAAGATCCAGGGTAGAATAGGTCTTCAGCAACCCATGCTTGCTGTGAAAGGCGACTACGCTTGTCGTAAGAGGCGACTAACGTGATCAGGTGGTCAGGCTCGCTGACTTGGTTGATGCATGTCATCGATCCCAATTGCGTGGATCGATGTTCATGTCAATCACTGGATTGTCTGGTCCAGACATGATTATTTACAGACCGCAGTCTTATGGCTGGAATATTGCTGAGTGCAGTGTTAAACAACATGAAACTGAAACTGTTTGTCTTTCTGTAGAGATTCCAGGATAGAGTAGTTCCATATTATGATTGGGTGGTTACGATGTACCCTGAATATATAATGATCCTATTATCAACCACTGACTTAGTCATTCAGACTTGGTTGTCAAGAGATCGCACTGATAAGGCTGGAATTATTTAACAATAATCTTCTTCTACCTCTTCATAAGTATCCTTCTCTCTATTCAGATCAGGAACAGAGAAAGCTGTACGAGGCTGCCAAGGTGATCCAGAATGCGTATCGGCTGTATCGGGATAAACAACAACTGCAGCAGCAGCGACAGAAGGAGATAGAAGCCGCCATCTTGATCCAGAGCTACTATCGGCGATACAAACAGGTACTGGCGGACTCCTGGCACAAAGTATTGCTCTGCCGTGAACCTTCGGTGAATTTGTCAGTTCTAGTTATCACTCCTGTATCAGAGTATATTGTTAGAAAATTATCTGACACTCTCTCATGTTGGTAAGGACTGATGACATGGTCTAGTGGATCGAGCATCTGCCCGGAGACTGCCTATGTGGTCTAGTGGATCGAGCATCTGCCCGGAGACTGCCTATGTGGTCTAGTGGATAGAGCATCTGCCCGGACACTGCCTACGTGGTCTATAGGATAGAGCATCTGCCCGGAGACTGCCTGAGTGGTCTAGTGGATAGAGCATCTGCCCGGAGACTGCCTACGTGGTCTATAGGATAGAGCATCTGCCCGGAGACCGCCTACGTGGTTTGATTTTTTCTGCCATGTTACTTTCAGTGATACAACTAAAATAGTGCACAAAGCAGCGTTAAACCCAACTCACTCACTCACTCTGTATATTTCAGTATGCATACTTCAAGAAGATGACCCAGGCAGCAGTGTTGATCCAGAATCAGTTCCGGAGTTACTACGCACAGAAACGTCTCAAGAAGAACCGAGACCCTGCGGCTGGCCTGCAGCGACAAGGACCGGAGAGACTGAAGAAGGGCCGCAACCAGTCCGTGATCATCCAGCAGAGATACAGGTGTGTCTTCACCTCCAGTATGGTGGCCCAGTGGTCTAAGGTCCTGTGAAAAGTTGTGTCCCTTGGCATGCCAGGATCTGCTGGTCATGGTTTGAAGCCCAGATTGTTATGGTAGCCCAGTGGTCTAAGGTCCTGTGAAAAGTTGTGTCCCTTGGCATGCCAGGATCTGCTGGTCATGGTTTGAAGCCCAGATTGTTATGGTAGCCTAGTGGTCTAAGGTCCTGTGAAAAGTTGTGTCCCTTGGCATGCCAGGATCTTATTATTATTATTATTATTATTACTACTACTACCATGCTGCTGTGCCTTGTTTCAGGTCTCACTATCAGAGGAAGACGGAGAAGGAGGGTCGACAGTTGTCCGCTGATGCAGCAGATAGGTAGGTTGTTTACGTCAACCCATGCCGGGCATGGGAATGGAGTGCACCCTTTACTGACATAACATACCCTTGGAACCTAATGTATTCCCCGTAATGAGCTCCGTGGTGCTTAGAAAATGGACAAAGGTGGTGGGTGCTTAGTAAGACAACACAAAAGGTTACTGAGATCGAGCAGTAGTTCAAATGTTGATGAAACTAAATCTTTGTCAATATTAATCCCATTGTAATTATAAAGCCCTTCTGAGCTGCTGTTGTCTGTTGGGTATCATGTCATATACACCAGAAAATAGGCACTGTCACTTTTGGTCTTCTTGGGGTGCTTGTAAAGCTTACTAACAGATAGGTGTAGAAGTTGGTCAGGGGCTTACTATGGCAAATACGGTAGTTGGAACCTTACTTTAGTAGGAAGTACCCCAGGCTTACAAAATAAACACAATTGGTTCTCATGGCAACTGAATGTCGAAGTGATCAGAGCCAAACATAAATAAGTTGAACTGATTGAAGTTCTACAGGACACAACTGCTTGCCGTAATGTGTTACATTGATTTGCACTGTTGTACATTGTAATATGATCTTGTGTAGGGACATCTTTAAATGTGAAATCTGGTGTCAAAAGGTTTATAACCAATTGAAATCTGAACCTAAAGTCCTGTTTGAATTTAACCATGTTCTACAATGTATCTGTTTTCTTCACTTCATGCTAACAGAGATATATGGCAGCTTGTGCATGCAATTAGGGTAGGTAACTGGTGTGCCAAGCTGTCATTCATTGATGCCTGCTATTGATGGGTGTGCATTTCACCGTCGTCACAGTTTGATGTGGTTTTGTGAACTGTATTGTGCTCTGTAATTTCCTGCCTTTATTTTCGGTGCATACTGTGTCATAAATATTGTCTTAGACATGGTAGTCTGTTGCACAGCTAAAACCTTTCCTGAGCATTTCAACATAATGTACCCAAGAATGTTTGCTAGGACCAGTATGTTGTAAGTTTTCTCTGTTTGATGTGTGAAATATAACCAAGTCGGACATTTCTTTCAGATTTTATTCCTTCAAACCATGGGTCAGTGGTCAAAATAAAATTAAAAGAAAGTTCGAATTAAAGCCATAATTAGACGGAGGAATCAGGTAACTCTTAAACCTTTTGGCTCCAGTTCTTAATCCTACTTGCTCAAGCTGTTGGTTGGGACGAAGGGTATGAAAATACAAATAAATGCCTTCAGACATACGTTTTGTAATCAGTGTTTGGAGAAAGTGACATCAAGGCCTCGTAGAATTCACACATGATTGACCTGTCTTCCAGGTCTATTCCAAACATTCAACACTGAAGTCCTTAAGAACCTGTGTCAGGAAATGTAGAATAGTATGTTTTGGCCTTTTTAGAAAATCCATCAATCAGCATTTGAACCCTTGAACAATAATTGTAATGATTGTTTGTTCTTTGTAGTGGTCTGTTCAGTTAAGGGAGTGCACCTTCTAGATTCTTAACAGTCTCACCTGCACTTGTGAGCCTTGACACGTTACCAGAGATGCTGTGATCCACTGAATGAGTGTCCTGTGTTAGTGATACAGTCTTGTACATTAACAGTCTCACCTGCACTTGTGAGCCTAGACACGTTACCAGAGATGCTGTGATACACTGAATGAGTGTCCTGTGTTAGTGATACAGTCTTGTACATTAACAGTCTCACCTGCACTTGTGAGCCTAGACACGTTACCAGAGATGCTGTGATCCACTGAATGAGTGTCCTGTGTTAGTGATACAGTCTTGTACATTAACAGTCTCACCTGCACTTGTGGGCCTAGACACGTTACCAGAGATGCTGTGATCCACTGAATGAGTGTCCTGTGTTAGTGATACAGTCTTGTACATTAACAGTCTCACCTGCACTTGTGAGCCTTGACACGTTACCAGAGATACCATCCATTATGATTTCGATGGATTCTTTAGGATGTTTTTGACCAAATTCTGCCAATACTCCAAGTGACATGTATTACAAATTTTGTAAGACAAAACAACCAGTGATTTAGCCTGGTTATTGACCTCACTGCATTGTCACATATACAACCATGTTATAATCACACATAATCACCAGTTTTAACTTGGGTTTGAGGGATAAATGCAATACAAAAGATGTTGAAATCATCAAAGCGTAACAGTTTGTTTCACACCCCAGTTGTCCCAGGTACTCCGAATTTCTTCAATTTCTGGGTGGCATCTCTGCATTTGATTTTGTTTAGAACTAAATTGTATGCTGTGACTGACTCTAGAATGTGATTTCTGCTTGTTGTCTTGTGATTCTGGCATGCTGTGATTGGTGCTTTCAGAGATCCAACCATCGTGTCAATGCTAATGAGATGAAGGTACATCCTGCATATACAACATGTAGCCTGGCTTGTTTCATGCCTTTCTCCTAGTGTAGATCTCTGTAGCCTTCTACTAATATTACATCCTCGTGAAGATATGGGTAGAGAATAGGTCTTTAGCAATCTATGCTTGTTGTAAGAGTCGAATAACGGGATCGGGTGGTCAGACTCGCTGACTTGGTTGATGCATGTTATCCGATCCCAATTGTGTGATCTCCTTCTACTAACAGTACCCCAGTAACTTGTAAAGATTCCGGGTTAGAATAGGGCCCCAGCAACCGATGCTGGTCGTGAGAGTGGATTTAATGGATGGGAGGACAAGCTCGATGATTTGGCTTGTGTGTTGTAATCCCAGATATACCCGTGATAATCAGATTATGATCCTTGGGTTGTCAGTACCATATCCTTGATTCCTACATTCACTAAAGGGCTTCCGTTTATGACCTGTGTCACTTTCGGCCTTCTTCCAACGTTAAGCTGATGCACCATGATGATGATGATGATGATGTGACTAAAAAACTGCTCAAGTCAGCTTTGGGCCTCAGTTCACTCACTCACTATACTTACTTAGTGTTGAGGCCCCAGTCGTTAAAGGCGCCGCAGTTTGCTGTGCGGTCGTAGTGCTGAGATGACTGTTAAATGTAGCCCTGGGATAGGTTACACAAACCAATCTTAGCGCTAAGATGATTGTAACTCCCATGCTTTAACATCAGCTTACGACAGTTGTAGCACTATGATCGCTTGGTGGAATGTGGGCCTGTATGCTAAACCCACGATGCTGTGTTTCCTGTTCTCTGTGTCATGTATTTTTTCACAAGTGTGACGTTAGTTGTCTGCAGCACCTTCGCTTATACAATCTACTCTACATACGTCAGCTAAATGTCATATTGCTTATAGTGGATTCTTTTGCTTAGTCACATCAACTTTGCCCATATGCTTTGTTCCCCATCTTTGTGTAAGTTGCCTCTTTCCATCTCTGTCATAAGAGGCAGAGACTGCCTCCCTGGTCTCATGGTAGAGCGTCTGCCCGGAGAGCGGAAGGTCGTGGGTTCGATCCCCGGTCGTGTCATACCAAAATACATTAAAAGATTAAAAGTAATTGTTGTTACCCTGCCTTGCGCTTGGCATTAAGGGACAAGGACAGGTCAGCTTGGAGTCAGTATTCTGTGTCTGAGTGGGGTAATATTGTTAAACTGTAGCATGGTATCTCAGTGGGCTGAAAACTATGAAACCAGCATTAGTCCAGACTAGTACAAGCAGCCACACACACACACACACACACACACACACACACACACACACACACAGACACACACAGACACACACACGTGCATGCACATTGTTACATAAGTGCAATAATCTTTGATGTGACATTAAACCCCATTTCACCTCCCATAAGAGGCAGTGACAATAGGAATCAGTTTCTTACAATCGTCATACAGCGACCTTAGTAATGTCACTAAGTCTGTGGGAGTTGTGATCACCTTAGCGTTAAGATCACTTAAGATACATCTATGGCAAGTTTATGTTAAATGATGGGAGTTATGATCACCTTAGTGCTGAAATCACTTTGTTGAATGGGCTTCTGATTGGCTTGACATGCAATTGTTATTTGGGTATTCATTTTGAGTCTTCATGTCATCAACCACTGGGGTATCTGCTCCAGCCTTGGACCTCTTCCACAAGGCAGTCATAACACCATGGTGGTCGTAAGTCTGTGTTAGAGTATGGGAGTTGTGATAGTCTTAGTGCTAAGATTGCAGTCATAACACCATGGTGGTCATAAGTCTGTGTTAGAGTATGGGAGTTGGGATAGTCTTAGTGCTAAGATTGCAGTCATAACACCATGGTGGTTGTAAGTCTGTGTTAGAGTATGGGAGTTGTGATAGTCCTAGTGCTAAGATTGCGTCGTGGTACGAGGCAGTGTGGCGTAAAACAACATTCACTCAGTCTCCTGATATGAATTTATTAGAAAATGTTGGAAGAGACCTCAGTTATTGTGTTTTGAAAAACGTAATTCATAAATAAAATTCACTTATCTCTTTGTCATACTATTTTTTTATTTATTGTTTAACAGTTATTGTGATTATTTTGTAATACAAATTTTAGTTCAAGACCCTTCTAGGTTCAACTGGTCAGTATCAAGTTCATTTATTAACCACTGATCTCCGACCTCTATTGCAGCTCCCCACCCCCCGAGCAAAGCAGCACATCCAGAGACGGAACCCCACCAGTCGATGCTGAGCCAGATATCCCCTACCCAGAAGAAGAGGATGGGTGAGCCACCGTCAGGGACAGACACGCCCACCCACTGCTGGATCCGTGACTGGGCATGGCTGTTCATCTTGGTGACACCCTCGGGAGGACAACCTCTGTCTGAACCACAATGCCCATGTCACGCTGTGTTCAACTGCTTAGGTAGCAATGGCCTCCGGAGGACTTGTGAAGGAACAAGCTGTCGTTGTTGTCAGGTTGAGCTGTGTCGTTCTTTGACATGCCTCGTCAGTATGGGTTGGGACGTGATGTAAAAGGGTGTGTAGCCTATGTATGTGTGACACCGGCGTTGTGAACAAGCTGTGGAAATAGGCTTGCTGTGAAATACCCACAGTTTCAACCCTTTGCTGTTTCAAGTTTGTCATGGCTCGTCGTGGACTTTCAGGTTTGATTCGTGACAAATAGCTGCCAACTGTCCCATTTTTTTAATGTTTTTGTTACGAATTTGCAACTTTTGTCCTTAATTCCTGTTAAGAATATGCCAATCTACATAAAAATATCACAAGGTTTCAATTTTCATAGACACTGATAAAGAGAGGGTCATTATTTAGCCTTACACCGTCAGCTATAAATGCTTCATGTTTATCGACTGGTATATCATCATATTTATAGGGTTGCATTTGTTCAATTGAGACACTCCACAGTATTATTGAAAGTTGCTTAAGTCGAGATAGAAACAAACTTTAAAATTATGAACTGAGTTTCGGAATCACATGGCTGTATTGTATTGTAGTCGATTCATATCGTCTGGCTTTGTTGTCAGTTAAAGAAGATTGTTGGAAAATACTAAACTGGGAAAATTGGCAGCTATGGTGACAGATCCTGCCATTTAAGTTCATGTTTGTCAGCCAATGTGTATCAGTGACAAGCATGAGCCACATTGATATGAACAGGTCTTCAATTTTCCAATGGTGAAAACGTGCAGCTGATTGACTCTGGACACGCCCATCCTCCACTGGACTCTCCGCCTAGTGGCCCCGCCTTCTCCTCAAGGGTGCCCCGCCCTCTTCTCTACCCCTGCTGTGATTGTTTCTTCAAGCTGCACCTCGCAGACACTGCTCAACACTGGACTACTCTCTGTTCTCAATTGTTTCCGCAACTTGAGATGACTCATCAACGTATTCAACAACAAGTGGTTTACCTCAACAGAGAATCAGTGGGCGTGGTGGGTAAATGACATTTCAGCAGTTTGACAAGTTGACAGGTAAACCTGCAACAATGAGATATGATTTGACATAATATTGTTATGTAGAAACATTAACTATATCATATCCATAAAAGGTATATTTTCCTGCTTGTGTGTTTCAGCAAATGGTATTATTTCAGTCCAGATATTTCTTAGTTCCAAATAATTTGATAATGTTTTTATGAAATTATCGGTGAACAGAATTCTATGAAATGATTGTTTGGGAAATTCCATCAAGACAGAATATGAACTGTTTGATAGGTATAACTTTGAAGTTGACGGATGACAAAGTAGAGATAACCTATGGATAACTTCTTTATTTACTGTAAAGGCGATGTTTGCAATGACAACGGTATAAGAACAATACCGAAACATTGCCTTTACAGTAAATAAAGGCATTAATTAACTCTACTTTGTCAAGACAGAATATATCTAAATTATTCCCCTAAGAACTTTATTCAGTGAACGAAATATTGTTGGGAAATGTTTCTGAAGAACATTGTATTAGCAGTCCAAATGTCAAGATATCAGGACATGCATGTCACAGTGTTGTAGTAGTAGAGTATTGGAATCCATTGGACGAGGTAGAATACAGGTACTAATGGCTCACTGAAAAAGTCAAATTGTAAGGTTCTATGTCAGTTTGAAATCCTCAGACAACACAGCTGACAACTAGCCTTTGAATAGCCTAGTAGTTTAATTAGGATTTGACTTCAAGAGAAAACTGCTTTAGGTGGCATCCTGTGGGTGACAATTGCCATGATCTTACCTCCTCCTCTGACTTCCTATCTATTGCACAACACGTGTCCGTCTTCGGCATCTCTGTGTTTCATTGACCCTACTGTCCTGTCCACTAGTTACGACTGGAGTGTTGCTAGCTGTGGTATTAACCAGAGCAGTGTTCTTAACCAACATCCACAAGATGGCCCTTTTGATTTTTCAAGGTCAAACCTGGTTGATTGTTTGTGGTTCCTGACATTGGTGGGTATCGACGTGATATAATTAACCCAAACCATGATGAGAGAAGATTGGGAAGAGTGGCGCCATATTGAAACAAATAGGCCGAACAAACCCTGGAGATAGTTGCCTTTGTTCCAACCGGAACCTTTTCTGGTCAGAACCAAGGTGTGATACAGTTCTCTGTTGGTAACCGAAGACATTTGGGTTGTACAGCCGATGAAACGCTCATGTTAAGTCAGCTGTTGATGGCTCACAGACATATCGTGATGTTGCATTTTCAGCATTGTCTATTTCCTGTTTCTGTGATAATTCCCCATGTCCTACTTACGCTGTTAAACTGGTCTTTCATTTCTCCACTTGTTGATGACATCAGTTCCTAGGTATTAAAGATGTTTCTTGCATGTTACTTAACTGTTAATAGCCTTGCTACTGACTCGTTATGTTTGTAATTAAACTGTACAGCCAGTTGTTGTCAAACTTTGAAATTATTCCAATTTAATCCCAATTTCTAGTTAATGCAAAGAAATATGCATGTTGAAATATTTATATTTTAAGGTCATCTTTGCACATGAATATAAGAATCACCACGCAACATATATGGCCACAATGTGTGTTATGAGCATGTCAGGAAAAGAAAATAGCAACTGTTACGACTGAGCTTCTAAAACTGTTTAAAAACAAACCTATAATATTTGGATTAGAAACTCAGTTATGTTTTATGTTTTCATATTTGCTTTTGTTTGTACAATGATTAAATGCTTCAGTAGCATAAATTCATTAAAGGAGCACTAGGCTCTGGCTTCTGTGCTGACACTGCCCCCATGGGCTCATCAGCTGCTTGGAGCTGATTGGCTGGCTGAGGCAACTGAGAGGACGTGACACTGCCCCCATGGGCTCATCAGCTGCTTGGAGCTGATTGGCTGGCTGAGGCAACTGAGAGGACGTGACACTGCCCCCATGGGCTCATCAGCTGCTTGGAGCTGTTTGGCTGGCTGAGGCATCTGAGAGGACGTGACACTGCCCCCATGGGCTCATCAGCTGCTTGGAGCTGATTGGCTGGCTGAAGCAACTGAGAGGACATGACACTGCCCCCATGGGCTCATCAGCTGCTTGGAGTTGATTGGCTGGCTGAAGTAACTGAGAGGACGTGACACTGCCCCCATGGGCTCATCAGCTGCTTGGAGCTGTTTGGCTGGCTGAGGCAACTGAGAGGATGTGACACTGCCCCCATGGGCTCATCAGCTGCTTGGAGCTGATTGGCTGGCTGAGGCAACTGAGAGGACGTGACACTGCCCCCGTGGGCTCATCAGCTGCTTGGAGCTGATTGGCTGGCTGAAGCAACTGAGAGGACGTGACACTGCCCCCATGGGCTCATCAGCTGAGTTGATTGGCTGGCTGAAGCAACTGAGAGGACGTGACACTGCCCCCATGGGCTCATCAGCTGCTTGAAGCTGATTGGCTGGCTGAAGCAACTGAGAGGACGTGACACTGCCCCCATGAGCTCATCAGCTGCTTGGAGCTGATTGGCTGGCTGAAGCAACTGACAGGACGTGACACTGCCCCCATGGGCTCATCAGCTGCTTGGAGCTGATTGGCTGGCTGAAGCAACTGAGAGGACGTGACACTGCCCCCATGAGCTCATCAGCTGCTTGGAGCTGATTGGCTGGCTGAGGCAACTGAGAGGGACGTGACACTGTAGGAGGAGTGGACATGCTGTGTCATGTTTAGGACAGTCAGCCTGCCCACTGCTCAACATGAAACACCTTGAAAAAGCCAGCCAATTCTGAAGGCTTGAGCCTAGTGACCCTTTCAATTCTAAAACTACCATAGATGCAATGTTCATGAATTTGTAATTTTTGATTGGCTCTAATCATGACACACATGACCTTGAATCATTTCATGACAGAAATAGTTTCCTAAATAATATTGTTATCACTGACCTGAGCAACATGAACAATGGTTTATGCAGCATATTGTGTTGGTAGAGATTATGCGTGCCTGTTACTCAGTGTCCACACCAGAGCTTTGTATGACAGTAAGAAGGGGTTCACGCAGGTGGATCACCTGCTTTAACACTGAGTGTCCACACCAGAGCTTCGTATGACAGTAAGAAGGGGTTCACTCGGGTGGATCACCTGCTTTAACACTGAGTGTCCACACCAGAGCTTCGTATGACAGTAAGAAGGGGTTCACTCGGGTGGATCACCTGCTTTAACACTGAGTGCTCAGCTTCACAAATTGCCAGTGTTGTTGTAGGGAGGAGAGAATTTCATGTTTTCCTAAATCTAGTTTTTTATATTTGGAGACTTTGTTTCTCATCGTCATCAATTGAACGTTGAATGTGGATGTTTATCAAGTCCCCTTGTTGTGTGTAGTGATGGATGGAGAATGTTGAATGTTTACTTTGATTTACTTGAACAAATCTTTGACATGAAGCGGATCTACATGATTGTTAGTATGAAGGCTCTTATCCAAGGCATATGTTAAAATTCTCTTACAGTCTTGTGTGTGCACTGATCATGTAGATTAGGTTTTTCGTCCTATTTTTCGTCCTATTTTTCGTCTGTCTAAATAGTTTTTTGGATGACAAAATTAGAATTAAAACAAATGTGAAAAGCTGTGTTCCTTACAATGGAAGCTTCCTTTAACCTTTAACCTTTAACCTTTAACCTGATTTTTGTTTTAACATTTAAGCTAAGGCCCTTTTTGTGGTCAATAATACATTTGACCTTTTGTCAGCAACTTTTTGCTGTTTAAGACATCAAAATCACTTGGATCAAAGACTTGCTCCTGATCAAATATTAGAAATTTCTTCTTGAAAACCATGTAGACATCTTGTATAGCATTTTGCATCTGAAGATATTGTCCCAGAGACTCTGTAACACAAGACAGAGAGTGTTACACTTTGCTGGTCAGTAAGATCCTGTTGTCTCAAGCACAAGCTATTTCTCTCCCTCCAGCTCTAGGGTCTTGAGATATTACTTTAAAGAGATGAAGAATGCTATGTCAGACTTGTTGTAGGGGGTCTAGTCTCTCCTGTTGTGCAGGTATGCTTGTTTCTTCAATGAGCTATTAAAGGGGTACTCCGCTCCAGGGTTTGTGTCCATTCCAGTGTAGATGTTGTAATGCTGGAGTTTCTGCTCTTAGTGGTGATCATGTGACAAGGACACGCTATAGGATGCACTGGGTCACAGTTTGAAATAGACATCGGCTGGCCCGTAGGTCCGAGACCGACAGATTTGTTCTCAGGCTGATAGTTTTAAATTTCAGCAAGCCCTTATGGCCTGCAGTTTGTTCAAGTAATTATTTATTAAGCATTATTTAAGAAATGTGATAAACATAACTTTCATGTTTATAAGTGGTAGGATTAGACCTTTCTAATGGTGTTTGACATGTAGTCGCAAAGATGTTTTACAAGCTAATGATTTCCTGATAAATGTAGGCTTCATCTATCACAACTGCGTCTGTGGGAACTCGGTGTGATAGCTGTCAAGGCTTCTGGTTGACTGATTGTGTTTTGTAATTATCCCCCGCCGCGCGAAAGCGAGAAGCGGGGGATATAGTATTCACGACCGTCCGTACGTCCCACCTGTTTGTTGCCGCGATATCTCAAGAACTAAACACTGGATTGTCTTCATATTTGGAACTATGGTGTATATACAGACTCCGCAGACACCAGTCAGTTTTGGTGACCTTGACCCCATTTTAAAGGTCACAGCAGGCATATCTGCTTTTTGAGTTGGAAAACAGTGTTGCCGCGATATCTCAAGAACTAAACACTGGATTGTCTTCATATTTGGAACTATGGTGTATATACAGACTCCGCAGACACCAGTCGGTTTTGGTGACCTTGATCCCATTTTCAAGGTCACAGCAGACAAATCTGCTTTTAGAGTTGGAAAACGGTGTTGCCGCGATATCTTAAGAACTAACCACTGGATTGTCTTCATATTTGGAACTATGGTGTATATACAGACACCGCAGACACCAGTCGGTTTTGGTGACCTTGACCCCATTTTCAAGGTCACAGCAGGCAAATCTGCTTTTAGAGTTAGAAAACGGTGTTGCCGCGATATCTCAAGAACTAAACACTGGATTGTCTTCATATTTGGAACTATAGTATATATACAGACTCCGCAGACACCAGTTGGTTTTGGTGACCTTGACCCCATTTTCAAGGTCACAGCAGGCAAATCTGCTTTTAGAGTTGGAAAACGGTGTTGCCGCGATATCTCAAGAACTAAACCTCTCGATTGTCTTCATATTTGGAACTATGGTGTATATACAGACACCACAGACACCAGTCGGTTTTGGTGACCTTGACCCCATTTTCAAGGTCACAGCAGGCAAATCTGCTTTTGGAGTTAGAAAACGGTGTTGCCGCGATATCTCAAGAACTAATCGCTGGATTGTCTTCATATTTGGAACTATAGTGTATGTACAGACACCGCATACACCTGTCAGATTTGGTGACCTTGACCCCATTTTCAAGGTCACAGCAGGCAAATCTGTTTTTGGAGTTGGAAAACGGTGTTGCCACAATATCTCAAGAACTAATCGCTGGATTGTCTTCATATTTGGTACTATGGTGTATATGGCGGGGGATATTTCGTCACTCTGTGACAAATACTTGTTTAAATTGCAAGTGTATGTCTCCCTGCTTCAGCTAAAATGTTTGGGCCTACAGTTTTTCCACAGGGCCTACAGTTTTTCCACAGGCCCTACAGTTTTTCAAATGGGCCTACAGTTTTTCAACTGGGCTTACAGTTTTTCCACAGGGCCTACAGTTTTTCCACTGGGCCTACAGTTTTTGAAATGTGCTGGCCCTTAAGGCTCTCAGTTTACTCTGCTAGTTTCAGATCCAGTGATCTAGATATGTAACGAATCCACAGGTCCTTACATCATGGTGACTTCTCCTGAGTATACAGAGTGTCCATCCCCCGATAACCAGCTGGTTGCTGAAATTTATCTTTAGACGTATAGCATGTCCTGTGTCACATGATTGGCCTAAGTTAGAATGGCGAGAGATCTCGTTGACCGGACTAGGACTAGGACTAGGAGTGTCCTGTGTCACATGATTGGCCTAAGTTAGAATGGCGAGAGATCTCGTTGACCGGACTAGGACTAGGAGTGTCCTGTGTCACATGATTGGCCTAAGTTAGAATGGCGAAAGATCTCGTTGACCGGTCTAGGACTAGGAGTGTCCTTTGTCACATGATTGGCCTAAGTTAGAATGGCAAGAGATATACATAATAAAATTTGACTTGACAGATAACTGAAACAGAATCAAACTTGCTGGGACTGCCATTTGCTTCAGCAAAGTACCCCTTTAAAGAGCAAATGTTGATTTTCAATGCAAGGTTAGGACACTTAGTCATTTGTCTTGCAGGTTATTATGTCTTTCTAACACTGAAGCTCTTTGCTGCACAGATAAGGTTCCCATTGAAGTGTTTGCTTGTTAAACTGTTATTATTTGAAAACGTAAGTCATAATGGTTGAAGGTACATGGTGTCAGGAGAAGGAACAGAATCTGCCCCTCACCAACGGTGTTTACTAGTTTGTCATTTAGCTATGTTCCTGTATGAGTGCATCCTCTGCTTCCACTATCATCTCAACACACTTTCAAAGGCGCCATCTACTTCCTGTAGTAGCCTCATTCTGGACAACAACCACAGAACAGGAAGTGATGATCTGCCCTCCTCGCTGAGCCTTAGCAGGGTGTTGGTACGATTCATCCTACGTACTTAGTTCTTCCCAGGGTCTTGAGATTGAAGCATGCATGTCAGTTGACATTGTTTATTCGTATCATTTGGGTTTTTTGTTTTTGTTTTCAACATTGTGCACCCCTATTGATGCCTTTGTGAAATGTTTTATTTATTGATGCCACTATTGTTACTGTGATATGTATTTATGTTATCTAGTTGTGCTTTAGTTTTCAGTTAACAGAACTAGAATCTATTGGTTTCATGGTGCAGACCAAAACCTGAACACCGTAGCATTGTCAGAACTGTTACATCAGTATGTTAAGCAGCATTAGCACGACATTCAACAATATATCTCGCATAGGATTTCTATAAACTTGGAATCTTTGACCAAATATGCTTTAATTCATAATTTGTAGTTATTATCTGCATAACTCTGTATGATTATTTGAGACTAATATGGATGGTTTTGGTAAGCACGTACCAGGGGTATTTGAATTCTAATTTTAAAAACCCGACTTTTAAAACCCCGCTAGCACATGGTATTTGAATTCTAATTTTAAAAACCTGACTTTTAAAACCCAGCTAGCACATGCTATTTGAATTCTAATTTTAAAAACCCGACTTTTAAAACCCCGCTAGCACATGGTATTTGAATTCTAATTTTAAAAACCCGACTTTTAAAACCCCGCTAGCACATGGTATTTGAATTCTAATTTTAAAAACCCGACTTTTAAAACCCCGCTAGCACATGGTATTTGAATTCTAATTTTAAAAACCCGACTTTTAAAACCCCGCTAGCACATGGTATTTGAATTCTAATTTTAAAAACCTGACTTTTAAAACCCAGCTAGCACATGCTATTTGAATTCTAATTTTAAAAACCCGACTTTTAAAACCCCGCTAGCACATGGTATTTGAATTCTAATTTTAAAAACCCGACTTTTAAAACCCCGCTAGCACATGGTATTTGAATTCTAATTTTAAAAACCTGACTTTTAAAACCCCGCTAGCACATGGTATTTGAATTCTAATTTTAAAAACCTGACTTTTAAAAGCCAGCTAGCACATGGTATTTGAATTCTAATTTTAAAAACCCGACTTTTAAAACCCCGCTAGCACATGGTATTTGAATTCTAATTTTAAAAACCCGACTTTTAAAACCCCGCTAGCACATGGTATTTGAATTCTAATTTTAAAAACCTGACTTTTAAAACCCAGCTAGCACATGGTATTTGAATTCTAATTTTAAAAACCCGACTTTTAAAACCCCGCTAGCACATGGTATTTGAATTCTAATTTAAAAAACCTGACTTTTAAAACCCAGCTAGCACATGGTATTTGAATTCTAATTTTAAAAACCCGTTTTAAAACCCAGCTAGCACATGGTATTTGAATTCTAATTTAAAAAACCTGACTTTTAAAACCCCGCTAGCACATGGTATTTGAATTCTAATTTAAAAAACCTGACTTTTAAAACCCCGCTAGCACATGGTATTTGAATTCTAATTTAAAAAACCTGACTTTTAAAACCCAGCTAGCACATGGTATTTGAATTCTAATTTTAAAAACCCGACTTTTAAAATCCCGCTAGCACATGGTATTTGAATTCTAATTTTAAAAACCCGACTTTTAAAACCCCGCTAGCACATGGTATTTGAATTCTAATTTAAAAAACCCGACTTTTAAAACCCAGCTAGCACATGGTATTTGAATTCTAATTTAAAAAACCCGACTTTTAAAACCCAGCTAGCACATGGTATTTGAATTCTAATTTAAAAAACCCGACTTTTTAAACCCCGCTAGCACATGGTATTTGAATTCTAATTTTAAAAACCCGACTTTTAAAACCCCGCTAGCACATGGTATTTGAATTCTAATTTAAAAAACCCGACTTTTAAAACCCAGCTAGCACATGGTATTTGAATTCTAATTTAAAAAACCCGACTTTTAAAACCCCGCTAGCACGTCCACTGAAACAACTAGGGCTGACCACAACACATTTTTAAGATTGTAAAAAAGATCTGTAGTATGCACAGGAAAACACAGATTTTCACGTACATTTTCAAGCAAAGTACTGGGCACTTATGAAGCTTACTCACAGATTTGTTTCTGAAAATTTTCAGGGGTGCTTAATATGGCAGAATGGAAGAAAATGATCAACATTTAAGCAAAATGTTTCTAAACATTTACGGAAGAGAATTGACATTGGGTAATAATGATGTTTTGGAAAGAGTGGTTGAAGCGTTCGCTCGTTACGCAAAGACCTTGGTTCGATTCCCCACATGGGTACAATGTGTGAAGCCCATTTCTGGTGTCCCACGCCGTGATATTGCTGGAATATTGCTAAAAGCGGCGTAAAACCAAACTCACTCACTTACTCACTCACTCACTCCACACCACCACACACGGCCCAAGATCGATCAGTTCGCCCTTTGTTGATAAGCCTGAAAATAGAAAAGCCTGATGCAGGGGTTGAAAATGACGACAGGAAACAGAAACATAATATATTTTGGGGCCTTATCGGGAATGACTGGAAAAAAATGTTCTAAAAATCTTTGGTTGGCGTTTCAGAAATTTAAAATTTAGAAAAATAGAAAAATGAGCATGATGTAGTAGATTCTGTTCCATATCACATATCTAGTGTTAAACAGGGCTTGACTATAGGCTTGAACTGTATTATAATACACTGAATAGTTTATATACCAAACTGAAGACATATACCAAGTAATTATGAATTTTACCCATAGAGGAAACTTGAAGGCAAGCCATGTTGCCCCATAATATGAATAATGGCTTCTCATGTAACCCTTTCAATATGACACTAACTTCAGTTGGCAATGTAGAATCCATGAAATACATAAATAAATGTACAGGTTACCATCAAATATTATATTGTGATAATATAACCCTAGAAAATAGGCGAACATGTGCATATTGATGATATAATACAGGTATTGCCAGCATATGTTAATAATACTATTAATAACCCTCGGACTAAACAGGCCACCTCAACTGAAGGAATAGTTCTATGTTAAGCCACTGTTCCCTTCACCAATCCATCTTATATTTGAATTGTCCAGTGCTCTGATAGAACCGATTGTGCTGCTGTGCGGCCAGAAACCTGTGATGATGGGTTCGTCAGCACCAGAGTGATAAAGGTCAAAGACCTGCGTTACCTTGACCTTCCCTCCCACATCAAGCTGACATGCTGTGATATAACTGGAATACTGTCCAAACGGCATTAGATCCAACTCGCTGTGAAAAAAGGTAGTCATTGACAAATAAAAAGGGTCCTGTCTTGATTTTCATTGGATTAAGTGTGTGGGAGGATTGTAATATGTATTGTTTTTGAATGAAAGAATTGCCTTTCTAATGACTTTTAAGGAGGATTCCTTTGTCTGTCTACTGAATTCAGGACAGTTTACTAGTAAGACGGGAAATCCAGTCCATTCTGCCAGAAGTCCAAGCCATCCATCATCTCCACTGCCCTTAGTGCTTGTGTGATGTCTGCATACTTTAGTGTTGACTGGTAGCTGCAAGAAATTGTATATGGTTGTATTTGACTTTTTATATTGTTTGCCTGTAATTGTTGTTTACTTATCCACTTATCCTATAAATAGGGCTTCAGAGGCGCAGTCAGGATGGTAAACAAGATTACCCACTATTCCATGAAATGTGATGACGTTACTCATTCGTAGCCATGCTCTGATGGCATTGATCTGCAATGGAAGCTTGTGCCTGTCAAGATGTTGACGTGTGATTGGTAGAGATACATTGGGTTAATATAGCTTCTCTGTATCTGAATCATTATTCAAATATTCAAATAACAACCGATAGAATATAATTGTCTGCGGTCCATTTGTTTTTTCAGGTTAATGATTTTTAGCATTTGATTATGCATGGTGCTACCCAATTTTGTTTTTTAAATTTTTTGTTTAAGTTATCTACTGGTAGGTAAATGAGTGATATTTCAATGTCTCACGTTCAGTTTTAAAAGAAATCATTACAAATTACAAGCAAGTCAATGAAATGAAATATTGACCTTTCTTTCATTTTAATTTTTGAAAATAAGTTTGCATTTTCAAGTTTTGTATATGGAGACGGGGGGAGGTTGTGTGTTGCACAGACATGGTAGATTCTTGTAATAGATGCTCCCTGATGTGGAACTGCCTGGGATTGCAAGCATGACTGCCTTGCTAGTGCTTGTCATTGTACATATATTTGTCAGTTCTTCAATTCTATTTTGATTGTGCTATATAGCCACATTGTTTGTCTTTGAAACAAATCTTGCACAATCCATTCAAGATGAAACTACCATTAATGTCGTGTTACACTGAACATCTTTCACGGTTGATGCACATCTGGTAAGTCAACCGAAGACAAGGATCATTCGTAATGATGTCAGGTCCGTGTGAGTTGTAAGATCACTTTCATGTCAGGGGTCAATGCAATGTCAAGGTCATTGTCAAATGTCGGTTTGATGTCATTGTCACTGCAATGATCTCCGAGGTCATGTTTTATCAGGTATTTGTTCGAGGTCATTTTGACGCCGTCAGTGGTCACTTCCTATTCTTGTAACCCTTGTGATACATCCTTCATATTTTTTCCCAAATGTTGCCATGGCAACACAGCACCAGCCATATTGAACCTGATTTATGCACATCCTTCTGCCTGGTATAATTCAATCACCATTGCTATTCAGGAGTGTTTTGCATAGTTTTTGATAGTAGTTTTACATGTTGTGAAATGTCCTTTAGATATATTACAAAATTGAAGTTTTACGAACAATTTTTAAGCTCCTTTCATCTTTATCAAAGCTCCATGCCACAGTCATTTGAGCGGCTTCATTCATCATGGTCTAATAAGTTATTAATTATTTTTTCAATACATTTTTTCTAACATTAAGACAATTTGTTGAATTAACTCGAGGCAAGTGAAATCATATTTAAATTTACTTCCACCACTTTTCATTCACAACACCATGTAAGACTCCCTGTGTTAATGATACATCTGCATTCTCTTTCAATGTACGTTTGTTACAGTATCATGTATCATGTATAAGCTGTTGTTTACTTTTGAAATTATTTCCGATTTATGATATCTTTTTATTTGTAATAAACTGTTTGCAGTTAAAATTGTACATGTTGTTTTTGTTATGTTTGTATGATGGTGGCGAAGTGGACGATGGTGGCGATGTGGTCGATGGTGGTGATGTGTTCGATGGCAATGTGGTTGATGATGGCGATATGGTGGATGGTGGTGTAATGTGGTGGATGGTGTGGATGTGGTTGATAGTGGTGATGTAGTCGATGGTCATCAGTCCGGACTAGTACAAGCAACCACACAGACACGTGCATGCATGTCGCAATCAAAGTGGAATAAGCTTGGACACAACGTTAAATCCTATTTCATCTCACCAATAATGAGAGCATCAGGGGAGACACGTCTGTCATATTAATCCACCATGTAGGCTGTGCGCCATCTTCCTGAGGCGAGGGTGTTCTGCCTAGTGCAACAGTATAACTCGCATTAGAAGGTTTCAATATGTATATTGCAACCTGGCGCATAATGGCGTACGTACAACCTTCTGCTCCAAAAGTACCATGACAAATGAAACTGGTATTATATATTCTGTATTATGTTTATGAGGTAAGAGGAGAAATCATGGAAACACGTCTAGCAGTGGACTCAAGACCGCCATTACTGGAATAAATCCCTGAATCCTGACTGAGAACCAGCCCCAAACACCAGAGTACAACACATTTATACAGCCATACCATAGAGATTAAAGTGAGTGAGTATGGCTTTACGCCGATTTTGGCAATATTCCAGCAATATCATGGCGGGGACACCAGAAATGGGCTTCACACATTGTACCCATGTCGGGAATCGAACCTGGGTCTTCGGCGTGACGAGCAAAGGCTTTAACCACTAGGCTACCCGACCGCCCCCCTGACTTGAATGAACTATAGCAATACTGATTCCTCAGGAACTCGTTATTGGTCTATAAATAAAAATATATATCCCCTACATATAAGTAGAATTTTCCATAAAGGAGGTATAGATTTATATTCACTGATCAATAACGAGTTCCAGTGACAGAATCCCGCCAGTGCAGCAAATTATTTTTGGCACGATTTGGCGCGAGATTAAAGATTATGCAGATAAAACAAACAACAACCATGATCAAAGTAACCAGATTGTTTTGAATGTCTTTATTATTCACATTTCTCCAACACTTCACACACGTTTCACACAAACCATTATCACATCTTCACTTCCTACATCACTAAGACAAGATATGCTGATGAAGCAGGGCACTTACTTTTGAGCAGTAGTGTACCCATGTACAGCATGAACTACATACTGGTAAGAATACAACTAGCCCTCATGATTTTCACTAGCGTCGGACCAACGGGCTAGTGGCAGTGACCAACCATACCTTAATGTTTGTTCTTACTTGTTACTTAACGATGTGAGAATTGGCAGGGATGAGGATACAGTTTCACCTGATGAAATAACGGGCCTGAGCCTGATCTCACTAACAGCATACAAGACTTACAATGAAGAATGCTCTAGGCTTATCTATTTTTGGAGATGCGATGATGGTTATACTTCTTGTAGAGGAAGCTGATTCGTTTCTGTATCTGAAGGTACTTGGTTGGGTAATATGCCTTCAACCTGTTACCCTGGAAACGGATCCGCCGCACCAGACGCTGAAGTTCGTTGCCATTGAAGCCGATAAGCCATTCAGGACCTCGCATCAGATCCACAGGGTGAACGTTCCCACTACCAAGAATATCTGCAAGTCAAATCACAGGATTAGGCCACCATTATTCTGTGTGCTTCTCACTTCCTGACAGTCTTATATTACCATGGTTATATGGTCCTCAAGTTTAAAAATATCCTTTTCACATTCACCATTTTTCCCAATAAAATGTATATACCATCCCACACATATCTCTTGCTTCATTAATTCATGTCAATATCTTGTAGGGAGATCTGAAAAAGGACTATTCACGTAACCCAATACAGCAACCTTGCACAACAAATACTGGAAAATAAGAAAGAACATCTTCCTGAGGCCAGGGAGTTAACAGACTGTAAAAGTCCAGTTTCCATCCTTGCTGAACTAGGCTGGAATTTCTTGGCTCGATTGTAGCACCACCAGTGGCTATTACGAGTTATGTCCCTTCTATGTCCCTCCTATTGACCAATCAGATTCCACGTCTCACATCACTTGCATTTACTTCAAGCAAAGTCAGGACGACCTGATCAATAATCAAGATCTACATTGTAATAAAACGGATCTTACTTCGCAAAGTGCATGAAATCCTTTGAGCACCTTGATTAAAAACATGAAAAGATTTGGAAAATATCTGTTGACACCGAGTTGGCCATACATATTCTTTGCAAATCCTGCAATCGACCGAAATCAGCACGACATTTTATGAACCGGATGTCATTTCGTCACATCATTTCGTCATTTCGATTTTGACTGGACTTTGCACATAGACTTGTTAGTCCAAACATAACTCCATAATTCCAGCCTAGTTTGGCAAGGGTGGAAACTGGACATTTATAGTGAGTTAAATCCCTTGCCCCAAGAAGATGATGAAAGTAATGTGTGACCAACTTGGAAGTGAGTGTCAAGCCCTGGTCTAAACTGTTTGCGAGTATCCCTGCCCTTGAACTATAAAAACTAATCAGCAAACAATAACACCAAGACTGCAGACTCAGCATTCCATGATATAGTATGGGGCAATCAGCACGATCAGAGAGTGCAGTTCCAGGAGTTCAAAAACAAATGTAAATGCAATATAAAGGTGTTGAAGTTGGACCAGTATTGTACTGCTACAGAAAATATCTTGACCACAAAAGTGTCAGCCAAACTAAACAAGGGCATTTTGATATATCTTTGCGAGGTGAGTGAGTGAGTATGGTTTTATGCCGCTTTTAGCAATATTCCAGCAGTATCACGGTGGGGGACACCACAATATCGCGATGGGGGACACCAGCAATGGGCTTCACACATTGTACCCATGTCGGGAATCCAACCCAGGTCTTTGGCGGGACAAGCGAACGCTTTAACCACTAGGCTACCCGACCACCCCCTTTGCGAGGTGATGTACATTCATAATTTTATGATATCTGAGTTAGTGAGTTGGGTTTTACAGCGCTTTTAGCAATATTCCAGCAATATCACGGCAGGGGACACCAGAAATGGGCTTCACACATTTTGCCCATGTAGGGAACTGAACCCGGGTCTTCATCGTGACGAGCAAACGCTTTAACCACTGGGCTACCCCACCGCCCCTCATGATATCTGAAATGAAAGTAATGTCATGGTGGTCCTCAAGTTAATACACTGTTCTGTACACAAAGATTTGGAATGATGTTGGATAATGAATAAAACCTCACCCCTTGTCTTTTGATATCAAATACATCAACACACATCAATAAAAGTAGAAGTCCTCCTCGGCAAGCCTCAGAGCTGTGCTACTATAATCAATATTGATATACATGATATATGTGGTATCAAAAGGTACTAGGGTGAAGCTCTCACTGTTGGTCTCACCAATGTAATCATTTTGTCCAAACAATGCTTTCTTTGTACTCCAATTGTCAGGCTGCTTGTATGTTGGTATTGGCAGAGGTTTTCTTCCATGTCTTGGCAGGACTCCTGTAACAGCAAAAACAAATAAACAAACTGACTTACAGTTACACTACAGAAATGATTCAATGAGTCCGTAGAGGATTCAACATGTTCAAGTTTGGGCCGTTTATTGTACATGTTGAAAGCGGGTGTCCATATCAACTTATTACCATCATCATTGACAAATATTTGCAACTGTGAGTTATTATAATTTATGCACTGTTTAACCTTTTCAGACATTTGATAGTAGTGCCATTGCTCTGTAGCTCACCTGGATATGTAGCCAACAGGTTAAAACGGCCATAAGTAGCTATTACAATATGGCTGCCAAGGGGGCCATATTGAACATCAGATACAAAAGTCTTCACCAAATTTACCTGCATTTATTTATTCTTGTTTATGACTGATGCACAGGCAAATATTTATGGTAAAGAAAAGAGTTCACGCCATTTTTATAAAAATTAGCTACTCTTTTTGAAGTTGGAGCTTTTTATTGTTGCCATTTTCCGGTGTATTCCTGTCCAACCCCATCACGGCTCTCAGATTCATTTGGATCATCTTCCTGTATCAGGGGGTATTTTTTGGTATATTTTTTATCTTTATGACTTAAAGACAACAAGATGACATCTCTGGATTAGCCTCTCTTGCCATGCTCTTGCAGACTCCAGGGCATATATCATGTATACTTACTATGCTGGTCACCTTGTTTCAATTCTCACCCCCTTCTCAGCTGTATCAGCCTATACCCTAGCCGAGAGCGACGATGGTGTTAACACGTTGAACTCGGTGACCGTTAAAACATAATGTAAATGGTTGCCCAAGATGATTTTACCCAAAGGTGTGGTAATGAAATAATGACAGTTGTATCAATGGGAAAATTTATAAGGTAGTATGTGCAGAGATATCCACTTTTCAGTCATGAACCCACATGACATATTTCTTAAAAATCCCAAGACAATATGAGGGGTAATCGGCCAAGTAGGTCATGTCTTGACTGTTGGACCACCTAATATATATTCATTCTCAGACCAATGTCATAGCCTTGAGGGCTTCTTAATACTAGAGGTTCCTTTGTACAATTAGCAGCATTTGACTGGGAGAAGTGTACTTTACCAGGCACTTTTTCGGGTTTCAATGAGAGCTGGATGGGAGATCAAACTCACAAAGCCAGCTTGTAGCTAAGCTAGGCTAATGAGTTCATCACATCACCATCAGCCAACATGTCACCATGGGACCATGTGCGCTATCACAAATAACAAGTGATGTTTACAAAGTCATCAGCACCCGGTTGTTTACTCCTATTTTCTCAAAACTTCATGCCAGTTGTTCAGAGTTTCCTCAAACTACACTGGATTAATTCGTTAAAAGTGATATCAAACCCATACCTTATCCAACAACTAACCCTAAGGATCGTTAAGGGGTGTTTGATCGGACAGGGGTACAAACCCCAAAGATTATTAAGGATGCTTGATTGGAAAGGGTGAGGTGAGGTGAGGTGAAATGGGGTTAAAAAATGTGTTCAAGATTATTGCACTTATATAGTGATGTGCATGCATATCTATGTGTGTGGCTGCTTGTACTAGTACAACTAATGCCAATTTTATTGCGCTAGCCCACTGAGATACCATGCCTGTTTAAGAGGAATACCCCACTCAGACACAGTATACCGACTCCGAGACAACCAGTCCTTGTTTTAGCCCCTTAATGCCGAGCACCCGGCAGGGTAACAACAAGTCCAATATTTTAACATCTTTAGGTATGAAGCGACCGTGGATCGAAACCTGACCATCCACTCTCCGGGCAGACACTCTATACACTTGACCACAGAGGCAGTCGATCAGAAAAGGGATCCAACTCCAAGGGCAAAGGATCGAGTTTGGGGTAACTTACTCTAACCAGCTGACCCTAACCATGCTTACATAACTAACTCTGACGATTGAAAAGTGAAATCTGTGAAGCATTTAGTGAGTGAGTGAGGTTTTACGCCGCTTTTAGCAATATCCCAGCAATATCACGATGGGGGACACCAGAAATGGGCTTCACACATTGTACCCATGTGGGGATAAACCCGGGTCATCGGCGTGACGAGCAAACGCTTTAACCACTAGGCTATCCGACCGCCCTTGTGAAGCAATTAAGAAATAGCCTACGTATTCCACAGTCTTGGCCGTGATGTAGGGTAATGCCTTGACTGTTGGACACCATCGCGGCTCTTGGCTACAAGAATTGCAGCCTGAGCCAAATAGCACTATCCTAGCTACGTTCGCTAAACTTGATTGTATTCTTTTTAATTAACGGTATAGATTATATCAGGGACTATGTGCAAGTCTACCGCTATTCATAATAGCGAAGCAAAGAATTCAAGAAAATCGAATAGTCTTAAAAAAAGTAAAACGTAGAATTAAGAGTCTAACCTCCTGCAAACATTTTCGGAACATATCCGTATCTTCTAGGCCCCGGGTTTTTGTACGGCGATGGTGGGGCGTAATCTGTAGTCTGTGGAGAGTCGGACGACGCCCATCTGGACTGAGTGACTACAGATGAAACAGGCAGGAGCTGATGTGCTTCCGAAGATCCCAGTACAGGCCGATTTGCCGACACCGCCAGTAACTTGCTATGCTGAACACATGCCTTGGCATAAACGTTTGCGACTGAGCCAAGCTTAGAGAATTGTCTCCAGAAAGATGCCATGATTGTTACAGTACTGGTAACGTTAGTTAGGTTCTTTTTACATCACTGACACTGGTGTTAATCATGTAAACGGCACCAGCTTATATCAACAGAACATTCCTCCCACGGGCGCAGACATATGTTATTAGGACTTCTGGGTAATGAAAACACGAACGAAACTGGTTCCACTGTTGGTACGCGACGCAAGCTTAGCGCGATTTACTAGTTTATGTAGACAGGAACCCAGTCTATAAGTTAGCGTAAACTCACCAAGTTTGGAAAATAAAATTGTTGCTGTTTTTTCGAATATTGGAATTAGACAAAATGCAAACAGTGGATGATAGACGAGAATGGCCCACACATAGACAAAATGTCAGAGCCGGAGTAAGATAAATCCGTGTTGAATGGACTTAATCAATGAGTGAGCGAGTTAAAAATTTATCGTCGCATAGGCATTATTTTAGCCATATAGCGAACGTGAGGTGAAGTGTAGGTTGATATGGGAAGAGGTCAAAAGGGCCACAGGTCCTAGTCTAAACGGCCACTCCAAAAAGCCAAAACGTCACACTAAAAAGTCAAAATGGCCACATGAGAAGGGGGGGGGGGGGGGGTATTTGTACAAGTATCACTCGTCCCCAACTTTATTCACTTGATTCAAATAAAACTGTTGGTAAGATGTGTGAAGCCCATTTCTGGTGTTCCCTGCCTTGAAATTGCTGGAATAATGCTAAAAGGGGCGTAAAGACATAATCACTTACTTTGTATTGTGTGGCTTTTGACTATATATATACAGTGTGGTTGTTTTGACTAGGGGTTTGTTGTCCTTTTTTATGCGTGGTTCTTTGGACTACAATCCGGGGATATGGTAAGGTGCTCTCATCAGTCATCACATGCTTCCAAATATTACTTTCCCTCCCTCGATTTTTTATATGTATTCTTTCTTAACCAATTGAGTACATGTTAACGTGAAAAGTGTCGTTATATACAAAACTCCCAGCCAACAAGAGTGTGGCACGTTTAGGAGACTAGCATTTTAGCATCGAAATAGTTAAATAAACGGGTTTGAAATCTTAGTATCTCTTTGTTAACGTCAGCACAAAACAACGTGAAAAGAGTCGCTCAAAACCACTTCTTCAAAACTATATAGCTTCCCTTTAACACGAGGGGCTCTCTATACAAAAAAAACCTATCGGAATAGCCTAAAACATTGTGGCACGTTTGGGAGACTAACATTTTAGCATCGAAATAGCTAAATAAACGAGTTTGAAACATTATTATCCTCTTCCTCAACCATTTGAGTACACTGTAATGAAAACACATCCCTCTCTCCCTGACGTTTTAGTACTTGAAGACATACCCCCACACACCAGCGTAGATGTACGCCATGGGACTTGGAGACACACACTTACCCCTCCCCCTCGCCACCTTGCCCCACGTGTAGATGTACGTCATGGGACTTGGAGAGACACACACCTCTCCCCCTCGCCACGTTGTCCCTAGTGTAGAGGTATGAGGGGTGTTCATTAAAGATTTCCCCTGACCCACTTCCGATGGACCTAGTGGAATGAAACTTGGCATAGGTATTAGTCTTTCTCCACATAGGAACCACCAAGAGTTACACATTTCTCCCATCGTTTTATGCAACTATGGAGACCTCGCTTGTAAAAGCACTCATTTTGCGTCTCAAACCAGGACTTGACTTCAGTAATCAGTGTTTCATCATCTGTGAAACGTTTTCCCTTCAAAAATGACTTCATGGTTGGAAAGAGGTGGAAGTCAGATGGTGCAAGGTCAGGAGAGTAAGGAAGTTGTAGAAGGATTTCATAGCCACAGGACCGCGCTTCTGTCTGGACAACATGAGAGTTGTGTACTGGAGCATTGTCTTGCAGGAGACGGACACCCTTGGTCAGCATGCCACGCCTCTTAAGCTTGATAGCGTCCCGCAATTTCCGCAGCAGTGAAGCATAATAAGCTCCTGTAATTGTGGTATCCTTTGCCAAGAAATCCATCATCACTACTCCGTGCTGGTCCCAAAACACCGTGAGCATGACCTTGCCTGCAGCGGGTTGGACACGTGCCTTCTTTGGGGGTGGTGACTCCACATGCTTCCATTGCATCGACTGAACTTTAGTCTCAGGATCATAATGATGGACCCTAGTTTCATCCTGTGTGATAAGTCTGTCAAAAAAGTTTGCCTGGTTTTTTTTGCACATGCTCTTTGAGCAATTGACTCGTTCCTGCTTTTGGAAAGGTGTGAGCAACCTGGGAATCCATCGTGCAGACACCTTATGGATGTTCAACTTGTCATGGAAGATTTTTTCCACAGACCCTACACTAATCTTGACATCTTGTGCTAACTGGCGAACAGTTATACGTCGGTCTGCCAAAATGGCGGTCTCCACTTGATGGATAGTGTCCTCATCAATGGCTAAATGGGGGCGACCAGGAATGGCAGCTGTTTTCACAGATGTCCGACCACACTTGAACTGGCGATGCCAGTGTTTAACAACGTCATATGATGGGGCATCTTTCCCATAAGTTGCTTTCATTTCATCGAAAGTTTCTGTTGGTGTGCGACCTTTCAAATATAAGAATCTAATCACTGCTCGGTATTCTACTGGCTCCATTGTCACACCCTACTCGATCATAGCACCTGTAAAAGTGGTAAGAGTAATAGTTCGGTGCTGCAAATTCAGACATAACCCATAGATACATGTATCATTACACATGTGAAATTTCAACCAAATATGATAACCCTAGGTGGTTTAGGGGAAATCCTTAATGAACACCCCTCGTACGTCATGGGACTTGGAGACACACACCCCTCCTCCTCGCCACGGTGCCCCACGTGTATATGTACGTCATGGGACCTGGACACACACACACCCCACACACCAAATGATATTCACACCCGTGTGTCCATAATAGACCGCTCTCTGAGATGCTGTTTAGTTTTATACATAATGTATATGTATGAATTAATCGGCACTTGATAAATTAATCAATATGTACCTAAGAGTAAGGCAATAACCAAATCCCGTGGTTGTTTACCTCTATGATAAATAATAAATAAGTAATTAATACCATTAACGGTTTCTTAGTTTGATACAATGCCGTTTACACACCCAACCACTAGCCTGTTTTTTTTGGGCGGTCTGTAAATAATCGAGTCTGGACCAGACAATCCAGTGATTGATATCATGAGCATCGATCCATGCAATTGGGATCGATGACATGCATCAACCAAGTCAGCGAGCCTCACCAACCGATCCCGTTAGTCGCCTGCCGTGATTTTGCTGGAATATTGCTAAAAGCGGCGTAAAATCAAACTCCCTCACTCACTCTAAATCTGCACGAATGAATATACTATTGTATAACATTGTTTCAAACACAACCGCTATATTTACTTTACACAAAGCTTCAACTTCAACTGAGGGGCACGGGTGGCCCAGTCGTTTCAGGCGCCGCCATTCGCTGTGCAGAGTTGCGTCCCTTGGCTACGCCAGAAACCTATGATTGTGGGTTCGAATCCCGGTTCGCCCCCATTATGTTTCTAGGTTTGTCAGCACCACACCTGTGTTCGCGGGTTTCACCGAAGTGGTAAACGTCTGAGACCTGCCTCACTTCGGGCTTTCCTCCCACATTAACCTGACACACCGCGATATAACTGGAATACTGTTAAAACCCAACACAATCACTCACTTCAACTTCAAAGAGAAAATTTGTTTTAAATCCTAACGATTTGCACAAAACATTATGTCCTAATAAGGATACACATGCATGTCAAAGTTCATCTTCCACAGTCAGAGGAGATGTTTTACACAGAAAAAAACTGCAATTGGGGAAATTTTAAGAGCATTTAAGTACGTTTGAGCTAAAATAATTTTAGTTGATGGCCATTTATCATCCAAAACTGGCTCCCACAGGAAATATTGCTTGGATTAGATCAAGCGATATCTACACTGTAGATATCGCTGCAATGAAATTACATCACAATGCTTTGCAGACCATTGTGACGTCACTGGTTGCCATGACGTCACAATCAAATGACATCACTAATGGCTCTGCTACTGAAGCTGTTAGCAGTACTTTTTACACTGAAGACACTGCTAATTACTGTCTACAAATTGAAAAAGTTGGAAGAATGATGTTGGATGATAAATAAAATCTCACCCTCGTGACTTTTGATATCAAATATATCAACACTCGTTGATAAAAGTGGCAAAAATCCTCGGCAAGCCTCGGAATCTTTCCACTTTTATCAACTCGTGTTGATATATTCGATATCCAAAGACATTCGGGTAAGATTCTCTATATAAAGCTTTATGTTAGTGTAGCTGCCGTTGCGGCCATATTGTAAAAAATCGCATTGGAACAACTTGAACACCTTCATGTGCTATCACTGGTGGAAACAAGCATGGACGTTTTGGCTTCATTGGCGCAGTAGTTTATGAGGAGATACTGTTAAGAGTGCGAGGAAATGAGAATTTAGAGCATCATAGAATTAAAAGACAAAGGTAAAAAAGTTAAAAATATCGCGAAAAACGTAACATATGTTTTGAGTCCCACTGCAATATCTTCGTGCTCTGTTATGCCTTTCAACTGTATTGCGTGTGAACAATTTCTTGATCAATATTAAAAAATGGTTTGATAGTTTTACTGAGTCAAGCAGTGACGGCACGCAGGAAGGAACTTTTGTCGTTCTTTAATGCATTATGTATAATTTGAAGGATCTATAAAGGGCATACGTTAATGTAACGTTATTATTCATGTTACGGACAAAAGGCTCCTAGCAAGGGATATGTCTCGCAGGGTTTGTCTCCTTTACATTCTTCGCCATTCTGCTTGTAAGAGTGAGTGAGTATGGTTTTACGCCGCTTTTAGCAATATTCCAGCAATATCACGGCGGGGGACACCACAAATGGGCTTCACACATTGTACCCATGTCGGGAATGGAACCCGGATCTTCGGCGTGACGAGCGAACGCTTTAACCGCTAGGCTACCCGACCGCGCCTCTGCTTGTAAGGCCTGCCCAAGCTGTTCCAAATTCTGGAAACCCTAAGGTCGGTTGCGAATCTTTCGGCCCAGAACATACTAAAGGTGTTCCATTGGTCATATGTCTGGGAACTTGTCTTAATAGGATAATGTGACACCTTGCTGTCTCAAGTCGACTGCAACTGATGTCACATTAGATTTAGGAAAGTGTCTGGCCAATACATCCTGTTATTGGCCAGCTTCAATCAGTTTTTTTCATTTTCAGTCATGTATACTTTTGAAGGCATTTTCCTTCGTTGTACCCGATCAATAAACTACAGCCAAGTCCCGTTGATCCGACGCTTGGTTGCATATGGTTATGTCGGAATAACGAGTACAGTAAACTACGGTTATAACGAACACGCTTATAGCGAACTGACGGATATAACGAACTTACTTTTTGGTCCCGACTATTTGCTGTAGTTATGCTGTATATATGCTTATAACGAACTACGGTTATAACGAACTAAAATTAGAAGTCCCTTTGAGTTCGTTATAACCGTAGTTTACTGAATTTCTAATGTGTATGTGGTTGTGTCAGTTATTTGCACACGCAAGTAGCCAGGATGTGTCACCATGGACGCCATGTTTTACGTGTACAATGTGCAACATGTGTAACCCTTACTAGACAATATTTTGGCAAAAACGTATAACGCTCTTTCAAATATTTGTCGAAAGAGAACGTGCAGTTGTACATGGAAAAAAGCTTAGTGACACCAAAGGCTGGAGCTGACAGATTATGGCTCGACATAAAGAGAAAGTTGACTTTTGGAAAATTGAAAGTCTTCAATTCCTGTAACAAACATAAAACCACAAACATGTTTGTGCCTGTATACACACGTCACATAACAAGTCTCCATCTACGTAACAGTACAAAATACCTTGCATGTATTGTCCCTCAGAGCGCCCAGCCATGTCTGTAATGAATAAATAACCATTTATTTAAAAATGAAACAATATTTACAAAATAAGCATTCCGGAAAAAAGAAACAAATTGCAACAGACAACGCACCCACGTTTCCCCAGCATTAGTTTACAAACAAATGAGATGTGGAAGTATTCTATGACGCGTTTATATCATGTATGATTCAAGTCCATATTTTCACTTGTACCCTATTCCGTGCGTATTTCAGGTGAACAATTGGCTTGCCTTTGCATGTGTTTGTGATGGATGCTACCTGTGGGGCAGGATACGCTGACCTTTACGCGAACACCCGTGATCATTACTATTTGATCCTGGTCGGAATCTTGCTTTTGATTTCTCATTTTTGGTTGAGATTTCTTATTTTTGGTTGAGATCTCTTATTTTATGCAAATATTTCCGTTGCTTTTTTTTAGACAATTACATCAGCTGACTACATCACCTTACAATGACCCGTGAAGATCCGGGGTAGAATAGGTCTTCAGCAACCCATGCTTGCCGTAAAAGGCGACAAACGGGATCGGGTGGTCAGGCTCTCTGACTTGGTTGAAGCATGTAATCGATAACAATTGCGTGGATCGATGCTCATGATATCAATCACTGGACAGTCTGGTCCAGACTCGATTATTTACAGACCGCCGTCATATACCTGGAATAGTGCTGGGTGCGGCGTAAAACAACCAACCAACCAACCAACCATACAACATTTACTCACTACATACCCTCACATCATCTACACATTGCTTACATCACCACACATCATCTACACATTGCTTACATCACCTCACATCATCTACACATTGCTTACATCACCTCACATCATCTACACATTGCTTACATCACCTCACATCATCTACACATTGCTTACATCACCACACATCATCTACACATTGCTTACATCACCACACATCATCTACACATTGCTTACATCACCACACATCATCTACACATTGCCTACATCACCTCACATCATCTACACATTGCTTACATCACCACACATCTACACATTGCTTACATCACCACACATCATCTACACATTGCTTACATCACCACACATCATCTACACATTGCTTACATCACCACACATCTACACATTGCCTACATCACCACACATCTACACATTGCTTACATCACCACACATCATCTACACATTGCTTACATCACCACACATCATCTACACATTGCTTACATCACCTCACATCATCTACACATTGCTTACATCACCACACATCATCTACACATTGCTTACATCACCACACATCTACACATTGCTTACATCACCTCACATCATCTACACATTGCTTACATCACCACACATCATCTACACATTGCCTACATCACCTCACATCATCTACACATTGCTTACATCACCACACATCATCTACACATTGCTTACATCACCACACATCTACACATTGCTTACATCACCACACATCTACACATTGCTTACATCACCACACATCATCTACACATTGCTTACATCACCTCACATCATCTACACATTGCTTACATCACCACACATCTACACATTGCTTACATCACCTCACATCATCTACACATTGCTTACATCACCACACATCATCTACACATTGCTTACATCACCACACATCATCTACACATTGCTTACATCACCACACATCATCTACACATTGCCTACATCACCTCACATCATCTACACATTGCTTACATCACCACACATCTACACATTGCTTACATCACCACACATCATCTACACATTGCTTACATCACCACACATCTACACATTGCTTACATCACCACACATCTACACATTGCTTACATCACCACACATCATCTACACATTGCTTACATCACCTCACATCATCTACACATTGCTTACATCACCTCACATCATCTACACATTGCTTACATCACCACACATCATCTACACATTGCTTACATCACCACACATCATCTACACATTGCTTACATCACCACACATCATCTACACATTGCCTACATCACCTCACATCATCTACACATTGCTTACATCACCACACATCTACACATTGCTTACATCACCACACATCTACACATTGCTTACATCACCACACATCTACACATTGCTTACATCACCACACATCTACACATTGCTTACATCACCACACATCATCTACACATTGCTTACATCACCTCACATCATCTACACATTGCTTACATCACCTCACATCATCTACACATTGCTTACATCACCACACATCTACACATTGCCTACATCACCACACATCTACACATTGCTTACATCACCACACATCATCTACACATTGCTTACATCACCTCACATCATCTACACATTGCTTACATCACCACACATCTACACATTGCTTACATCACCACACATCTACACATTGCTTACATCACCACACATCATCTACACATTGCTTACATCACCTCACATCATCTACACATTGCTTACATCACCTCACATCATCTACACATTGCTTACATCACCTCACATCATCTACACATTGCTTACATCACCTCACATCATCTACACATTGCTTACATCACCTCACATCATCTACACATTGCTTACATCACCTCACATCATCTACACATTGCCTACATCACCTCACATCATCTACACATTGCTTACATCACCTCACATCATCTACACATTGCTTACATCACCACACATCTACACATTGCTTACATCACCACACATCTACACATTGCTTACATCACCACACATCATCTACACATTGCTTACATCACCACACATCTACACATTGCTTACATCACCACACATCATCTACACATTGCTTACATCACCACACATCATCTACACATTGCTTACATCACCACACATCTACACATTGCTTACATCACCACACATCATCTACACATTGCTTACATCACCACACATCTACACATTGCTTACATCACCACACATCATCTACACATTGCTTACATCACCTCACATCATCTACACATTGCTTACATCACCACACATCTACACATTGCTTACATCACCACACATCTACACATTGCTTACATCACCACACATCATCTACACATTGCTTACATCACCACACATCTACACATTGCTTACATCACCACACATCATCTACACATTGCTTACATCACCACACATCATCTACACATTGCTTACATCACCACACATCTACACATTGCTTACATCACCACACATCTACACATTGCTTACATCACCACACATCATCTACACATTGCTTACATCACCACACATCTACACATTGCTTACATCACCACACATCATCTACACATTGCTTACATCACCACACATCTACACATTGCTTACATCACCACACATCATCTACACATTGCCTACATCACCTCACATCATCTACACATTGCTTACATCACCTCACATCATCTACACATTGCTTACATCACCTCACATCATCTACACATTGCTTACATCACCTCACATCATCTACACATTGCTTACATCACCACACATCATCTACACATTGCTTACATCACCACACATCATCTACACATTGCTTACATCACCTCACATCATCTACACATTGCTTACATCACCTCACATCATCTACACATTGCTTAAATCACCACACATCATTTATGTATATATTTATTTCCTTGTTTCGTTTTTTTCTCTCAAAATCATCGAGTTGGTAGTAGAAATAAAAATAAAACTTAATAATATACTGGGTAGGATAATGAATATAAAATGGCCAGGCTCCGGGATCATGAAACTAACTTAAGACCAAATTTTGTATTAAATCGGGGACCACGAAGCTCAATCTATGAGAATATCTTTAGTCTAAGAAAAAATTTGATCTTAAGTCCTTAAACTGCCCCCAAGTAGACTTAAGACAAAATTTGTTGCAAGAAAGATGGCGGATGTTGTTTGCCTTATGTGTCGCCTAGGGGCTAAAAAGGAAAAAATACCAATTCACCGGACAATTCGAGACCGCTTCAATCCACTTGATATGTACAACGACGAAGAGCTCTTTGAAAGATATAGATTTCGTCGGCCTACCATTTTGTTCACCGTTGGTCTAATCGGCGATGAACTGGCACACCCCACTCAGCGTTCCCACAGTCTGCCACCTATTATTCAAGTTTTGATATTCCTTCAGTTTGTTGCCACTGGTGCTTTTCATCTATTAGTTGCTCAGTCGTTTTGTGTCAGCCATTCTGGATAGTGTTTACAAAATCACGTTATACATACACCGGTAATGATACGCCAATACCGTCCGTATATTTCAAAATCAGCTGCGACACCTACATCCTTGAATTCCTCATACATTTTAGAATCAAATGACAAATGGTCTTTGTCACCAATATAAATTGTCTAGATTTGATGATACAGCTAGTGCTCTATTAATAATGGTGAAACATTAGTCAAATTACACTTGATATTTTTTAATTATGGTTACTTTAAATCGCACCCTTTTCTCACTGCTTTTGAGGTTTGTGTTGAGTAGTATACAGGATTCAGGCAGTGAGCAATGTGACTCAGTGTGAAAAATTAGATGGTCTCCGGGATTCAGGTTGGTTGGATGGTTGTTTTACACCGCACTCAGCAATATTCCAGCCATATGACGGCGGTCTGTAAATAATCGAGTCTGGACCAGGCAATCGTGATTGATATCATGAGCATCCATCCATGCATGATTTGGGATAGATGACATGTTTCAACTAAGTCAGCAAGCCTGTCCACCCGATCTTGTTAGTCACTCTTACGACAAGCATAGTCGCCTTTTACAGCAAGCATGGGTTGCTGAGGACCTATTCTACCCTGGATCTTCACGAGTTCCGGGATTCAAGGAAAGAGGGGTTAGCCTCTGTTATCATTGGTCGTCACTTGGCAGTATATAAAAAAAACAAAAAATATTTGGTACATATAACATTTATATATTTGTCATACACAACAATGCTTCATTGCCATAATATACATCAATACTTACATCAATATACACAATAACAAGCCTTTGTGTTACTGGTGCCATGGGTGCAAACATTGGAAACAGTGCATACATCGGACCTTTGCTTCCACATCTTCCCGAGGCAAGAGATTTAACTGACTTTAAAAGTCCAGTTTCCCCCCTTGCCGATCTAGGCTGGAATTCCTGGGCTCGATCGTAGCGCCACCAGTGGCTATTATGAGTTATTTCCCTTCTATGCCTCTCCTGTTGACCAATTAGATTCCACCTCTCGTATCACTTGCATTTACTTCCAACAAAATGGTGGCGCCAGTCAAGACGATCTGATCGAGAATCAAGATCTATATTGTGATAAAACGGGTCTAACATCACAAAGTGCATCAAATCCATGAGCACCTTGATTAAAAACATGAAAAGATTTAGAAAATATCTGTTGACAACAAGTTGGCTGTGCACATGCTTTTCAAATCCTGCAATGAACCAAAATGTGCATGCCAGTTTACGAACCAGATTTCGATTTCATTGCCCGATTGTGATTGGACTATGCATAGATTTGTAGTCCAGCCAAAAGGTAACTCCATAATACCAGCCTAGTTCATCAAGGGTGGAAACTGGACTTTTCTAGTCAGTTAACTCACTTGCCTCAGGAAATGTCGCTTCCATCGCAACCCCAACAGATGATTAGCAAGTACATTCGGAAATACATCATTTACTCTGGAATACAGGAGTATATACAATGACCAGTGAAATTGAATTTTTTATAAATGACCAAACATAAGCTTCTACCATCAACAAACCCCTTCTAAGGGCACTATTTGCCAGTATAAAGTGACTCTTGTACCTTAAAAGAAATTTACGATGTAATTTTTGGAAAGTGTAATTACATGAAATGTGTCCATAAATTTGTGTTTTGGGGGATATGAGTGCACTGTACATATTTTGTATAAGCAATACTTTGGGCCTTGAGGTCTGCAATACACAACCCAAACTGCCTGGGAGGCACCAGAAGGTTAACAATCACATTGCCATCTCATCCTACCGGGTACCCATTCATAGTACATGCAAAATACACATGTGTAGGGCTGACAAAAAAGATCGATGATCAGAATTATCATCAACGGGAAGAAATATTAACGATTATCGATATGAAAATTGTGTAATCGATAATACCCTACATTGACTATTGCGATGAAAAAAAGTTTAGATTTATCAAACAGACTTGTTATTATCAAAAATGTTAATTGCTGAACATGGGAAGTGACTGTTTTTGTTATATCTAAAAAGGCCACAAAGTAATCCCTGCATAAATGTGCCACCACTCGCCAGTGGAGGAAATATGTTGATTTCTTAGGGATTTGTTTTGCGTATTTGTTCAAAGATACTTCTCAATTATTTATCGATAATTGATCGATATTTAGTTAACGATTATCAACCTCTATGATCTGTATCGATAGCCAGCTCTATATAGAATTGTTTGCCAAGACTGAAAGTAGGTTTTGACGGACATACTTCATTTTCGTAACACTACTGTAAACATTTCTTTTCTTTATTTCCTGAACAAATTGCACATCTCTTTCTTGGGAGAAGATGAAACAGAAATTGCAGACCTAACATACTTATTACAGTCCGGTCAACATATAAATCATGTAGTATTTCTGCAGGTGGCAAGCCCAATACATACAAGATACATCACATAAATACCAGTGACCTCACATTAAAAAAGCACCAATACTATAAGTTCATACTAATTTGAATAGGAGGGAAAAATAAATTAAAATTTAAATCTAAGATACTATCTATTTAATTACTTGTTTTACAGATGTTTTAAAAACTTGAAGGCAGGAGGGTGAAAAGTAAAAACAAAAACAAATATATATTTTTTTTATGAATGACTAATAATTATCCCAAAAACTAATTTCTATAAATACAAAACCTCTATTACATTATATTCCAAAAACCCTGTATTTCATCTGTCATCCGACAAAAACATCTTCCGATTTTCAACAGAAGTCCTCTTCATGGGCATGGCTAGTTGTGCAAGTAATAGTATCTTGCCTCCGATGCCTCACGTAAAATACATTATGTTTTTTCTAAATGTTATCCTTTCATATCAGGTGACCTGAGGTTGCAAGAACAGATTTAGTTACAAGGTCAATGTTACCAATACTTTGGATAAAAGATACCCGACACTAATATTTCCAGAGTCTTAAAACATATTTGTTGAAAATGTCTGCCTGATCTGTAAAACAAGTAACGAAACTGCTCGGTACTAATCTAATCTTCACATTTTATTTGACATGAAAGAATAAATCTTTCGACATATATTCGTCATAAACGGTACTGAAACATTTTTTTGTCACTGCCGCTAAATCTAAAAATTCTCACGTGCCTTTTGGTCACTACATTCACATCACTGACTGCAATATTGCAGCTGTATCACTGCATCCTGTACATACATCAACTAGTGGTTGACATCATGAGCACACATCCTCCTGAATGTTGAAGCAAGTGTTACCATGTCACCATACAGTGTCACGTCAAGGTCACACTTTCGTTAAATGAGAAAATATGACAGCAACTATCAAATCTGTGTGTGTGATTCACTCCATAAAGTCCTGCTGAACGTGCACCTAGCGAGTGGGTTGGTTAACGCCCCTTTGAAAAGCATATTCGTAGATAACAGCATGTCAGCTTGATGTGCGAGGAAAGCTTGACGTGATGCAGGTCTTGCCACGTACCACTTACGTGTAACCAATGAGTGCTGACAAACCTAGAAACATTATCATGATTATCAGGAATTCAATCCCACAAGTGTAGGTTTTTTAAATTCTTTAGCCACAGTGAAATTGCTGCCCCCTGTTAGTTAATGTTAGGATAACACCAACACACCATTTTGATCCGATTTCAATTATATCACAGTATGTCTGCTTGACATAGGTTTGTTTGTTTGTTTGTTTGTTTGTTGTTTAACGTCACACTCGGCAATATTCCAGCTATATGACGGCGGTCAGACTCGAGTCTGAACCAGACAATCCAGTGATTGACATCATGAGCATCGATCCACGCAATTGGAATACAATGACAAGCATCAACCAAGTCAGCGAGCCTGACCACCCGATCCCGTTAGTCGCCTCTTACGACAAGCATTGGTTGCTGAAAACCTAGTCTACCCCGGATCTTCACAGGTCTTCTGACACATGGCTTCACACTTTAGTTTTTGATCAATGATAGCTTCTCTCAAACCACTGCTTCCAAGTCTTTGACCAAGCAATGTGGCACACTTCCGACGTGTTGCGGCAGTAGCGTAGATCATGTGCTGGCGAGAGTCTTGAGTTTCCTGTAGTGGTTATTCACCTCCTGCAGCTGGGCGGGGAAGGGGAGGCCATGCTTCTTGTACTGCATCTCAATCAGACTCATCACACTCTCCAACACAAACTGAGCATTCTTCAGGATGAACTTGTGCTGCAAGGGAAAAAATACCTGAGTATTTAAATATGTGTATCATCCAAACTGGCGTGTGTGTTATCAAGTGATATCACCAAGCCAACTTGCTACAATGGAACTGCATCACAATGCTTTACAGACCATTGTGACATCATTAGTCACCATGACATCATGAGTCATCATGACATCATGAGTCCCCATCAGTCACCATGACATCATCAGTCCCCATGACATTACCAGTCACCATGACATCATCAGTCACCATGACATCATCAGTCATTATGACATCATCAGTCACCATGACATCACCAGTCACCATGACATCATCAGTCACCATGACATCATCAATCCCCATGACATCATAAGTCCCCATGACATCATAAGTCCCCATGACATCATCAGTCACCATGACATCACAATCAAATGACATCACTAATATCTGTTCTTAGTTGTCACTTCCTTACACAATCAGCTTGGAACAAAGACATGTTACAATATAAAAAACTGCTTCCCGAAAACCTCTTTAATAAATCTGCCTTTTTAGTGTGTCGAAATATACAAAATTAAAACGTACTCACTGCCCAACGAAATGTGAACCACAGAAACATGTAAAGAAGTATGTACGTTATGACGAGATGTTTCCAATGTGTACCAGTCAATGACAACACTAACAATCAATCAAAATGAACGAAAGCATTTTTAGGAACCTACATACATATATAAAGAAAACAAAAAGGTTTGAGGGAGCAATGTGAATGTACATACTTTTCTCTATTTCTTTTCTTTCCTTTCTGTCATTCAATGTATTACCATAAGCCTACATGTAAATCTATGGGAGAGGGCGTTCTTAGTTGTGATAACTTGTGCCCAATACTTTTCATGAGAATAAAATATGTTTAAACTAAATCAAGTGTTACCACAGTGTCTTTATTCTTATCACGATATGCTGCACGTGATTTCCAAACTTTAGACACTAATCCTGCATGAGACAAATGGTGCATCTCGTGTCAGGGATCATTGACGTCACATGCGATGCGCTCATCAGGGTCGATTCACACAACATATCAGTATGTTCGTGCGTGTGTCGAACCAATCTAACATCTCTTGATCACTGTACCATCGACAACAGGACGAGGAAGTCGACCATCCGCATCGGAACATGTTCGCAAATATACAGGTAACTCAGCTAATACCAGTTTGTATTTGTCTTTGATGGACGTCGAGGTTGTGTCAGCCTCCCTCCGGAAGCAAATAATTGAAGGGAAAGATGTAAACTTGGCATGTCTATTGATGCCAGATGACATATCTTCACATCCAAGGGTGATCGAGATGGGCAACCATGAACTCCACCTGAAGTCCTCCACTGACCACAGGCTACAAGACATCTTGACCATTCAAGAGTTTATTGTGGCATTCACCCGGTACAGGAACATAATGGTACAGGAGTGGCCAGGCTGTAAAGACGCAGTGGACCGTTATCAATGATTGATCGTGGAGATGCACGCCAGGTTTGGAGGTACGCTCTTCTACCAATACCATAAGACGTTCTCGTCCAAAGCAGCAGCGGCCCTGGCACTCACCAATCAACTACCGTCATGGGATCGACATGACGAACTCTACAGTTGTGACACTTTCATTAAATGGGAAAATATGACAGCAACTATCAAATCTCTGTGTGGGAATCATTCCAAACGGTCCTGCTGTACTTGCATCACACATTGTACCCAGGTCGGGAATCGAACCTGGGTCTTCGGCGATAAGCGAATGCTTCAACCACTAGGCTCCCCCATGGACCCGTAAAGATTCCGGGGTAGAATAGATCTTCAGCAACCCATGCTTGCCGTAAAAGGTGACTATGCTTGTCGTAAAAGGCGACTAACGGGATCGGGTGGTCATGCTCGCTGACTAGGTTGATCAATTGCGTGGATTGATGCTCATGATATTAATCACTGGATTGTCTGGTCCAGCCTCGATTATTTACAGACCGCCGTCATATAGCTGAGTGCGGCGTTAAACATCAAACCAACCAACCACTTCACAAAATGGGATTCTGAACTTTGCGCTGCCACCGTAGCGTGTGTCCGTTTCCTTCCTGTCTCAGACTGGTACATTGCATCTACGTCTCAATAGTCGTTGTGAGTAACCAAGTCCGACTAGGCAAACCAGCCAATGACACGATAACCAGCAGTCCATGCTGCCTGTGTACAAGTGAATGAATGCTGTGTAACAGCAGGGTATTAAACTCCCAAACATTTCAGCCAGACCACAGGACTGGCTAGCTGAAATACTTGCCAGCCCTGACCAAAACCTGCCTGCCCACTATAATCATATGTTTCTCAGGATAATTTAACTAAAAATATGAAAACTGATTGCTTGTAGCATAAGCGCATCGCTAAATGTTAGGTTGTCTAAAAGCTAACTGGGTTTCTTTTTGGTTACATTTTATCATTCATCTTTACATGTGAATATTAATGCTTATCATCGGGAAATATTTAGAATATTTTCACCTATGAAATATAACCCGACCGTCGGGCAGGGGGATTTGAAATTCTGGCAGCCCGAGTTGAAATCAACCCGTCTCGGACGGTCGGGCAGGCAGGTATTTCTAACGCTGGTAACAGTCAACAATTTTCCAGCGATATCACTACAGCTGTAAATTATAGACTTAATAATAACTGATATTGTTAGCCTTCTATGACCCATAAACCAGGGGGACCAGCTGAGCTGTTTCACGAAGTGCTCACCCATGAGTGCTCAATTGCTCGTAACCCTACTTTAACACTGACTTACGACAGACGTAGGTCTAAGTTCCCCTGATCAATTCCAGTCGCCTCTTACAAGGAGTCTATCAATAAATCGAACCATCGCAATTGTTTGCCCTGCGATTGCACTCTATCAATTTCTATTAAAAAATACCAATAGTATTGTCAATGGTATGCATAACAATCAATAGTTTAAATAGCTGCAATTAGTTATAAATAAAACATAAAATCTTCGCATTTCAAACCTGCCTGATGATGACAACTTGACAATAGAGTGACTTCCCTTTGGTTTGAGGAAAATGGCCGACTTTGAGTTTGTCAGCAAAACTTTATTCATTTCTTTTACATTGACGAAAATAATTATCAAGCCTTAAAGTAAGGTTACTACTATCACAATACTATTGCAATAGTTGATGACTATCACAATACTATTGCAATAGTGTGGGCTACTATCGCAATAGTGAAACTAGCCCCAATAGTCGCGGCTAACTCATACGTGAGATCTACTCTCACCAAGTATCTGAAAGGGGTACACACGTCACACATTGTGACCATCTGAATCCATCTGCCACCTAGTATCACTGTGCTTAAGTCTGGACTCAAAACGTACCTTTTTGAACGCTACAACTGAATGTGTATATTTTTACTATCTTACTGTCCCCTCTCTGTTGTATATGTGTACATATTATTATTATTATTATTATTATCTGAATGAGGTACTCGGGTCTACAGACGCCAACACTTACATCCTGAGTGTAGTTGGGGGACTTGAGGGAACGCTCGAAGTGGGCGATCTGGCTGCTGAAGACAGTGGTGATGGCGTCAGCGATGAATTCCTCCAGGTCCACGGCGTACAGCTTCAACAGGTCCTCCGAGAACAGCAGCAGACTCTTGGAGAAGTTGATGGTGTTCATCGTCAGACTGATGAAACACTCGTCTACAAGAAGTGAAACGTCAAGAGTGAGTGAGTAGGCGAGAAGGTAGGTAGGTGAGTGAGTGAGTGAGTAGGCAAGTAGGTAGGTGAGTAAGTAGGCAAGTAGGTGAGTGAGTGAGTGAGTGAGTGAGTATGGTTTTACACCGCTTTTAACAATAGTCCAGCAATATCATTGTGCCCATGTGGGGAATCGAACCCAGGTCTTCAGCATGATGAACAAACGCTTTAACCACTAGGCTAACCCACCACCCCAAGTAGATAGGTGAGTGAGTGAGTAGGCAGGTGAGTGAGTAGGCAGGTGAGTGAGTAGGCGGTAGGGCGAACGAGTAGATGATAGAGTGAGTGAGTAGGCATTCAGGTACGTAGGTAGGTGAGTGAGTGAGGGCAGTGGAGTGAGTGAGTAGGCAGTGGAGTGAGTGAGTAGGCAAGTAGGTGAGCGAGAAGGTGATAGAATGTGTGCATGCTGGGGTGAGTGAGTGAATAAGTGAGTAAGTAGGTGTGAGTTATTGAGTGAGTGAATGACTTGGTTGATGGATGTCATCGTATCCCAAATGCGTGGATTGATTCTCATGATGTCAATCACTGGATTGTCTAGTTCCGACACGATTATTTACAGACCGCCGTCATATAGCGAGAACATTGCCAAGAGCGGCGTCAAACTACTAACAAACAATACTTTTTTATAAGTTACAGTCAGCAATATGACAGCTTTCAGCCTGTAACTAATCAAGTCTGGATCGGCTGTACTATCAGCTAGGTCACACTACAAGCACAAGAATCAATACTGCAGTTTCAATAAGCTGCAAAATCTCTGAGGATCTTGTGTGATAGGTTTTCACAAAGTTTTACAAGGAGACAAAATCAACCAAACAAAACCTGTTTGCACTACTTACCATACACCATAGACTTGATCAGCCCGAGTCCTATCTCAGACATGTCGCTTACAAACTTGTCACAGTCAGTTTTGTTCAAGTGATTCATCGGTCGCCATCTGTCATCCTAAAAACAAAGATACGATACGAGTGCGAGACTCAATGTTTTGGTGGTGAACATGGTGATGCTGGGACGTGTTCAGGTGATTTGTTTTTAGAAGTTGGAAACTTTTCTCAGGCATGTTTCCCACATAGGATTGAAAGAAGGGGGATGTAATGCATAACGTTAAATATACATAATTATCATTATGAAGCCATTTTATATTTTCAGTGCCCAACAATTTTTTTATTTTACTAAAGGCAAAGTACAAAGTTCTCTTGCTTTCAAATGATGTGGTTGCCATGTATCTGTAAATCATTAAGTAAAGTAGGTTTTTCCATGTCACCAATGTCCAAAGCCACGCTATTATTGCACCAGTTACAATTTCTCAAACTTATGACCCTCCTTCTCATAAAAATACCCCTGTCCAAGAACCAACCATACAGCTCAGACCACCGATTCTTTCATCTTACAATAGTAAATCTGTTAAGGACCACCCGATGAACTAGTGGTTGATAGCATGAACAACGTCCTGCATGTGGGAGTTACAGATGTGATGATTGATAAAACATATAGTTAAACACAACTGTCTTGATTAACAAATTTCCACACAAATAAATCTTTGTTAGTTGAGAGGGGTGTGGGTGGCCTGGTTGTCTAAGGTGCCGCAATTCGCTGTGCAGAGTTGCGTCCCTTGGGCACGTTGGACACCTATGATTGTGGGTTTGAATCCCACTTTGTTGCAATTATATTTCTAGGTCTGTCAGCACCATACCCATGCTCGTGGGTATCACAGAAGTCTGTGACCTGCATCACTTCGGGCTTTCCTCCCACATCACCATTGCATTGTGGGAAAGGTTTCCGGAGTAACAGACAACCATGTTTTTACTGTACAAGGACAAGCCTAAGTGCGTGCGTACCCCTGCTCTGTACTTGACTCCCTCTACCAGCTGGTCTCGCGACTCGTCAATCACACGACGCAGGGGCGTGTCCAACATCCCCGCCAGTGAGAAGCCAAGGTCAAGGCCAATAGTACTCAACTGAAACACAGAAACATAAAAGTGAGAGGCTACGAAAGCAATGCTCTTAACGCAATAGCTAGAGCCACACGATTCTGCCCTTAACCTGATTTTAACTTGATTATTTGTCATAATAACAGTGGATATAAGAATGTACTAGCATAAATTTTGATTGAAATATTGTTATGAGATGTATGTCAGTCAGTAAAAGTATTCAATAGTCAAATTTCATAATGATACTTGCAAAAATTGGCAAAATGAGTGTCTAACATTGGATCAGTTTCAGTAGACAATTTGGGGGGGTCGGGTAGCCTAGTGGTTACAGCAATCGCTCGTTGACCCAAAGACCCGGGTTCGATTCCCACATACAATGAGTGAAGCCCATTTCTGGTGTCCCCTGCCGTGATATTGCTGGAATATGGCTAAAAGCGGCGTAAAACCATACTCACTCACTCACTCTGTAGACAATTTTAAGAGATACCATAACTGGAATAGTCAAATAATGTCAACGTTTATGACGGACAGAACTTTGATCCAGGTGAGCTACATCAGTGCAGCAGCACAAGAAAACCAAGAATAACTCAGACGTCATCTGAACCACGTGTACCACGTACTAGGGCTGTAACGATTCACTGATACTATGATATCATCGGTACTAAGGTACAGACGATACTTGAATTGTCAGTTTGTGAGATCATGACACGCCACACATAGAACAGACACTGAAAGAGTTACCTCCCATATAAAGCCAGACGTAGCATAGCACAACTTGTAAACATGGCGGAACACGAGGACGTGGTGATAGAGGACACGCCAGCTATTAAACTTTAACATTCAGTAACCATCCTTTCATTTAAAACTGTTTTGTTCTTGTTTTGTTTTTCAGATAATCATAAGTAAATGTTTGAATCCGGAGGTTGTAGAGTTATATTTCAGTAATTTCATCATTTTTTCCTATTTGTTGGTGTATCACGATACGTATTGTATCGCAAGATATCAGGCGATACTCAGTTCAACCATGTACCTACCTGTGAAGAGCCGGGATAGAATAGATCTTCAGCAACCCATGCTTGCCATAAAAGGCGAGCTTGTCGTAAGAGGTGACTGATGGAATTGAGTATCAGGGTCGCTGACTTGGTTGATGCATGTCATCGCATCCCAATTGCATGGATCGATGCCCATGATATCAATCACTAGATTGTCTGGTCCAGACTCGATTATTGACAGACAGCTGGAATATTGCTGAATGAGGTGTGAAACAAACAAACAAACAAACAAACAAACAAACAAACAAACCTCCTCGCAATGATCCTTGGACATCTGCACACACTCAGTGACGGTGGTCAGACTGGACTTGCTCTCGAAAACCTGCCGGCAGAAGGTTGCCACAAATGCTTCCAGTTCCTGCTTAGACCAGACCACAAAGGCTGGAACACAAACAGATCACACGTGCAGTGCCAGGGTACGTAGACACTCAACCAACCTAGTCACTGAGCCTGACCACCTGATCCGGTCCACTGCATGTGGATTGCTGGGGACCTATTCTAACATGGACACCACCCCCCCCGACCACCCCCTAGTCTGAGTGTAGACCGCCTCCCTGGTCTAGTGGTAGAGCGGAGGTCAGGGGTTCAATCCCCGGCCGCGTCATACCAAAAGACGTTAAAAGATGGTACTTGTTGTTACCCTGTCTGGCGCTCGCCATTAATGGGCTAAAACAAGGACTGGTCGGCTCGGAGTCAGTATACTGTGTCTGAGTGGGGTATTCATGTTAAACTGCGGCATGGTATCTCAGTGAGCTAGCACTATAAATCGGCATCAGTCCGGACTAGTACAAGCAGCCACACAAACACACACATACATGCACGTCGCTATATAAGTGCAATAATCTTGGACGCGACGTTAAACCCCATTTCACCTGACCTCAAGCCTGAGTGTGATAGGTTCAACACCACTTTCAGTTACATTACAGCAAGACCAAGGATCACCTGGGATTTGAACCCCTGATCCTGGCACAGCAAAGGGATGCAACTCTACACAATGTGTCGAGTGAGTGTGTTTACCTGAGAAGCAGCCGTAATGGTCTGGGAAGGCCTTCAGGAACTCCCTGGCCGTCTCCGACAGGCTGGAGAAGAAGACGCCACACAGACAGCGGATGTAGAGCGCCGTCGCTCCCTCGAACTTCAGCTGGCGGATGTTGTACTTGATGATGGCCGACCGGTTCTTCAGGAACAATTCGCAGGCCTGGCAACAACACAGTCACTGATAGCCTACTTGCCTTTAATCAATACAGGATTAATTTTTCACAATTAGGATAATAAAATGAGCAATGCCAGGTGAAATCAAAAGTTATCATCTACCGTGTCTATCATCATATATACCGTATTCGACGTAATAAGCGCCCTGCTCTAATAAGCGCCCACGGAGATATTTGCTGATATATTGGCTGGTGAACAATCCCAATTAGCACCCCTTCCGATTGATCAATGTACGCAAGACTTATTTATTCGCATATAATACACACTCGTGTGTTATATACACCCTTAACTATCGGCAATTAAATTCTGGGGAAATATATATGTCGTACATAAACATTTCAGGCTGTCACCATAAACCACGAAATTTATCTTTCATCTCTGTTTTTTTTCACCAAAATAATATTCTAATAAGAGCCCCTTATTTCTAATTTTGAGAGCGCCCTGGGCGCTTATTACGTCGAATACGGTATGTCACATTATATATCACAAGGACTTCTATATCATGTATATGTCTTATCTGGATGGACTGGAAGGGATGTCTGTCTGCTATTTGTAGAGGGCAAATAATGCTACACTTGTAGAACTACTACTTAAACTAAAATCTGAGTACATCCCATTACAGGTCATGTCAGAACGACCTTTCACAAACTCTGACCGACCAATGAAATGACTAAGCCAATGACATTAGCCAATCAGAAAGCAGCTTTCTCAAGCCATAAGTCACAGGTTTCAAATTGGCGATTTCCATTCAAGACTATAATTAAAAACTTGAAAACTGAACAAACAGAAATTCTGGAATGTCTGTGGAAACTATGTTCATATATCAGGAAAAAATGTCACCAATTAAAGAACGCATTAAATATTTAACTTTAAATACATATATTGAATTTTATTTCAAATTCAGCTATGAACCTCCCCTTGGATTGGTCTGTTGGTGGTACCGAATCTTTCTTTTCACTCTACATGAGCAAATTAAAATGGAATACACCTGATTACTTCATGTTTGTAAACAACCATTTATTCCTTCATAGTAATTTCAATTAACAATTTCGTGTTGTTGAAAACTGACCTGTGCTGACTTGCCGAGGCGAATGAGCTGAGTGACAGCTCGCCTGGCAGCTCGTGGCCCCCCTCGGAGGGAGCGTTCAGGGGAGACCTGCAGCTCACTCAACAAGCCCTCGGTGAGCTGCTTGACGCGGTGGTCGATGCGGGCTCGGAACTCCTTCACCGATGGCGTCCGGGGGCAGTCCTTCAGATGGTCATTGGCTAAAGCACAAACTCTTGTCTCCGATCAGTGTTCACGTCATCATACAGTTTACTCTTTACCATCATCTTTCTCAAACTTATAAAAAGGATCATCATGATCAACTATCAAATTATATTTGTCATCATATCATTGCATCAGTATATACAGGGTGAGAATTGGATCTTTTCCTTTTCAGCTGAAACTTCTTAGCAATGAAGCGTGGTCCATAATTTGGGGGTGTTTAGGGGGAAGCCATGAGATTTTAACGAATTTGTGGTCGCTAAGATTTGCGAAAATTCGCGAATCAGCGGAAGATTCTCAACCCTATATATATATACCCTATGTATATATATAAGATAGCTACAAGATAAATCACAAAAAACAATGAAGAACAAAGGATGAGCATTTCTGATTAAATGCAATGTTTTTATACTTACCTGACGCTACACCTATATGACTGTGTAGCGTCAGGTAAGGTAAGACGTGGTTTATTTCACGATAAAACATTGTTCTATCATGACTTCATGTCTGGAAACTTCAAACATGCGCTCACAGTATGATGACGTTATTTTTGTAAGGGAAGTGTCTAGTGTGAGTTGTTCCCCATGGATGTCGCAGGAGAACACATATAAATGCAATGACTGAACGATCACACCCAAAAGTGAGAGAGATATGACAATCGGTATTGGAAGAAAAGGTGCAGATAATCGACTTTAAAATTGTGAGAATACCAAACTTAACCCCCCTGTACATAAAATGGACTTGTCCGACATTGCCAAGGTCGGATTGTATTCAGGGAGTCATTATAACTTTAATGCGAGTAAATGTTTTAAAAATGTTTCAAAAGATTGTACATTTTATTGACATTCTTTAGAAGGCTGAACAAAATGTTGATACCTCACAGTTTATTCTCCCTGCAGTGTTTTATTGTACGATAAACAACTCCCACTCAACGTTTATTTCTTAAATGCAGAATCTGCAGGACTCCACTAGGGCTGGGACGAGTCCAAATTTACTACCGGGGTACCCACCCCCTATTACCCGACCCTACCCGGGTACCCACTGTAGGTCTCAGGAGATGTCTCAAAATGTCCGATTGGGAACATTTTTAGCATAGACGTATTTGGATACATGTATTAAACAATCTGGTCATTCATACACTGAAGTTGAATTAAGTTATATGTTTATTCAACCATATGAAAAATCAGAAGAAATGGGTGCATAGTCAGAAAGAAATGCGAACATTGTAGTGGAACCATAGAGTTCTAGAATATTTTTGTCATTAAACAATATATCACGTGACTAACCACGGGTCCGGGTAATCCTATGGGTACCCGGGTCCTAATCAGTCCCCACCCGACCTGGGTACCCGAGTTACCCGTCCCAGACTTGACTCTGAGGTTCAGTGACCCACCTCTCTCAACAAGATCCACTGCTCCTTCAAAGTCGCGCTGCGCGATGCACATGTCAAGGTCTTCTGGGAGCTCCAGTAGCCAATCAGCACTTAGATAATCAATATCCTCCTCTTCTAGTGTAAATGCTGAAACCAGAGATTCTAGATACTGTAATACCTCATGACATTCTAAATGTACTACAGTTGCTCATTGACTGATGACAATATGTCATTGACAAGCTAAAATATCAACTGCTGATATTAATTAGGTTTTCATGCGACAATATGATACATGACACATTTTTGACTGTATTGATACAAGACGATGCACTGCTAAGAATTACTTACTACCTGTTTAGTGACCCCCCAACGTTTTTATCGCAAAATGTATTGTAATTAGCGTTTTAAGTCCACTACTAAAAACAGACACTACGAATATGTGTCTACAGCTAGCTTTCTCTCTGGAACCTACTCCAAGGTAATTTCTAGTCAAAAGGTTTGTACACGATTAATGTAAATATGCGTATCACGTATGTATCGTATCATGACCTTCATCTCATATCGTGACCTTGATGTATTGTTTTGCCCCTAACATTGACAATGCCTATATATACCCATACTTTCAAAAGATGTAAGATGGAAAAATGTTGAAAAAAGTAAACAAATATGTCAGAATTGTAATTTTAATGAGTTAGAGGATGAATTCCACATAATAATGAAATGGCCATGTTTTAATGATTTGAGAAATCTTTTTGTACCAAAGAAATATTCAAGGAAATGCACATCCAAATGTTTTGTTAATGAAATGAATGATTATGATCCAGCTATAGTAGAAAACTTGCTAAAATTCTGTAAAGTTTCACTTGTGAGGAGAGCATGTTATCTAGAGGTGTAACGATACGGGAGGGTCGCGATACGATACGTATCGCGATACAGTGTTTATTGGTACAAGCTAAGCCAAGTTGATGTCTTTCTGCTCTCTAACAGATGTGACAAGTACAGTTGAAGAAGATTTAATGTGTTTATTTACTGTTATAGCAAATTGTTAGCAATACAGTATGTTTTACTGAAACAACAAACTGGCTTTGAAACTGTTAAACGTATTTCATGTATTTTCTTGAGTATAGTGCGCACCAATGTATAATGCGCACCCCCCCTTTAGCGGGTTCAATATTTTGGGGAAAAAATAAATTTGAATATTATGCGCAGAAAAAAATTACACCGTACCCCTTCAGCGAAGTCCGGCAAACGAACGGGTGATGAGAAACTTCGTCAGTACAAATTCGAAATTTGAGATAAAAAATCACCAGACATGTTGATTTACCGTTTAAATTGTATTTTTTGTTCAGCTAGGCATTGTTTTATATCCAGGGATTAAGATTACCTTGTGTATTTTCTCGTAAACTAAGCCGGACACAGCAATCAGCTGTACACACGTTTTCTTCGAATCAACAGGTGATTCGGTCAAGACACACCCAATGATATAACTTTACAGGATTTTAATGCAAGGATCGGCAAAAGTTGTATCTGAAACTATATTTTTTATCAGGAATAATATATTCCAATATATTGTTAATTTAGATGCAGCTTTTACTAAACATATTTAAAATAATAATAACCCTAAGCGAAGTAGCTGATCGCTATTGCCGGGTATTATTTTTTACATGCAACCAGTCTGACCAGTCACCGTCGCACAATTAAGATCTATTTATTGTATTTGGTGGTAATTTATACAGAAATAAAGATTTTTTTCGAAATAAAAAAAGGGGGGGGGGGGGGGTCGCGCCCATGAAATACGTTTAACAGTTTCAAAGCCAGTAAATAAACACCTTATATCTTCTTCAACTGTACTTGTCACATCTTTTAGATAGCAGAAAGACATCAACTTGGCTTAGCTTGTACCAATAAACACTGTATCGTGATACGTATCGTATCGCGACCCCTGTATCGCGATACGTATCGTATCGCGACCCTCCCGTAATATTCCACCTCTAGCAATATTCCAGCAATATCACGGCGGGGGACACTAGAAATGGGCTTCACACATTGTACCCATGCAAACATTGGTCTCAGTGCTATACAGGTCCAGCACTCCAAGACAGTGTGTCAGGACCAATCTCATCAAAATCAGAACTTTGTTCTCACTACTGCTAAACAAAGATCTGAGGACATCCCATTACATGTCACGTCAGAACGGCCTTTCACAAACTTTGACCGACCAATGAAATGACTAACAAGAAGACGACATTAGCCAATCAGAAAGAAGCTTTCTTGAACTTTACAGCAAAAGTTTCAAACTGGCAGCTTCCATTCAAGAATATGCCTTGAAAAGTATCAATTCAAAATTTGAAAACTGAACAAACGAAAATTCGGGACTGTCTTACAGATGGCTGAGATTGTATGGCAGTACTTCCCACGAGCTATTCCATTTTCAGTGTTCATCCCATTGAAGCGAGAGATCAGTCGTACAGCCCATAAGTGTCGTTCGGAATGCCTGTGTTAACCATTACTAGAAAACACATTTCTGCTGTCATTTTCTTGATCTGGTAAGGAACGCTCTAATTGGTCGGCTGAAAAACTTTCTCAGTGACCCATAATGCAATGTCTTAGATCATTGTTTAAGAGTGAGGTGAACTAAGATCTGAGTTTAATGAGATTGTGTGAGGACAAGCCGAAGAGAGATAACTGATAACAGTCAATAAAGTAAACAAAGTTGTTTTCCATGACGCTCGAGTGAGTGAGTGAGTGAGTGAGTTTGATTTTACACCGCTTTTAGCATTATTCCAGCAATATCACGGCGGGGGACACCAGAAATGGGCTTCACACATTGTACCCATGTCGGGAATCGAACCCGGGTCTTCGGCGTGACGAGCGAACGCTTTAACCACTAGGCTACCCAACCGCCCCATGACGCTCGAGGTCAGCCCTTAACACTTCAATTTTCCTCAGTGTAACATCAACGAAACTTATGACTCTGGACTCACAAGTAGCTGCCTCTGCTGACGGAGATGTCGCAACCTCGGCTGCCACTGCCTGCTGTTCGGCCAATCGTAGAGCAGCTTCTTTCCTTTGTTTGTCCTTTGCCACCTTTTTCTTCTTTGTGTCCTCCAGGATGTCCAGCCACTGCCTCTGTGTTACCATGGTTACATGTCATCAAGCAAATATCTAACATGGTGTTTTGAGAGATGAGGCTATTCTATAAACATTTGATGTGGCTACAGATGCCGGTGGCAGTGAGTGAGTGAGTGAGTGAGTGAGTGAGTGAGTGAGTGAGTGAGTGAGTGAGTGAGTGCGTGCGTGTGTGCGTGCGTGAGTGAGTGAGGTGAAATTGGTTTTAACGTCGCGTCCAAGATTATTGCACTGCTTGTACTAGTTCGGACTGATGCAGTTTAACATGAATACCCCTCTCAGACACAGTATACTGACTCCGAGCCGACCAGTCCTTGTTTTAGCCCCTTAATACCGAGCGCCAGACAAGGTAGCAACAAGTACCATCTTTAAATATCTTTTGGTATGACGAGGCCGGGGTTCATACTCTGGACCTTCTACTGTCCAGGCAGACGCTCTACCACTAGACCATGGAGGCGGTCGAGTGTGAGTGAGTGAGTGAGTGAGGAACATTCCAGCAATATTACGACAGGGGACACGAGCAATGGAATTAAACTGGGGGCCCCGGCGTGAGGAGAAGAAGAAGAAGAATATTCCATCACAAGCTATGAGTACGGAGCAATATCAGGCCTGGTCTGCTGCTTACCTTGGCCTTAGTGCTATCTGCCTGGTAAATCCTGGTCTCCGGGAACATGAGCATCTTGAAGGCGTTCTTCACTGGCCCAACATCCTTGACGTTGACTATGGCTAAACTGTCCAGCTCATACAGCCCTTGAAAACGATACCTTACGTTTCCTCGCCTAAACAAAGGAACAAACGAACATGTTTACTTGACCACACAAAACACAAATAATACTAAACTTGACAGCCATGTAAGAGGCAACTTGTTTTGTTGTCAATGCCACTGACTTTCATTTGGGTCTCTGATCCCAGCTCTGACAAACACAGTAACTATACTACTCAAAAGAAGTTAAGGAATATCCGATTCTTTCGTATTACTATGGTTAATCTGCCATGCCATGAGAGATTACCTTGAGGAATAGGAAAGAATCAACTGATCCTTAACTTCTTTTGAGTAGTATACTTTCCACCATAGTCGCTTCACAAGGACTGGCTCAACACTTGTAACTTAGCTGGACAAACAAAAACTACATGACTGCTCCCACTTTGGGGAATTTGATCGAATGACTGACAGTGAGGTGAGGTGAGGTGAGGTGAGGTGAGGTGAGGTGAGGTGAGGTGAAATGGGGTTTAAGGTCGTGTCCAAGATTATTGCACTTATATAGCGACGTGCATGCATGTGTGTGTGTTTGTTTTGCTGCTTGTACTAGTCCGGACTGATGCCGATTTATAGTGCTAGCTCACTGAGATACCATGCCGCAGTTTAACATGAATACCCTACTCAGACACAGTATACTGACTCCGAGCAGACCAGTCATTGTTTTAGCCCCTTAATGTCGAGCGCTAGACAGGGTAACAACAAGTACCATCTTTTAACGTCTTTTGGTATGACGCGGTCTGGGATCGAACCTCGGACCTTCCGCTCTCCGGGCGGACGCTCTACCACTAGACCACGGAGACTTGCATAACAACGCTTTGTACAGTATTTCAGTCATATCATGGGGTGTCAGTGAGTGAGTGAGTTGGGTTTAACGCCGCTTTTAACAGTATTCCAGTTATATCGCGGCGTGTCAGCTTAATGTGGGAGGAAAGCCCGAAGTGATGCAGGTCTCAGACGTTTACCACTACGGTGAAACCCACGAGCACGGGTATGGTGCTGACAAACCGAGAAACATAATCAGGGCGAACCGGGATTCGAACCCACAATCATAGGTTTCTGGCGTGCCCAAGGGACGCAACTCTGCACAGCGAATCGCGGCGCCTTAGACGACTGGGCCACCCGTGCCCCCCTCATGGGGTGGCAACTTGATGGTGGAGGAAAGCCATGCACGTTCACAACTTTAGTGAAACCGGTGGACACGGGCACAGAGTTTATTGCAGTAGAGCTGAGAATCACCAGGTATCTTGCAATACGATTCATATCACAATACGGACTGACGATACCACTGGTATAACGACACATCACATCAAATAGTAAGAAATGATGAAATCAATGAAATAGAGTTTAAAAAAATTCTTTTATTTATTGTTATCTAAAAAACTTTAACAAAAAAAAAAACAAGAACAAAACAGTTTTAAATGAAAGGGATGGTTGTTAAATGTAACAGTTAATCGGCTACCACATCCTTGTGTTCTGCCATGCTTACAGGTGGCGCGATGCTACTTCTGCCATTACGGGAGGTAACTCTATTAGTTCCTGTTCTATTTATAGTGTATCACAATCTCACCAACTGACGATTCAAGTATTGTGTGTACCTAAGTATCGATGATATTGTAGGTATCGGTGAATCATTACAGACCTAGCCGACAGACCTAAAAAAATAATCTCAGTGAATCCGGGATTCGAATATACGATCATAGGTTACTGGCACACATAAGGGAGGCAACTCTGCCTCAGATGACTGGGCCACCCATGACTCCAATTGTATGGGCAGGCTAGTCCCTACTGTTCAGCTGGGGACTGTCGACTCACCTGTTTGGAATCCAGGTGGCGATCATGAGGCTGTCGTTGAGGAGGAAGGCGTGGACACGCTGTATCGAGGTAAATGTCTCCGTGTCCAGCTCCATCAGGTCTCCGTCGTGGATCAACTGCCTGCCTGGTACCTCGGTTACACTCTGACAAAACAAATGTCGTGAGGTGTGGTGAAATGGGGTTTAACGTCGCGTCCAAGATTATTGCACTTATATAGAGTGTGTGCGTGCGTGTGTGTGGCTGCTTGTACAAGCCCAGACTAATGCTGATTTATAGTGGTAGCCCACTGAGATACCATGCCGCAGTTTAACATGAATACCCCACTCAGACACAGTATCCTGACTCCGAGCCCACCAGTCCTTGTTTTAGCCCCTCAATGCCAAGCGCCAGGCAGGGTAACAACAAGTACCATCTTTTAATGTCTTTTGGTAGGCGCGGCCGGGGATCGAACCACAAAGGCGGTCGACAAGACATAGGTAATTTAGCTCCAAATTGGCATATATTTCAAGACAGTGGCCAAGTTTCAATTCCAATGTGGACTGGTACCAAAACATTGGTAGGGAGTCCAGATTAGAACCATCTTCCCGAGGCAAAGGAATTAACTGACTATAAAAGTCAAATTTCCACCCTTGCCAAACTAGGCTGAGATTAAGGCTGAACTAACGAGCCCAATCACAATCGCGTAGCGAACTAGACATCCAGTTTGTAAACAACATGGATTTCAACATGCAGACTTTGGTCGACTGCAGAATTTACAGTCGACAGATATTTTGCAAATCTTTTCATGGTTTTAACCAAGGTGCTCAAGTGATTTCATACACTTCGTGGGGTGAGACACGTTTTATAACAATATAGATCTTGATTATCGATCCAATTGTCTTGACTAGGCACTGCCATTTTGTTTGAAGCAAATGCAAGTGATATGACAGATATAATCTGATTGGTCAATAGGAGGGATAAAGAAAGGATATAACTCGTAATAGCCACTGGTGGTGCTATGATCGAGTCTGGAAATTCCAGCCTAGTTTGGCAAGGGCGGACTTTTAGTCAGTTTATGCCCTTGCCTCAGGAAGATGGGTTAGAACAGATCCCCAGCAACATATACTTGTCAGTAGGTGACTGTGTGGATCAGGTGGTCAGTGACTTGGGTGATTGCGTGTCATCCTACCCTGACTGTAAAGTTTGGAGTAAGTGAAGTTTAGACCATCAAACGTGTTTGTGGTTTATTTGGTCTATCACAACCATCTGAAACAATCCCCACAAGGTTATATATGACCTGTAGACCTGTGAAGATCCGGGGTAGAATAGGTCTTCAGCAACCCATGCTGGTCATAAGAGGCGACTAACGGGATAGGGTGGTCAGGCTCGCTGACTTGGTTGATGCATGTCATCGTATCCCAATTGTTTTGAACGATGCTCATGATGTCAATCACTGGACTGTGTGGTCCAGACTTGATTATTTACAGACCGCCGTCATATAGCTGGAATATTGCTGAGTGCTGCATTAAGGTTCTACTACACCAAATCAGAACCAGTTTGGACAGTGCGGTTTTCGTAGGGAGCCTTCAATGCAGATCGAGAGATATCTGCAGACTGTGATTGGAGGATATTCTGTAAGATTTTTATGTCTTTCAAATGTACATCCATCCAGTTATTAAAACTGACCATGTTTTTCTATATTTAGTACTGTCTTTTTCAACATGATGACTTATGCTGAATGTGACCACAGCTATTTTCAAGTAGGTGACATTTGGTGCGAAACTTGGGGTGGTGTGTTTAGCTTCCTGTACTTGGAAAAGGAGCTGGCTAAGCTAGTCATTTTTTATGTTTACATTGCTGCTCTAAGGCCAAACTGTGCACACACGTACAGCTGTTGAATGCTTAGTTATTTAAAAAAAAATATAACGTGACTATAGAAGTCTATGGGAAAACATTTGGTTGTGTGTAACCTTAAACAACAAACAAAGCATATGACCAATATACTTACGGAGCAGCCATCAACTTTCTCCAATAGAAAGGCCAGGTTTTTCCGAGTTTCTTCCTCTGGGCTCTCCTGTTCTTCTTCTTCCTTTGGACCCTCAACAACCGCTACAGAAAGTAAATAATCACTGATTCTAAAGTGTTCACAGCAGTGAGTAGTTACCATGGTTACGTGAGAGTTTCATGTGTTATGTCAAGGCATGTCTGCTTAATGTGGGAGAAAAACCCAAAGTAACTTTAGAGAACCTCACAAACATGTGTATGGTGCTGATAGTCAATGGTTCATATTCAAACACTGACCAAATCTGAGATTCAAGATCCATGACCAACAAAGGGAGATAACCACCTGATCTTATGCAGCTATGATGTGATGTTTCAAAACCAAATTGGTTTTGGGCTAAGAGACTGCATGCATGTTTTAAGTCTATCATGCTATGGTCATGATGCTTAGAGCACAAATACCGAGGCTTTTTTTAACAAGGCCTTCGGGAAATACTGTGTCTGGATATCCCAACATCCGATTGTTGCTGCTGGTTATAGGTTTGCCAAGACGAATGCATGGCCACCAGACAAAAATCTTTTGCCATGTTGCATGTGTCTTGTTGCCATGGTCACCTACCTTTATCACTATCAAGTGTGGCCTACTCTCTTGTCGCAATGGTCACCTACCCTTATCACTAAGAAGTGTGGCATAGTGTCTTGTCGCCATGGTCACCTACCTTTATCACAAACAAGTGTGGCCTTGTGTCTTGTTGCCATGGTCACCTACCTTTATCACTAACGAGAGACATCTCCATCATGGAGGACATCAACCCCTTCTGTTCTGTCAGCATGTGACTCAGCTGGTACATCTCTCCCTCCAGAACTGTAACCATGGTAACACAATTAACATATGATTAAATTAATAAATTAATTAATAAAACCAAAACACTCTTAGATAGTTTGCATGTTTGCATGAAACGTTGGAAATAAAAACAATTTAAGGAAACAAATTCTGACATTTTAAAGAGTTTTGTTGTATGTTATCATTATAAGGACTAGTGGACTTAAACTGTTAGTTTCTACTGCTGCTGAAATTACCATGGTTACTTATAATAAATATAAAATAAATGATGACAAGAAGAAGTAAAACAAATTACTTGATATCTCCCTGGCCGTCTCGATGAACTGCGTGTAGTTCTTGTAGACATTCTTCTTGAGAGCTTGTGCAGTCTCATCATTGAGAATCTGCACCTTCTGTTTCATGTCAAGTAATTCATTCTGATCTCCATGGAATGTGAGCTTGGCCACAACTGTAAACGTAAGATATACAAACTGTATTTCTGTTTATCATGTTCACTGGCTTTGTATTTGTGTTATCCCACCTTTCTCAAATGCCAAATTATTCTGAGAAATTAAGATTCAAGCTTTATCACAGAACCAATAAATAAAAATCTAGTCTGGACCAGGTAAACCAGGGTTGATAGCATGAGCACTACTTCATGTCATAAGAGTGAGTGAGTGAGTGAGTTAGGTTTAACGCTGCTTTTAACAGTATTCCAGTTATATCATGGCGTGTCAGCTTAATGTGGGAGGAAAGCCCGAAGTGATGCAGGTCTCAGACGTTTACCACTTCAGTGCTGACAAACCTGGAAACATAATCAAATTAGCTGATTCTTACATAAGCTGATAAGTTACAACATGCATTGGCCATGGATATACAGACACTGATATGATTATAATGTGTGACCTGTTGTGATTGCAGGTAAGGATTGCAGGTATTTGTCATAAGAGGTGATGGTCAGCCTTAGTCACTTGGTTGATGCATGTCATTGTGTCCCAATTGCTTGGATCGATGCTCATGACGTCATTCACGTTACTCAAAGACCGTCAACATGTAGCTGGAATATTGCTGAGTGTGGCGTAAAACAGACAAACAAGCTTACTGAGCATAATTTGTAAGTCAGGTTTAAACATGGATTTAAATAAAATAATGAATTGTCTTCGAATGTGGGGTAAACAAATGTCCTGGCTATGTGATTTGAGCTCAAAAGTGACATGTTTACAATCCGCCAGTCAATGGACGTTTTTCTTAAAATATCCTGTGTAGCCAGATGAAAGTAGATCAGTGCATCAATGATACCTCAAAAGGATGGGTTTTCACACAGGTTAAGCATGCCTTGGCACTGCAAGGATACCATGCACTGGAACCCCAGGGGTGGGGGTGGGAGGGTTTTAACTGACAGAACTTATAGTGCTAAAGTGTGGGGGGAATTGATCAAACATTTGTTATTCATATTTGTGGATTTCAGTCCTTGTTTTACAACCAAAATGTAGGGAAGTCCGGTCGAAAGTTATCGATACCACATGACAAGAATATTTACTTGACTTTTCTCAAGTCAGACACTACAATGAATGTCCAAGATCAGAATGACAGCTGTGTCATACTCAAGTCAAAGGCCTGACTGAAAATGAAATATGATTAATACATTGCAATATATTCGTATAGTCTTACAATTTTCAGGATTGAAATCCGGCTTGGATAAGATTCTTGCTAAACCTTCGCTCATGTTGGTTGCGCGATAATTCAAAACAATACAGCAATTCAACCAGTCTACAACATTATTCCTGGAACTCCCCTTTTCGACAGGAAGTAACTCGGACTTAAGGGACAAATCAGTGTTTCATAATGTTATATACATTTAATCGCTGACAGCGGTTATTATTCACATTCATATATACCTGTACATATAATTACTGTTATAACTATTATTGATATCATAGGAAAAATGTTACATCATGATAATATACTTAATAATCACAATGTAACGTTTAATAGCCTCCATCAGCAATGATTTCTCCATTTCTGGCGCCAAAAAGGGACACTACTCTGTTTTGTTGACGAAATCACGATGGATCAAAAGAAGCAAGCCAAGCCAAAAAGCAAGAAAAACAAAGCCCCAAAACCAGCTCCCGATAAGGTGATCATTCGCGTATAGATATACTCTTCTATAAATACCTATATATTTGATTTGTCCATGTACCCAAACAACTGTGACAATATGCATACGAAAATCGCAAGACCAACAAGGTGCTCAGAATTCGCGCGCTCCGGTTATAAAATAACGGGGTCGGATAAAACAAGGCCGAGAATTTCACCTCGACAAAATGAAATTTTCTCAACTCTCAGTAAATTTAATAAAATGAATAGAGATGTGTTGCTATCACTTTAGTATATATTTTTGGAGCACCTTCAGGGTACCACAACTAAAGACGGCAACAATGCAGTTTACCGGGCGCAGCCTGAGTTCTATCATCCAGTCAATTACCGCGCCATAGTGCTACTGCTGTCTCGCTATACCGTTACCGTGCCTCACGCTCCGGTGACTCTGCTTTTCGATCCAACACCCGTTTTCGGTCTTTTTAGGGAAACTTACACGTCTTTACGATCCAACACCTGTTTTCGGTCTTTTTAGGGAAACTTACACGTCTTTACGATCCAACACCTGTTTTCGGTCTTAGGGAAACTTACACGTCTTTACGATCCAACACCTGTTTTCGGTCTTAGGGAAACTTACACGTCTTTACGATCCAACACCTGTTTTCGGTCTTAGGGAAACTTACACGTCTTTACGATCCAACATCCCTTTTCGGTCTTAGGGAAACTTACACGTCTTTATGATCCAACATAATGGTCCTTAGGGTATGCATGCTTTGGGCAAGGGTTAGCCATAATTTCTTCCCTTTCAAGCGTTAATCCAGTTAATTCCGATTGGGAGGTCATGTTGACAAAAACAATGGCGGGTGTGGTTTCAAGAAAAGATGAATGGGAGAGCGGACAGTGACGTCACACGCATGCGCAATTCATTGTTTTCTGAATTACGCATGCTTGTGTGACCCGTTTAACAGGCACTGATTACATGTGATAGCGCTCGTGGTCCAGTGGTAGAGCCGGCGAAGTGTGTTCGAGCCCCCACATCGCTAATTGGATCTGAAAAAGTGCGCCCGGTAAAGTGCACTACCCTAAAGACGAGCAACAAGATTTTGTGAGAATCCATCGGACGTGAGCTCGCGACAACTTACCGGCTGAGCTACGTCCACACTGTTAAACTATGTGCAAATTTACCTAGTCATGCCTACAATGTTACGGAACTGAACGAAAAGGGTCGAATAGGTCACAGACACTTACGAAGATAATGGGTAGGCTCGGTGTGATCCTGATGCCATTTGGCACACTCGTCCCATTCCATAATCTACAAGATACCGAGTGGTGAGGGATGAGCCGATATGGCGCGAACTGAAAACGGCTCAAGGCATCAGACATCAGATCTCTAACTCGCGGATATGCGTGAATGACATGGTATTTAATAATTCATCGGGTCATTTTTCTGACAGAAAAGTGTGGTAGGGAACACTGTAAGGATAATGTGGATAATAGTAAGGAATAGTGGGGGAAGCATGAGCATGGCAACGGTGAGTTCCATTTTGAATCAGTACTGAATAAAAGTAGCGGGTGAAAGTGGCATGTGTGAATGTTCCAGGACAGTTCCCAGTAGCCGAAAATATGACACTAAACCATTTCATCCTTTTCACTCGACGTTTTTGTGTGAAGAATATTAGGAGGCGCTATAGACTCTATAATAGTCTCTAAACAGGTACCTAACACTAATGATCGTAAAGGGGATCCAAGGGCTAAGGATAGAGTTTGGGGTAACCTACCCTAACACCGGTGACATTTGGATGTGTTCAGCATCAGTATTATATACCTAAAAAAACATTCTTGTGCATTATAATGAAAATTAATGAACCCAAAAAATGATATATGTATATTAGTTCCCATTTAACCCTTGCCCCAGGAAGTTGCATCTTTTGAGATTTGATTGTTTGTTCTGTTTGTTTGTTATTTAACGCCACACTCAGCAATATTCCATCTATATGACGGCTGTCTGTAAATAATCAAGTCTGAACCAGACAATCCAGTGACTGACATCATGAGCATCGATCTAAGCCATTGGGATACGATGACATGCATCAACCAAGTTAGCGAGCCTGACCACCTGATCCCTTTAGTCGCCTCTTAAGACAAGTATAGTCGCCTCTTAAGACAAGTATAGTCGCCTTTTACGGGGTTGCTGGAGATCTATTCTACCCAGGACCTTCATGGGTCTTTCAGATTTGAAGCAACTTTGGATTTACCTCCAGGCAGTTCTAGTTCATATCTGTCATCATGGTCATACTATGTTCTGATAATATCAATTTTGAATTATAAACATGCTAAAGGTGGCTTGGCAGAGAACATGATGATGGTATTCATGTATTCATATGGAATATCCTGTTGCCAGGCAAATTGGGAACAATTAATCATTATTTTGTTCAAAAGTGTCAAAATAGTAATTTCTTAGTTGTTAAATTCAGAGGTATTTTATTAACATTGCATTCAAACCAATGATGTTAAACTAAGCTTTAAGACTCTTTCCCTGTATTGGTTCTGTTGGCCGTAAGATATAACTGTCTTAATTCCAGCTTGTAAAGTTTACTGACATTTGCTGCAGGTGTTTCAATTATCTGCGAACTGTTCATAATACATATTTTGTTTTCAGACCCCAGAACCAGAAGAGGAGGAAGATGATGATGAGGTGTGTGTTTTTGAAGTAATACAATCTTGTTATTGTCACAGTTTGAATAAGCTAAAAGCAAACCAATCTCATTAACATCAGATCTAAGTTCTCGCTGCTGCTAAAGAAAGATCTGAGAACATCCCATTACGGGTCACGTCAGAATGACCTTTCACAAACTTTGACCAACCACTGAACATGCTGAAACGACTAACAAGAAGTCGACATCAGCCAATTAGAAAGCAGCTTTCTTGAGCTTTACAACACCCGTTTCAACCTGGCGACTTGCATTTCAGAATACATTTGAAAAATATGTTGACACAGTTCTCGATTAGATTTTTGAAAACTGTACAAACATTATGGAATGTCTAATGTATGGTTGAGATTGTATGGCAGTGCTTCCCACGTACTGTGCAATGCCTCTTCCGTTGAAATGTTTATCCCACTGAAGCGACAGGTAGACGATGATTTTGACGGAATCAGTTGTTCAGAAAACCCCATGTAAACGTTTTCAAGGTTGCATGATTAGAATACACATACCGACCATCACTTTCATGATCTGGTAAGCGACGCTTTGATTGGTTGGATGAAAGGTTGTTCTGACATGACCCGCAATGGGATAGCGAGAACTAAGATCTGATTTTAATGAGATTGAAAGCAAATTTGTCAATGATGATAACGTAAATCATCATGAGCCTATTTCTGGTGATATTACTGGAATAGTGCTAAATCTGGCATAAGAACATAATAACTCGCTGATATTGCCATTAACATCTCAATATGTAAGATGAATATTTCTACATGAAACCATTATCTGTCTTGGCTATAATTTGCTAGTATTGCTTTTCGGACCTGAAAACTCATTTGCAGCAACAACTTGAACTAATGTATGAAAAAAGGAGGGTCACGATATATGTTTTTGAGTAAAAATACATTCTAGTTGCTTTGTAAAACTTCAGCCACTGGAGGTTCGGTTTGAGCGTGAGGTCGCCTGGTGCAAGGAACAGCTCTTCCTCAAGCTTCACCAGGTCAAGCTGGACTCGAAGCAGGGTGAGTGAGGGAGTTAATATTTCAGCCACATAGCAAAAACTATACAGGACGAGGCTACTGTGGTGATATTTTAATCATTCTCATTGGTTATTTCATTTTGGGGGGATATTCATTACATTTTTACAACCTTTGGTTTCATCTATTGAGTATTTTTAAACCGATGAGAAAATGTTTTTAGTAATTATACAGTTTTTAATTGTAGTGGTAAAAATGCCTTATATATATTTGAACCCGTGAAGATCCGTGGGAGAACAGGTCTTCAGCAACCCATGCTTGTCGACTAATGGGATTGGGTGGTCAGGCTTAGCTGACTTGGTTTATGCATGTCATCGTATCCCAGTTGCGTGGATTGATGCTCATAATATCAATCACTGGATAGATGCTCATGATATCAATCACTGGATCGATGCTCATGAGACCTGTGAAGACCTGGGGTAGATTAGGTCTTCAGCAACCTATGCTTGCCGTAATAGGCGACTATGCTTGTCATAAAAGGCAACTAATGTGATCGGGTGGTCAGGCTCGCTGACTTGGTTGATGCATGTCATCGATTCCAATGTCATCATCATGATGTCAATCACTGGATTGTCTGGTCCAGACTCGATTATTTACAGACCGCTGTCATGTAACTGGAATATTGCTGAGCGCGGCGTAAAACAACAAACAGACAAACAAACGATGCTCATGATATCAATCACTGGATTCTCTGGTCCAGGCTCGATTATTTACAGATTGCCGTCAGGGTGCTGGAATATTCCTGAGTGTAGCGTCTTTTTATCTCTTCAGCTGGCCCCACACAGCTTTGTTTCTGTCATAAGTGTGCAGTAAATGCATCAAGGAGTAATGCAGGATGTATTCATTCCGTTGGTTGCAGGTTTTGACTTGGCTAGAGCCATGAAGATCTTGGACAGTGACAAGGCACCAATGATAAAGAAGCGGCAGGCGATGAGGACGACTCTCGGAGACTACAGGAAGAAGATGAAAGAGGATGAGAAGAAGCGAGCAGCAGGTTGGTAACCATGGTTACTATGTACACCTATTGTGCTGGAGCAGGCCCTGATTATCTCATGCTTGTCATAAGGAGGATTGGGGTAGCCTAGTGGTTAAAGCGTTCGCCCATCACACCAAAGGCCCGGGTTCAATTCCCAACATTGGAAGCGAGGGTTCAACGTTTAAATTTTTACCAAGTGATATGATATGGCTACAAGTATTTTTTCCAGGTAGCCAGTGTTAAAATCAAGAAGTCAAGCAAATATTGAAGGTAGCCAAAAGCATTTGAAATTATCTTTTATCAAATAACTATTATAATATGTACAAGTTATAGCACTAGTCTTGGAATTGTATATTAGTGGAAACTGTACTTGATTTTTGTTACTTGTGACTCGAAAAATGATACATTTTATGTTACTAGATTATATAGGTATATCCTTGCTTATCCATTGAGCATTGTCAACTAAAATAAAGTACTAATTACATTAATATTTATGTATTTTGGTTCATTGTCAACTTTAGGAGGAATTATTTGTGCGTACAATTATAAGCAGACATGTTTTCCAAGATCAGCTGTTATTTATTTTTGTGTCTACATATGTGTAGCAATAGAATTTAGTCGCCACAAGAAATTTTTCAAGGTAGTCATTTGGCTTCCTCTGGATTTAAGTCAGTAGACAAACTCAAATTTAGGTCGCATTGGCGACCGTTTTAGTCGCAACTTTGAGGCCTGGAAGCCCATTTCTGATGTCCCCCGCTGTGATATTTCCGGAATGTTGCTAAAAGTGTTGTCAAACCATACTCACTCACTCTACATGAGGGTAGCCTAGTGGTTAAAGCTTTCGCTTGTCACGCTGAAGACCCGGGTTCGATTCCCGACATGGGTACAATGTGTGAAGCCCATTTCTAGTGTCCCCCGCCGTGATATTGCTGGAATATAGCTAAAAGCGGCGTAAAACCATACACTCACTCACTCACTCACTCACTCACTCTAAATGAGGATTGGGTGGTTAATGTGCCAGCTGAGAGTGGTTTAGTACTGGGATCAGTCAGCTTCTGTGGGGATTCCAGGCAGAATAGCTCCCTAGTACCTAATGTTTGTCATTATAGCCGACTACTTATGGATGGGTGAGGTGAGGGGGTAAATGGGGTTTAACGTCGCGTCCAAGATTATTGCACTTATATAGCGACGTGCATGCACGTGTGTGTGGCTGCTTGTACTAGTCCAGACTGATGCCGATTTATAGTGCTAGCCCACTGAGATACCATGCCGCAGTTTAACATGAATACCCCACTCAGACAAAGTGTACTGACTCCGAGCCGACCAGTCCTTGTTTTAGCCCCTTAATGCCGAGCGCCAGACAGGGTAACAACAAGTACCATCTTTTAACGTCTTTTGGTATGACGCGGCAGGGGATCAAACCTTATTATGGATGGGTTGTTATGGTCTCACGTTTGTTTAGATTTGATGCCTCTTTCCTTGATAGAAGCAGGAAGCTCATTGGTTGCCATGGTTATTGTAGTCTAGTTAAAAAACATTTTTGGACCTACTGGTTTTTCTAACCATTAACAATGAGCACTCATGGCCCAGATCCTGGCTAGGATAGGTCTTCAGCGACCCATGCTTGCCTTTAATGGCGACTGTGCTTGTCGTAAGAGGCGACTAATGGGATCAGGTGGTCATGCTCTCTGACTTGGTTGGTCAGACTGCTGTCATATGGCTGGAATATTGCTGAGTGCGGCGTTAAACAACAAACAAACATGGTATAAGGTGAATAAATTGCTTTGCCAGATTTGCTGGTCCTGGGGCTCACTCACTCACTCACTCACTCACTCACTCACTCACTCACTCACTCACTCACTCACTCACTCACTCACTCACTCACTCACTCACTCACTCACTCACTCACTCAGACTGCAAACGTGGTCTAGTGGTAGCCCGTCCGTCAGCAGAAGGTCTGGGGTTCGATCCCCGGCTGCGTCATACCAAAAGACATTAAAAGATGGTACTTGTAGTTACCCTGTCTGGTGCTCGGCATTAAGGGGCTAAAACAAGGACTGGTCGGCTCGGAGTTAAACTGCAGCATGGTATCTCAGTGAGCTAGCACTATAAATCGGCATCAGTCTGGACTAGTACAAGCAGCCACACACACACATACACGTGCATGCACGTTGCTATATAAGTGAAATAATCTTGGACGCGACGTTAAACCCCATTTCACCTCACCTCACCTCACCTCACCTCACCTCACCTCACCTCACCTCACCTCACTTCACCCACTCACTTACTCACTCACTCACTCACTCACTCTCTCACTCATTTATTTCAGCTGCCAAGAAGATAGTGCTGAAGCCCGCTGATGAATCTCAAACAAAACTCTCTAAGTGCTTGAAACTGAGCTCTTCCCAGCAACAACAGAAGATGGGGGACGGTTCTGGTTCTGTAGATGAGAAACTCACAGACCTCTCACTGACAGACTCCAAGGACCAATCAGCTAACGGCAGTGACAAGAGATCAGAGAATTTAGATAGCCAATCAGCTGCCTTCAAATTTGAGACATCGGATAACCAGTTTCGCTTTAACTTTACAGGAAAAGGAAAGGTGGATGAAAAGGTTGAACTAGACGGTGAAAGTATAGGAACATGAAATAAGTAACTATGGAAGCCTTTTAGGGCCATTTGTTTTTTTGTTTTTTCCTTGAAATTTCAAGGTACTAAGTTGAAAATTTAAGATACATTCTAAGTTGAATTTTCAAGGTAATGATCTTTCAAGATCTTTTAAGATTATAACTTGAAATTTCAAATAAGTATCTTTGAAATTTCAACTTAGTATCTTTGAAATTTCAACTTAGTATCTTGAAATTTTCAGAAAAAAATAAAAAACAAATGGCCCTAAAAGGCTTCCATTCTGGACTCATGTGCATTAATAATTTTTTAGTTTCAAATGTAAAAAATTGAATGATTTCAATGTGTATGATATGTTATTTTTTAAATAAATATCTAAAAATCACATATTTTGTTTATTGTTTTTGTCTCCCCAGTATAAGACATTAAGGGAAACAAGGTTTGTGCCAATTGGCCGTCTTTGCCAAACTGATACATACTGGGTTTTACGTGACACACAAATGTGCATCCAGTTCGCACAAATGTGATTGGACACAGAAAAAGAATATATTGAATCCTGAGAATGCACAATAATCATTGTACCTACAGCGCATCAAATCGATGTCTAATTGTATCCATCAATCATCACTGTCCACATTATCATTGATTCATTCCAGGCTCTGAAGTAATTATGTAAACGTACGGTACACTAGACCGTTTGATCTGCTGGCTGGTTTGTTGTTTAATGCCGCACTCAGCAATATTCCAGCTATATGACGGCGGTCTGTAAATAATCGAGTCTGGACCAGACAGTCCAGTGATTGATATCATGAGCATCGATCCACGCAATTGAGATCGGTGACATGCATCAACCAAGTCAGCGAGAATGACCACCCGATCCCGTTAGCGATCACTTTACATGACCCACTTTACAAGGACCTTTAAAATATATTATTTGGGCCTCCTGGACACCCAATTTTGTAAGTCAAGGTAAAGCTCAGCACATACATTCTTACTTAAAGGGGAAGTGTACACGCAAAAATTACTTTCTTTCTTTTTCTAAACCAAACGCAATTTTAGAATTAGTTAGTATCTGTGTTTGAAAATATACACTCATTTTTTTCACAGTGAAAGTAGGAAGCTCACAATAGTGTGAAAATGATATGCCGTTATGAGGCCTTCGTTTTTCGAGCTAAACAGGCCTGAGTTATCTCCCTTAGATTATGACGTAATTGGTGCCAATTCAACTGGGTCCCTGTCTATTCTGAACGCAAAAGATATCAAGTACAAGTTTTCGGTAAAACAACATGGCCTACGACACACTCCGGTGCAGTGGTGACTCAGCATAACACTATGCTGGCTGGCATCTGAGACGCTAGAATCACACACCTGTACCTACACCACGTGAAGCGGCTCTAACAAAGCATGATGACGTCATAATGTTTATCAATCGGCACCAATGACGTCATATTGCAAGGGGCATAAGCCATGGTGTTTTTGTTATGGAAATAGAACACTTGGTAAATGTGAAAAATATAAATCGTTTTAATGCAAAACATATGTTGATTAATTGTGATATTTTTATATTTTTGTCTATGACACTTCTAGGTTAACACTTTTATTGTGGAAAAAGTACAAGAAAATTAGGTTCATTTCTGTGTGAACTTGCCCTTTAATATTTGATCTTGCCACCCCGATACATTAATACAGAAACCGCCTCTGTGGACTAGTGGTAAAGCGGAAGGTTCGGGGTTCGATCCCCGGCCACGTCATACCAAAATCGTTAAAAGATGGTACTTGTTGTTACCCTGTCTGGCGCTCGGCATTAAGGGGCTAAAGCAAGGACTGGTCAGCTCGGAGTCAGTATACTGTGTCTGAGTGGGGTATCCATGTTAAACTGCGGTATGGTATCTCAGTGGGCTAGCACTATAAATCGGCATCAGTCTGGACTAGTACAAGCAGCCACACACACACACGTGCATGCACGTCGCTATATAAGTGCAATAATCTTGGATGCGACGTTAAACCCCATTTCACCCACCCCACCCCACCTCACCTCACCTCACCTTTATTATTTACTTTTGGAGCTGGTCATTTGGTTTTAAGATACATAAATCAGATATGCTGGTTTGAAGTTTTTGATAACCGAGAATTGTTAAGACTCGATGCTGATTGGTTGATAGAAAGTTCATCTAAGAGGTATTGTATCAGTGTAAAAAATTTGATTTTAATGAGATTGCTTCAAAAAGGGGGTTCACAATCCTGTATGCAGTGTTGTGGAGTTTTGAAACTTACTGTGCAGAGTTGTGTCCCTTTGCTGCATCTAAACCCAAGCTTCTCTCCAGCGTATGACACCTTCGAAACACTCTCGTAACATCGCTGCCACCAGTGTAGGCGCGGCCATTACAAGAATCTAGAATTTTGCCCTCTAACCCCAAATCTAGTAATGTTTATACTTTTGTTTATGTCTTTGGGAATGCCATCATAGTGAATTTTGAAAAGGTTTACGACCGACCATATTTCCAAGATGAATTTAACTATTTGTTTGTTTGATCAGATTGGTTTGAGATTGCAGACAAACGGAAAATCAACTAACTTACCCCTTACATTCTTACTATATCAATTGCATGATAGTGGTAAAGAAACAGAAATTCAAATTGACGAACAAAGGAAATAGCTTTGCAGGGGTAAGAGTATTTGGCGTCACAGCAGTCATCACTTGTTTGTAAACATAACAGTCCGTCGGCTGCGAGTTCAACTCCAAGCATGGTTGTAGCCACCTTTCACTGTGGGGAGCTTTGACTGGTGACAGCAATAATATAGAGAGCTCTGCTAACCGGATATCAGTGTCAGGAGCTTGCATCTAAACCTACAGCTACCATCCTCCTGTGACCAGGTTCCTTCACAACATGGGATATTGTGCGGTAGCCTTGGTTTGCCATAGGGTTTCGATTCCAACATTGGGACAACATTAGAGTGAGTGAGTGAGTTGGGTTTAACGCCGCTTTTAACATTGTTCCAGTTATATCATGGCGTGTCAGCTTGATGTGGGAGGAAAGCCCGAGGTGATGCAGGTCTCAGACGTTTACCACTTTGGTGAAACCCACGAGCACGGGTATGGTGCTGACAAACCTAGAAACATAATCGGGGCAACCCGGATTTCGAACCCACAATCATAGGTTTCTGGCGTGTCCAAGGGACACAACTCTGTACAGCGAATCGCGGCGCCTTAGACGACTGGGCCACCCGTGCTCCCGACCACATTAGAAGATGTCCCTGATATCATCGTGCTTGATTAGTGCTAAACTCACTCACTCACGGGACAAAGATGGCCTAGTAGCCTTGGGCACTGCTAAATTACCTGGATCTGCGGATAATGGGTTTGAATCCCAGATTAACCACATGCTCTGATGCAATCAAAATACAACTCACTCTCACAAAATAATGTTCACATCCCCAGTTGTCAGGACAATAGTCATATATAACAATATGTTCACATCAACATAGATTTTATTTACAAAATATACATGTTACGGTAATGTACAGAGTTACAACTAATAGTCTTCCTGGAATCACTCGTTTATGTTATTTACAATGGGAATGGTTGGTTGGTTTGTTGTTTTACGCCTCACTCAGCAATATTCCAGCTATATGACAGCGGTCTGTAAATAATCGAGTCTGGACCAGACAATCCAGTGATTAATATCATTATTATATTCAGTGAAACAATAACAAAATAATTTTTTGGCCATGGTTTGACCATGTTGACAGTGTTAATGATTTTTTGTTTATTATACATGCTATGTACTAACTTATCCAGGTACCAATATCTGCTAAAATGCGACAATGACCAGTGACCACATTATTGTCAAATTAAATATAAATATCTTTGAAGAAATCTATGTGTGGATATAATTAATTCTTATTGATATTTTTAGTTAAAAAACACTCATTTTATTTTTTTTCGTAAATATTCGATTCTTGCGTCCACGAATAACGAATAACGAATTCAATTCATGAAGGGATATGGTTCGATTCACCGAATACACAAATGAATCGTAACAGCCCTAGTGTGGAGTGTGTTTAAGTCAGACAAACAAACAGGGATGGTGGAAAATTTTGATACTTGAGAATTTCACTATATCTGTACTACGAAAAAAACCAAAACACACCCAATTCTTTCGCATTAGCCATGACAGAGGAACTATTGTAAAATGAAAGAGCTGGGTGGTCCTTAACTTGTTTTGAGTAGTATATAATAAAAGGGAATTATTTTTTGTTCATTGCGTTCCATATGTGATGTTTAAAAGGAATCCTTGCAGGAAAAGAAATTATTTTTTATTTTCATGAGTTTACAAAAATGATGTGCCACAGAGTTTCCATCTAGCTAATAGTAAAAAATGTCACCCGTCCTTCTGGAAATTTACTGTTCTCAGACTGGTGAACTTTGTTAATTGGAAACACTGGATGCACCACTGCATCAATGAATCATTTCCCCCAATCAACTTCCTTATGATCACATGACCTCCCACTTCACGTCCCTCGCTGAAACAGTCCGAGCATCGCCAGGAATACTTGTATCACAGCTGACATCTCTTCACACCTTGAATGTAATTTCTTTTGACCTTGGTTCGTGCACACCTGGTGGTTGCCATGACGGCACGTCATCGCCGTAGCTTGGCGCATAGTAGTAGTGTCTGCGTATGTGATGATTCTGTTCACATAAACTGGTGACACCGTCGACAACATAAGGCTTAACATCTGTGTCTGTCAGATCCAGGCGTCCAGTTTCAACAAGATTTGCAAATGCCTGAAACATACATATAACGTCAGGCTCGCTGGCTTGGTTGATGCATGTCATCGATCCAAATAGCGTGGATCGATGCTCATGATGTCAATCATTGGATTGTCTGGTCCAGACTTGATTATTTACAGACCGCCATCATATAGTTGGAATAATGCTGGGTGCGGCGTTAAACAACAAACAAACCAAAACGTTACACTAAAATCATGTTTGTTGATTTTATATTGTTTGTTTGTTGTTTAACTCGGCACTCAGCAATATTCCAGCTATAGGATCTCAGTCTGTAAATAATCAAGACGGGACCTGATAACCGTTTGATTGATACTTGTAGCAACTATCCATGGTGTTGGGGTACGATGACAGGCCATCATGCAAGTTACCGAGCCTGACCCCTCGACCCACATAGTCGCCTTTAACAACAAGGAGGAGCGGTCGGGTAGCCTAGTGGTTAAAGCGTTTGCTCGTCACGCCGAAGACCCGGGTTCAATTCCTGACATGGGTACAATGTGTGAAGCCCATTTCTGGTGTCCCCCGCCGTGATATTGCTGGAATATTGCTAAAAGCGGCGTAAAACCAAACTCACTCACTTACAACAAGGATAGGTTGCTGGGGACCTGTTCTAACCCGGAATCCCCATGTATGTGATGTCCCTTGGTTATGGTAATTTTTAGAAACACCATAAGGCAAAACTTTTGAAAAAACCCATTAATCTTAATTCTGCTAACACCTAAACAAATCGGGGGGAAATCAAATCAATTTTTTAATGAAGTTAAATGAAGCTATTTGGTGTTTGCTACACAAACATGGAGCATACTATAGGTCAAACTGTAGTGAGTGAGTATGGCTTAATCCAGGGTTATAGCAATATTCCAGCAATATCACGGCGGGGGACACCAGAAATGGGCTTCACACATTGTACCCGTGTCGGGAATTGAACCCGGGTCTTTGGCGTGACGAGCGAATGCTTAAACCACTAGGCTACCCGACCGCCCCTGGTCAAACTGTAAGACAACAGGTTACAGAGTTTGAATTATGACATAAGCTAAACTATCAGTCAGATAGTAGAAACATTTAGGCTTAAAAAGATAAAAGCATGGGTTCTGAGGCAATGGCGTTAGAAAATATAGTGCAGGCCGGTGTGCGGGTGTTCGTTTTTTTTGTGTGTTTTATTTTGTTTTTTGTTGTTGTTCAAACAAGTATGTAGCCAAATAAACAGTTGTGTACAAACAACATGAGAAAGGGCCTCCCTATACAAATGTATTCCTTGATGATTAAAATACTGGAATACAGTATTTGACTACCTTAGACTTGGAATATTTAAGGATTTTGTAATTTTGTTAAAAATGGAAATGTGCAGTGAACTTTATGATGATGCGGGCGGTGCCTGAGAACCAAGACTATTGTTTTTGTTAGCCTTATAGGTAACCTTTTGAAAAACAAAAAGAATAATCTGAAATTTCTTTTATTACTGTTTTTTTTCGACCGGCATTTTCACATAAAATGTGGCCTATCTACTGATAACACAACATATCTCTTCTTGTTTCCTCTGCTATTGGCTGTAATTACATAAGTAACACTTTAGCTTATCACATAGTGTTGTCTGGAATCATGTCCCAATTAGTTTCATTGACTGATTGGTTTCAATTTTCAACCCAGAATAAAAAAAGATTTGCTAATTATTTTTTGGAGTTACAATGTATAGTTGAGAGATCGCTTTGTAGAACTTTTGTTTTGGTTTACTGTATGAATTTCCTTTCTTAGCCTGTTACAGAATAATCATTTCTTGTTGAATCACTCTCGACATGCTATACTTACAATACAGGCAGGTTCCTCGAGCTTGTTGCCCCAGATGAACACTTTAGACAGAGAGGTGTTGGTCTTCATACTGTCTGCGATCGCACACAGGCCCTTGCTGGCGATGTTGTTGCTCACGATCACAAGCCTACAAGGGGGAAAATAATTACTACAAAGTTTCTTTCATTCGTTCTCAGCAACATTCCAGCTACATCGCGACAGCCTGAAAACAATGGAGTCCGTGCCAGACAAACCAGTGACTGAAAGAATGAGCAATCTAACACTGAGCCATCTAACCGAAAACTCTCACCTTCGGGCTAGACATCTTCCCGAGGCAAGGGAGTTAATTGACTATTAATGTCCAGTTTCCACCTTTGCTGAACTAGGCCGGAATGACATTTTGGTTGGACTAACGAGTCTATGCATAGTCCAATCAAAATCGCGCAATGAAATCAAAATCAGGTTTATAAACTGTCATGCAGATTTCGGTCAATTGCAGGATTTGCAAAGCATGTGCACTGCCAACTTGGTGTCAACAGATATTTTCCAATTATTTTGGATTTTTTTGTTTTCAATCAAGGTGCTCACGTGATTTGATGCACTTCACATAAGATCCGTTTTATCACACTATAGATCTTGATGATCAATCTGATCGTCTTGACTGGGTGCTGCCATTTTGTTTGAAGCAAATGCAAGTGATACTAGGGGTGGAATCTGATTGGTCAATAGGGGGGACATAGAAGGGACATAACTCTTAATAGCCACTGGTGGGGCGACGATCGAACCCAGGAATTCCAGCCTAGTTCGGCAAGGGTGGAAACTGGACTTTTATAGTCAGTTAACTCTCTTGCCTCGGGAATATGAGTCAATGCTGGAGTTACAACAACAAGAGCAGAAGAAGCAGTCGTAAAATCTCCATTCAGTGTCATTTCAAAAACAAGAGACACAGAATAGTGATTGTAACTGAATATGTACCGCATTCGACGTAATAAGCGCCCCGCTCTAATAAGCGCCCACGGCGTTATTTGCTAATATATTTGCTAGTGAACAATCCCAGTTAGCACCCTTTCCGATTGATCAATGTACACAAGACTTATTTATTCATGTATAATACACACTCGTTTGTTATATGCACCCTTAATTATGGGCAATTATATTCTCAATAATATATCTATCGTGTATAATACACACAGATTCTTTTTTTATATTATTTCAGGCTGTCAGCATAAAGCACAAAATTTACAATCTTTCAACCTCGTTTTTAATCTCACCAAAATTATATTCTAATAAGAGCCCCCTATTTCTAATTTTGAGAGCGCCCTGGGCGCTTATTACGTCGAATACGGTAATAAAGGTAAGTCCTTTAGGAGTTTCTTCTAATTTGTAAATGGATCTGCCAACCACAGATTTTACAAATCTTCAAAATGAAACTTTCGAGAAGTTGTTTTGTCTTTCTGCCAAACATATCAGTGATCAGCGAGTTCAGTTGTTACAAAGCATCACAGAGGTTGGTTGGTTGGTTGGTTTGTTGTTTAACGCCGCACTCAGCAATATTCCAGCTATACGACGACGGTCTGTAAATAATTGAGTCTGGACCAGACAATCCAGTGATTAATATCATGAGCATCGATCCACGCAATTGGGGTCAATGACAGAGGGGCTGAATGGACAGGGGTATAACCATATTTCTTTTTGTTCCTCAAAGGTGTTTGTTTTTCCTAACAATACTTTGACATGACCACCTTAAGAAAAACATGTTTAGAAAAATGTCCCTTGTATCTTTATTTGTTTATTAACCCTATAGCTTTGGAAGAGAAATCCCCTACCCAAACAAACAAACAGGCATATGATGACTTTGCTAGCTCACTACTACTGTCAGGGGGTATGGGCGGTTCAGCTGTCTTAGGTGCTGCAAGTCACTGTGCAGAGTTGTATCCCTTAGTCAAGTCAGGATCCTATCGCTTTGACCTAATCATGATCTTTAGTTTGTCAAGACCCTGCTAGTGGTTGTGAAACAATTACACACATACTGTCATCTATAGATTCCATGAATTGTGACATTTGTTTTCATTCTCCTTCAATCTCAATAAGCAAAAGAAATCTAATTTGAGTGAGTGAGTGAGTGAGTGAGTATGGTTTTTACGCCGCTTTTAGCAATATTCCAGCAATATCACAGCGGGGGACACCAGAAATGGGCTTCACACATTGTACCCATGTCGGGAATCGAACCCGGGTCTTCGGCGTGACGAGCGAACGCTTTAACCACTAGGCTACCCAACCGCCCCTAAATCTAATTTGAAGATGTTGAAGTTAAATTAACACATTGAACACAGATGGGAGGAGGGCAAAGGAGGGGCACCCTGACTGATAAGTGTTTTATCTATGGTCCCAATCTGAAATTTTTGTTCATAATTTTTCTCCTAAAATTTGTTACGATTCCTCCAACTCTATAAGGCCAGGTGTTTTATACTTTTCAGATTACGGACCCGTCGACTGATGTAAATCTATATTTTCATTAGGGATACAAAGACACCTGGATTTAACTTCGAACACTAACGAGTCTGCGTGTATTTCAAACACATACGTATTAAGTGTCATGTTGCAGGTTGCCAGGGCGTCGGCAAGATGCAGAGCACCGTCATCTTCAAGTCTGTTGAATCCAAGATCAAGTGTCTTCAGTGCTGTGTCTTTCTTCAAAACTTTGGCCAACTCTTTCGTGCCATCTCGCGTGATTCTGTTGCTGAAACACAAACCGACCAATCAACATCATATACAGGCGGCAAGCCCACCCGATACTGAGGTTCTGGGATCTCCTACGTAGAACTTATTATCTCCTACGTAGGACTTAGTATCTCCTATGTAGGAGATACTAAGTCTTACATAGGAGATAGTGATTCTAGGCAATACTAAGTCCTACGTAAGAGATAGTAAGTCCTACGTAGTAGATAGTGATTCTAGGCCATACTAAGTCCTACGTAAGTGATAAGTCCTACGTAGGAGATAGTAAGTCCTCCGTAGGAGATACTAAGTCCTAAGTAGGAGATAGTAGGTCCTACGTAGGAGATAGTAAGTCCTCCGTAGGAGATACTAAGTCCTAAGTAGGAGATAGTAGGTCCTACGTAGGAGATAGTAAGTCCTCCGTAGGAGATACTATGTCCTAAGTAGGAGATACTTAGACAAAAAAAATTCACCATGGCCCTACTATGCTTTCGTAGTCATCGGGAGTGCTCCACATGTTTGGTTACGCTACGTTCCTCCATCACCTGTACCACAGCCATTGGCAGTGTTGTCACTATATTCACACAACACATCAAATGACTGGGTCTAGCAAAAGGGAAACCAATAAGTGTTCTAAGTCTCTGACCAGTTGGTGCAATATTTCTCATTTTACATTTGCGATAGCCTTGAATTCCTGATTTGCCTTGATAATGAATGATCCTTGGTTTGTCAGCGCCATTTGCACTTGGGTTTCACAAGCTGGAACATGTCAAGGGCTATATTCAGACTCCCTACCAACACTAGTTGAGTGAGTGAGTGAGTGAGTGAGAGAGTGAGAGAGTGAGTGAGTGAGTGAGTGAAATAGAGTGAGTGAGTGAGTGAGTGAGTAGATGTTTACCACTTCGAACCTAGAAACATGGCAGGGTTTCCCTGACACAGAAAACCAGTGGATTCAACACAATCTAATGAGAAAATACACAATATTATTTCTCCATTGCGTCAGTCATGATACAGATATGTCAAAATCCATTAATTGCACTATACTGTCTGACCATTAAAATTCAAAATAGACATAACGTATTCGACATAATAAGCGCCCCGCTCTAATAAGCGCCCATGGCAATATTTGCTAATATATTGGCAAGTGAACAATCCCAATCAGCACCCCTTCCGATTGATCAATGTACACAAGACTTATTTATTCGCATAAAATACACACTCCTGTGTTATATACACCCTTAACTATCGGCAATTAAATTCTGGAAAAATATATCTGTCATACATAAACATTTCAGGCTGTTAGCATAACCATGAAATTTATCTTTCAACTCTGTTTTTTCCACCAAAATAATATTCTAATAAGAGCCCCCTGTTTCTAATTTTGAGAGCGCCGAGGGCGCTTATTACGTCGAATATGGTATCCCTTGACAATCAAATATAACTGATATTAACTTTGTCTAATGTTGGAAAACCTAATGTCTCAAAAAGAACAAGCCTTCAGGCAAGCTCTCGGTTGCAGCCAATCAGAATAAAGTCTCAATAGTTGCCTAGTGGAGATTGTATTTCCTGTCAGTCACTGTCACGAATACGTTACGCCACATCATGTATAGAGTATTATATAGCAGTACCCTTATTAGTCTATATCAATCAGTTATCTTCAAATATGTTATAACAAATATTGGACATAACAAATAACACAAAAGTAATTAGATTACCAACTGTGCAGAGAGTAAATAGATACTTTACATGATTTAAACAGCTTGATTAGAGAAACAAGATAATATTGATGTAAGGGAGGTAACTCTAAACCCGGAAGTATTTCTATAAATAGAACGAATTTGCTAAGAGTTTCACAGTTTGGAATGGTTGTGTGAGTTTTGTGATGATGTCATATTAATCAGGAAGTTGTGTTGTCGGTTATTGTTTTGATCTGAACAAGTAAACATCGTTTGAGTTTACCGGCGACTTGAGTCTTCTTTCAGTATGTTTTAAAATAGAAATTAAATTTTGTTACGAAAACTAACATCAATAAGTATCTTGTTAAAATGCCCCTCTTCGAAAAACATACGACTCCCGGTATTACAGCTAAGGAAGCATCTCCCAGAACAAGCAGGGAACAGTCATGGCCACTTGCCACTAAAATTGACAAATACTGCAAATCGTGAAATTAATGCGTATCCAAAAGAATGCGACCACTGGACCCTAGACAAAAATGCGACTCAATATGAATGCGACACCCCCTCCTCTCAAGCCTCAGTTGATTTCTATCGAGAGACGTCCTCAGACAGGTTTAGAATCCTCACCTTAATCCAACCTTACATTAATCCAATCACACACCAAATAGCACCGCTTATTAGCGCTGAGTAAAGTACTTCCGCAAAAACAATACATGCCTGCTGGCTCGTGTCGGACTTTGACGCAGTCGCAAAGAACAAAGGGTGGCGTCTGTCTGGACTTGCAGGTGTGATCAGTGATGACATAAGTGAGAAGAACACTTGTCTTGACCCCAGCAGTGACAATTTACAGGACGTAATTAGTGTTTGAATGACATTGTTTATATACTTTAAATACAAGTGCTGCTCAATAAACAGTGGTGTGGAATACATCAGTGTGTGTCTAAGTTGGTATTTTTGCTATCCAAAATGTCTTATTGTTGATATAAGCAAAGACCACACGCATTTTTCGCATTTAATTCACGCTCGCGTTAATTTCAAGATTTACAGTATTATCGTTGGGGAAGCCTTTGCAATATTTCTGTGAAATCTTAAAATTGGATGAAATGACTGACAACTTGTTGTAGAGAAATATGTGAAAGTTGTAAATGATTATTGCTGAGAATGCGAGGTGTGGTCCAGATCCTCCTAATTAGGGTATGTGTCTTGACTTGATGGGTAAGTAGTCCAGGATATTTTGATAGATTCTAGCCACCTACGTCACAGTTACATCAGACCAGTGGTACGACAGCTCTCTCAGTGAGTTATAGGATGGCTGTCAACAGAGGCCATGATTAATCTGAACTAAATATCTGACTGAGAATATACGACTAACGACTCACAGCAATAGCAGTTACCTACTGCGTCACTTATTTCCTGTGGAAAAGAACACAAATATCACTCAGATGAGGAGTGTCATGTTTCTTTTCATGGACATCTATTCTATTATTCTATTATAGTGAGTGAGTGAGTTGGGTTTAACGCCGCTTTTAAAGGTATTCCAGTATTATCACGGCGTGTCAGCTTAATGTGGGAGGAAAGCCCGAAGTGATGCAGGTCTTAGACGTTTACCACTTCCGTGAAACCCACGAACATGGTATGGTGCTGACAAACCTAGAAACATAATTGGGGCGAACTGGGATTCGAACCCACAATCATAGGTTTCTGGCGTGCCCAAGGGAAGCAACTCTGCACAGTGAATCGCGGCGCCTTAGACGACTGGGCCACCCGTGCCCCCTTATTCTATTATGATAAACACACTGGACCCAAAGATTTCACAAAACAAAACAAATCCCATTATGCTGGACTCTTTTTATACGAGGCGATCACTACCATTGTCTGTGATTTTCACGTACTAACAACCTTGTACATGTGTTACCTCCTGCTCGATCAGTTCAACATACTCTATATAATAATTCAATATTATTCTGAACATAACAGTTGGGAGAAACAAATTCTGACGTTGGTATTTTACAAGGAATAAAATGTTATCTTGTTATTTTAGGTTGACCAATCAACAATTATGAATATGAAAAAATTACGAAAACAAGCTATTGACTTGCAATCATCAATCCAGCAACTACTTTGTCTTCTTATGATATATTTATTCGTTTTATGGCCACTGTGGTTTGTATCGAGGTGTCAATTACTTAATCGTGACAGTAATCCTGGTTGTAAAACATATTAGAGAGTTGTAGCGACCTGGCGCTTGTTATGTCTTGGTTTTTTAACGTATGCAACTAAATGTTTTATGTTGAAATATAGAAAATCAATTTATATAATAATGTTTTCGAATTTTGATGCAAAACGAATACCGGTAGGCTATTTCACTTTGGTAGTCCCACTTCTGAATTAAAGCTCCCCTCAGCTGGCGAAATATTTTAGAGAGGACTGAGAGAGGAAATACAGTCACTTGATTATTACTTTTTGCGTACGTGAAACCAACGAGTGAGTGAGTGAGTGAGTGAGTGAGTGAGTGAGTGAGTGAGTGAGTGAGGGAGTGAGTGAGTGAGTGAGTGACCTGAAATGGGCTTCATACATTGTACCCATGTGGGGAATCGACCCCAGGCCTTCTGCGTGATGAGCAGACGCTTTAACCACTGGGCTACCTCACCGCCCCATGGCATGGTGCTGAGAACCTAGAAACATAATTGGGGAGAACCAGGATTCGAACCCGCAATCATAGGTTCCTGGCATGACCAAGGGACGCAACTCTGCACAGCAAATTTAGGCGCCTTAGACGTCTTGGCCACATCCATGTCCCCGACAAGCAATAGGGTGCTAGAGACCTATTGTAACCCAGTGACTGTGATTTTAAAGCAAGTGCTATACCAGCTGAGGTCGAGATATGTCAGGGTGTAGTTTTCCATGAGGCATTCCGCCAGACGAGTTGCTCCGAAGTCTCGCATATCGTACTTCTGCAGATGTAATTCTTCCAGACTCCGGTTTACCTGTGCAACAAAACCAGGGCATCGAGTTAACTGTCAACTAGAAAACTATCCCCTCTAGGAAAAATTATTCTTGCGAAAACTGTCCCGAAAAGAACCAGTACATGCAGAAGATGACATTCTTATAGTTGTTGTGTGGTGTTACTAAAGTAATACAATAATGATGCCGCTGAATACTTAGTAGACATTCATGCTGTGTTTTCACTGTCCAAGGTTATCCGTAGATTTAAAAGGATTTAACTGGGATTACAAACTCTTAACTCCAAACTGGGATAAAAATTGTTAGTTGTTCATAATTGGTTTTTATTTTCTTACATTTAGGCTCTAAAGCATTAAGGTAGGGGGAGAGGTGATGAAGAAGGGGATGCAGGGATAATGGCCAACATTTTAATATTATCAATTCAATAAACCTATCTGACAAACTTGGTATCACGATCCGATAGATATGCAAATAAGGTCACCTTGCAGGAACTACTTTTAAGTTCCATACATTGATGCATTGCCTACTGTCTCAATAAACTAATAAACTAGGGGGTTGAGAGTGTGTGTGTGTATTGGGGGTAGGGGGGTGGGGGGAGGTAGTGTGTGTGTGTGTGTGTGTGTGTGTGTGTGTGTGTGTGTGTGTGTGTGTGTGTGTGTGTGTGTGTTGGGGGGTGGTAGTGTGTGTGTGTGTGTGTGTGTGTGTGTGTGTGTGGGGTGGTAGTGTGTGTGTGTGCGTGTGTGTGTGTGTGTGTGTGTGTGTGTTTGGGGGTGGGGGGGGGGGGGTGGGGGGGAGGTGTATGTGTTGGGGGGTGGGGGGGGAGGTGTGTGTGTGTGTCTACAACATACTACATTTGGCTTCCAAAAGGTGGGGGTAGGGGACCCTGGACCCCACCTCTGGATCCGTCTATGCATGGAGTGGTCCACTCAAATACTAATTCCATGTTAACATAGTTAGAAACTGTTTCAGTTTTGTACAAGTGACATGTATTTCACTAATTACAGGACCTATTAGGAGGAAGAGGCTCTAATGCACATTATTGCATTGATTGCATTGTTAAACTACAATGTTTAAATACCTTTGAATTTCAGAAAATATGAACTTAAAAAATCTGAATTTTGACCAAAATAAAGACTTTTGTGCAGTCTGTCCAACTGGCACTTTATTTGGAGTCCTATGCTGGTATATCATTAATTGAGCCATGCCTACTGTCATTATGTGTGACAGCTTACACAATCATCACCATGACAGAAGAGGTCACAATAATTACTATGACAGGAGGGGAGCTTGACTGACGTCTTACTTTAAGCATTTTGGAGAAGTGGACCGTGGTCTCCTCTTGGTGTGTGAACAGGATGGGTCTGTTCACGTTCAGTGCTTTCAGGGTCTTGTTCTGGTTCAGCACAGTTGCCATGGCTATGACACTCTCAATTGTCTGAAAAAACAATTTCGATTTCCTGCAGATTTCACAATTTCTCAAAGAAATTTCTCAGAGAAGTATTTTTAAAAAATGAAAACATCTTAAATAAAGCACATATTTCTCCTATTTTATTCCCGCTTTCTGCAAAACACAGACCTGGCATATTTACAAAAATAACCTAACTTGATCTTAAAAGTACAAAAAGAACATATTTGAAAAAGTTTGCATAATTTACAATATACTCTTACAATCAAGGCTTAAAAAAATACTAGTCTTTGTTCTGCCTGCATCATCATAAAGGCTGCTGCACGTTTCGTTTTTATATCTCTTTTCAAAATAATAAAAAACAAAATTATAATACGAACACTTGTATAAAATGCTACAATACTTAAGAGGAACATGATATCGCTGAAATTATTGTAAACAAAATTTGGTTACATATTACCGTGAGTGAGTGAGTGAGTGAGTGAGTATGGTTTTACGCCGCTTTTAGCAATATTCCAGCAATATCACGGCGGGGGACACCAGAAATGGACTTCACACATTGTACCCATGTCGCATATTACCGTGAACATCCCCCCCAAAAAACACTGCCCACCTGCACTATATTTTCAAAAGCCATTGCCTGAGAACAATTTTTTTTTTTTTTAAAGCCAAAGACATCATGTTTGCATTACAGAGTAGCATCCCCAATATTTTTTCAAAGAGTCAAAACATATGCTTTAACCATTAAGAAGAATTTTTTGTTAATAATGTTGTTTTACTTAAATCATGAAATCGGGAATTTAACCTGAAATCAAACCTGACAAGACATCAATTTTGAATCATGCATCGTACCGACCTAGAAAATATGTGTATCACGAAGAAACAGATTTGTGTACGTCATCCATTTTTGGAAGTCAGAAACAATGAGTGAGTTTGGTTGAATGCTGCTTTGAACAGTATTTCAGTTATATCATGGCATTTCACTTTGATGTGGGAGGAAAGCCAGAGAGATGCAGGTCTTGGACATTTACCCACGTGCACACGATATGGTGCTTTCAAACCTAGAAACATCGTCAGGATGAATCAGGATTCAAAGCCGTGATCACAGGTTTCTGGTAGGGCTTGGATGAGTCCAAATCTACTACCCGGGTACCCGACCCCCTATTACCCAACCCTACCCGGGTACCCACTGCAAGTTTCAAGAGCTGGGAACAAAATGTCTGATTGGTAAATGTTTTACTGCAGCCCTGGCTAAAACTATGCGTTCACTGAAGTGTACTGAAGCTTCATCCTTACTCAAACATATACAAGTCAAAAGGAATGTGTGCATCGTCAGAAAGAAATGCGAACATTAGCGACTTGTAGTCTAACCACTGAGCTATGGTGAGTTTTTGTCATTAATATACATTATTGTTATTACAATATGTCACGTGACTAACCATGGGTCCGGGTAGTCCTGTGGGTACCGGGTCCTACTCAGGACCCACCCGACCCGGGTACCCGAGTTACCCATCCCAGCCCTAATTTCTGGCATGCAACTCTGGCACACAATTCTTCACAGTTATTTGCGGCATTGTAGACAACTGGGCATCTTCCCGAAGCAAAAGAGTAAACTGACTTTAAAAGTCCAGTTTCCACCCTTGCCGAACTAGGCTAGAATTACTGGGCTCGATCATAGCGCCACCAGTGGCTATTACCAGTTATGTCCCCTCTAAGCCTCTCATATGGTCCAATGAGATTCCAGCTCTCGTATCACTTGCGTTTGTTTCACCGAAAATGGTGGTGCCCAGTCAGGACGATCTGATCATTAATCAAGATCTATATTGTGATAAAACAGGTCTTACATCGCGAAATACATCAAATCATGAGAGCACCTTGATTAAAAACATGAAAAGATTTGGAAAATATCTGCTGACAACGAGTTGGCGGTGCACATGTTTTGCAAATCCTGCAATCTACCGAAATCTGCACGACAGTTAACGAACCGGATTTCGATATCGGTGCACGATTTTGATTGGACTATGCATAGACTCTTTAGTCCAGCCAAAATGTAATTCCATAATACCAGCCTAGTTCGGCAAGGGTGGAAACTGGACTTTTATAGTCAGTTAACTCACTTGCCTCGGGAAGAAGACGACTGGGCTAAATCCTTACCATGTCAGTATCTCCAACGTCCAGGGCCTCTAAGGTCAAGTTGACCTGCAGGGCTTGAGCGAAACACATCCCTCCTTTGTTGCCGATTTTATTCCCAGTCATCCTCAACGTCCGAAGTGTCTCATTAGTCTGGCAAAAGAATATATTAAATTTAAAATATTGCTTAGAACTTTTTACACTGTCTTAACTATTGCATAACAAACACTAAAAAAAACCAAACCAAACAATCATTCCCCCAAGTGGGTGAGTGAGTTTGTTCAATGAGGCTTTTAACAGAAAATCAGTTATAGAATATTGGCTTCATGTGGGAGGAGTGCAATAATTTGGTAATGGTTTTCAAACTTTTCTGAAACCCATAAGCATGGGTATGTTGTCAGACCAAGGATTCTACTCCAGGTGAGTCTGACATTTAAACCCTCGATCAGCAAATCACATCTTCACTAAGGGAGGCAACTCTGCATAGTGAGCCACCCAGGCCTACACACTCCGTCGCAGTGGTGACTCAGCATAACACCACTGCCACAGGCTAATTTGCATATCACGTGACCGGACTTTTCTCTTGTTTGTAAACAAACGCGCTTTTTCAGAAATCAGTATAGAACGGACTAATGCAAGTATTTGGGGGTGCTTTACATATTGTTTTGCATAACTATATAGATATGCTACTACAACTGCGACAGTGAGTTGCATGACAATATATATTTATGCATCAAAGTGACTGTGTCGCTAGCTCTCCGTTGGGCTTCGATGACAGCACGTGGAGCCAATGTAAACATAGGATAACTACGCAAAAACAAGTAGATTTTTACATATTTGCATATTTTCTCAATGAAAGTTAACCATTCTTTGACATTTGTTTATGAAAATGTGTAGACTTGTCAAACATGAAACGGATGAAAAGCATATGCAACATCTTGAATGGACTGTGAAAGATGTGATGAAGGTACTATGCTGGCTGGCTGCCGGCCGCATGGAACTCTGGGTAGGAGAGTGCCAGGCCTACCCAAGCCTGGAACAGTGATCTGCATGTTTCCGATGTCAAGGTTTTCCCGAGAAGGGAGAAGACCTGCATGCTAAAACTATCCTGCTGAGAATATATACTGCTAGGTGTCCACAGCATCAGCTATACCTTGAACCTGACACACCTCATATAGTTTAGAACTGAGTGAGTGAGTATGGTTTTACGCCGCTTTTAGCAATATTCCAGCAATATCACGGCGGGGGACACCAGAAATGGGATTCACACATTGTACCCATGTCGGGATTCGAACCCGGGTCTTCGGCGTGACGAGCGAACGCTTTAACCAGTAGGCTACCCAACCGCCCCAGTTTAGGACTGCACACAGAGACGGTAGCAACACAAAAGTGCTTTAGGGTAAGAAAGAAAATGGACTGAAGTATTAGTACCAGCTACTCAAAAATATCACCTGGACTCGACAGGCTAATTTAAATGGTAAGATGGCAGACAATGCAGTATTCTCTTCCATGTCAGCAACATGTGAGAGAAGTGAAGATGAGAGTTATCTCCCCTGGTTGTGTATTCAAGTCCTTGACACAGGACACAGCTAAACCCCACTCATGCTTGCGTACCCTTCAGAGCCCTACAAATACACTGTATATAGTCAAGTGTTTCTTGTTTATTAATTAGTTTACAGATATGTCGACTCAAAACTTCACAATTCTTTTCTACTTTTTAGGAATAAACAAAATCATCAAAGTTCAAAATCAGAAGGTTACACTTTTTTTGTACACTTTTTCCTTTCTCTCTTATTTCATCAGACAAGTGTTTTGTTTGATTACATAAAGAAACAATTTTTGTTAAATTGTATGTTTTTTCTTACAACCACTAGCCCCAGTGTTGGGGAATCTGTGCCTCAATGTCCTTCTCACGAACCTGCAAGGCTTTAGCTATGTGTTCAGCTCCATCCGGACCGATGTCGTTGCCCATGAGGTCAAGCTCCTGGAGCCCCGGCGTCCCCTGGACAACAACATACGACATTCATAGAAACAGTTTCAAAACGTAAGTCATACTAGAAGCGTAACGCTATTTTTCAGGGCATTATCATTTGCAGAAGCTCGAGGTTTTCTATTAACTGCCCGACGAAGGAGGGCAGTTGAAAAGACCGAGGGCTTCTGCAAATGATAATGCCCTGAAAAAGAGCGTTACCGTTATTATAGCTAAAATGGATGGAATTTGTTATCAAATAAAAAGAAACGACAACATCGGTTTTGAAACACTTACTGCAATCAACACGAATGTCACTGACCACATTTTACAAATATTGAAACGTCATAGAACAAACCAGATGACGTCACTATAATACGTGACGTCATTTTCTCTACCCTATGACGTCACCTAACAACGGGCTTGATAATGGCCCGTCGTCAAGCAATATGAGGGCATTATCAAGTTACAGTGGCCCGCTCGTTTCTGATAACGTGCGGGCGGTTTAATGATAATTCTATCCATTTTAGCTATAAACACTGTTATATTTCTCAGTTTAAATAACACATACCGTATTCGACGTAATAAGCGCCCCGCTCTAATAAGCGCCCACGGCAATATTTGCTAATATATTGGCTAGTGAACGTTCCCAATTAGCACCCCTTCCAATTGATCAATGTACACAAGACTTTTTTATTCGCGTATAATACGCACTGGAGTGTTATATGCACCCTTAATTACGGGATAAAAAGCGCATAAAACATTATCAGCATTTCACAGGTTTGCATGTACTATGTGCCACCATCACAGAGGAACACACTATGTGTTTTAGTAGTGATGCGAGTCTATTTTCAGTATGCTAATAAGGCTGTTAATTACTCACAGACATGACCAATTACTACTATGATATTCAATCAATGTAGTGAGCAGACAGCTGAAGCATTAAACAACAATTTGCACGGGAAACATTGCTGTTTGTGTCGTGTAATCTGGTAATCCGATAGCTCGCTTATTTCGTTCTGACTGGCACCAGACACTGGTTGGTTCATTGGTCAAATTATATGTCTATGTCTGTCTGCGCCATACCCGTGCTCGTTGGTTTCACCAAAGTGGTAATAGTCTAATACCGGCATCACTTCGGGCTTCATGGTGGTGAGTGGTGTTAAACCCAACTCACTCACTCACTCATTGGTGAAAAATAGCGACTATGTATTCATGGATGATTGAGGAGCGTAGTGTATATAAACCTGTGAAGTACTGATGATGTATTCACGGTGAATAAGGAGGGTAGTGTATATAAACCTGTGAAGTACTGACAATGTATTCACGGTGATTGAGGAGTGTGGTGTATATAAACCCGTGAAGTACTGACAATGTATTCACGGTGATTGAGGAGCATGGTGTATATAAACCCGTGAAGTACTGACAATGTATTCACGGTGATTGAGGAGCATGGTGTATATAAACCCGTGAAGTACTGACAATGTATTCACGGTGATTGAGGAGTGTGGTGTATATAAACCCGAGAAGTACTGATGTTGTATTCACGGTGATTGAGGAGTGTGGTGTATATAAACCTGTGAAGTACTGATGATGTATTCACGGTGAATAAGGAGGGTAGTGTATATAAACCCGTGAAGTACTGACAATGTATTCACGGTGATTGAGGAGTGTGGTGTATATAAACCTGTGAAGTACTGATGATGTATTCACGGTGAATAAGGAGGGTAGTGTATATAAACCCGTGAAGTACTGACAATGTATTCATGGATGATTGAGGAGCGTAGTGTATATAAACCTGTGAAGTACTGATGATGTATTCACAGATGATTGAGGAGCGTAGTGTATATAAACCTGAGATGTACTGACGATGTATTCACGGATGATTGAGGAGTGTGGTGTTTATAAACCCGAGATGTACTGACAATGTATTCACGGATGATTGAGGAGCATAGTGCATATAAACCCGTCAAGTACTGACAATGTATTCACAGATGATTGAGGAGCATAGTGTATATAAACCCGAGAAGTACTGACGTTGTATTCACGGATGATTGAGGAGTGTGGTGTATATAAACCCGAGAAGTACTGATGTTGTATTCACGGATGATTGAGAAGCATAGTGTATATAAACCCGAGAAGCACTGACAATATATTCACGGATGATTGAGGAGCGTGGTGTATATAAACCCGAGATGTACTGACGATGTATTCACGGATGATTGAGGAGCGTGGTGTTTATAAACCCGAGATGTACTGACAATGTATTCACGGATGATTGAGGAGCATAGTGCATATAAACCCGTCAAGTACTGACAATGTATTCACAGATGATTGAGGAGCATAGTGTATATAAACCGAGAAGGACTGACAATGTATTCACGGATGATTGAGGAGCGTGGTGTATATAAACCCGAGGTGTACTGACATTGTATTCACAAATGATTGAGGAGCATAGTGTATATAAACCCGAGAAGTACTGACAATGTATTCACGGATGATTGAGGAGCATAGTGTATATAAACCCGAGAAGTACTGACAATATATTCACGGATGATTGAGGAACATAGTGTATATAAACCCGAGATGTACTGACGATGTATTCACAGATGATTGAGGAGTGTAGTGTATATAAACCCGTCAAGTACTGACGTTGTATTCACGGATGATTTAGGAGCATAGTGTATATAAACCCGAGATGTACTGACGTTGTATTCACGGATGATTTAGGAGCATAGTGTATATAAACCCGAGATGTACTGACGTTGTATTCACGGATGATTGAGGAGCGTGGTGTATATAAACCCGAGATGTACTGACAATGTATTCACGGATGATTGAGGAGCATAGTGTATATAAACCCGTCAAGTACTGACAATGTATTCACAGATGATTGAGGAGTGTAATGTATACAAACCCGTCAAGTACTGACAATGTATTCACGGTGATTGAGGAGCATAGTGTATACAAACCTGTGAAGTACTGACAATTTATTCACAGGTGATTGAGGAGTGTAGTGTATATAAGTGTATATAGTGTATACATACTGACGATTTATTCACAGGTGATTGAGGAGCATAGTGTATATAAACCCGTCAAGTACTGACAATGTATTCACAGTGATTGAGGAGCATAGTGTATACAAACCCGTCAAGTACTGACAATGTATTCACGGATGATTGAGGAGTGTAGTGTATATAAGTGTATATAGTGTATACATACTGACGATTTATTCACAGGCGATTGAAGAGCATAGTGTACATAAACCTGAGAAGTACTGACGATCAAAACAAACAGAACATTTCAAACCTCAATGAGTTTGGCGAGATGTTGAGCTCCTTCATCAGTGATGTTGTTGTAGCGGAGGTCGAGGGAAACAACATAAAGGTTGTTTTCTAGGGTCTTGTAGAGGGCCAAACAGTCCGGGTCAGCTAGCCGGCGGTCAGTGAGAAGCTTGTTGTTGCCGGCCAGATACAGGTGCATATTCTCTTTGAAGTCACTAAATTAAATATGGTACACACACATTATTACATGGATTCACCAGGACCTGCTCAAAGGCCGATTATCAGACCCAAGTCTGCAGTAAATATCAGTAAAAATTCCCATACTGGAATTAATCTCAATTCATATTTATATAGTTAGGGTCTGGTCATTTATTAGGGGTGGAGGGTGTGGGGTGGGGTTTGGGGTGGAGGTAGGGGTGGAGGGTGTGGGGTGGGGTTGGGGTTGGGGTTGGGGTTGGGGGTGGGGGTGGGGGTTGGGTGGGGTGGTAACATTTTTTCACGACCCCCCAAATACATGTAACATTATTCCATGTGCCCCCTTGTTTTAGTTTATGCCAAACAAACATGCAGCGTTAGAATTTGGCACTAGTCCTGTAGTCCTTGCCAAACTGCCCAATAGTTAAGGTATCCTAGGGACTAGTAGAAATTTGTCATTTTTAAGGGTTTTGCTATATGTTATCATTATAAGGACTAGTGGACTAAATATGTGAGTTTCTACCCCTGACATGGGTGTATTCTTTCCCTTGCCTAGCTGTTTACTTCTGAATTAAGAAAATATGAACTATCCCAATATTGAACAAAATAATGATTTTTTCCCATTTTGCCTGCAAAAGGCCCTTAGATTGGAACATAGTGGAATCTGATCTTGATTATTTCAACAAATAGTCCCTTTAGCTAAACAAAAAGACTTCCAGAGCTATTTCTTTTTCTTTGGTGAAATCACAGGTCTGGTTTCCTCACATTTGTCACACAAACCATTACCATACCCTGCTAAACTGACAAATTAGTTGATGTACTGCATTATTCTATGGGTGGACAGAGTTACATCCCTTTGACATGCCAGGATTCTATGAATGTGGGTTCAAACTGGTGAAATTGTCTTGGTAATACAAATGAGTTGAAATGATACGCTTTCACAATGTCAATTCAGCTCTGGATTTGATACTAATTTTGGTTCTCTAATCTGTACTGTGTCTGTAGTAGTCATAATTTCAGGGACATGTTTTCAGCATCATTTATCAAATTAAAACTTGACCATTTTTTTCAAACATACATTCATTAGAGTTTTCAGTATTCTAGTATATAATGGGCATGACAGTACGACAAGTGCTTCATCTTCTGCCCCATTTTTACAATTAAAACAAAACAGAAGGTGAGATCTGCATTCTCATATCAGCCATCTTCTATACAGAGAGGGGGCGGTCGGGTAGCCTAGTGGTTAAAGCGTTCGCTCGTCACGCCGAAGACCCGGGTTCGATTCCCGACATGGGTACAATGTGTGAAGCCCATTTCTGGTGTCCCCCGCCGTGATATTGCTGGAATATTGCTAAAAGCGGCGTAAAACCATACTCACTCACTCACTCACTCTATACAGCAAGGAACCACGCCACATCTTTATGTCTTGTCACGATATGACTGAAATATTGCTCATGTGATGTCCGCGTAGCGGATTCTTACAAAAGTTTGCACATCCGTTTTTCGATTCATACCTCAATGAACCGAAACAAAATACAGTCAATGCTTATAATTAAATTCGACAACGAAAACATTTTTCGAAAATAATATTCTAATGAGAGCCCCCCATTTTTAATTTTGAGAGGGCCCTGGGCGCTTATTATGTCGTATACGGTGGCCTGACGACTTGATTATGACTGCCTTAAGAATGCTGACAAATCAAAACAGAATGACAGTTATCTTCAGCAACCACACAATCACTTTTTGACATGCATGTAACTCTTAGAAAACACTTTTGAGAAAAAAATGTACTGCAATTAAAACAGAACTGCATTAATGATTATAATACAAAGAAGATTAGCTCTGCCAAATAACAGCATTCTTCATCTTCCTCTCAAGAGTCTCATCCCTCAGTTCCGATAATGGCACACTGTCGCATTACTGACAACAGTTGGAGATTGTATAATATTTTCTCCATGTGGGGCAAAAGAAAGTTCGCTTTTTTATGAGTGAGTGAGTATGGTTTTACGCCGCTTTTAGCAGTATTCCAGCAATATCACGACGGGGGACACCAGAAATGGGCTTCACACATTGTACCCATGTCGGGATTCGAACCCGGGTCTTCGACGTGACGGGCGAACGCTTTGACCAAGAGGCTACCCGACCGCCCCTCGCTTTTTTATGACATGGAAAATTGAAAGAGCTGTTAAATTTGTCACTTATTCCTGTAAGATTTGTAAACCGTCATCTGTGGCTGGGTTATGAAGAGTGGGATAAGAAATGAATTTGCAACCATTTGACCCCAACCATGTTCGAAATGTTGAAAAGATGCAGAAAAAAGCAAATTTATCGATTTTCAAGGATAACATCTCTACGATACCCATCAGCAGTTGTGAAATGGTACTGTATCATGAGCGTATGTGTGTTTAGGAATCACTATCAAATAGTGATGATACCAGGTGTTTATTGGTAGTAACCATCACAAACACATGCAAAGGCAAGTCAACTGTTCACCTGATAACACACGGGAACATATGGTACAAGTCAAAATAGGGAATTGCATTGGACATCATTTTTGTCAGTGATGCATCAAATTTGGAAATGTCCCCACATGTCTATCATAAACCTATTGAAAGCTTTACTGAGGCCTTGAATTCTGTAACCTTGACAAAGAACTTTTGATCAAGAGTCATATGGCAAAAAAATGTCATAAATGCCATAAGTAAATCGGTACCCTTTTTTCGGTACCTTTTCTGTAACTCATCTTCCAGTCAGCATCATGTTATGCTGCTTTCACGATTCAATCGGGATACTAAATATTTTGTGCTATTTTTTGGGCCGGGCTAACAAGAAGTCGTTGTTATTAACCAGTTTGTGTTTCACTCACTATTATGCAATCAGATTTCGTATATTAATATTTATAGGTGTTAAAGTAGTTTATAATCAGGCCAGGTTACTGTGAAACTGTGTAAATAGCACCTGTTGAGAAATGATGGGTAGGCTGACATCGTCTTACGTCAGGACATTATGGTCATATTTTTGGATCAGCTTTTATTGCAAGAGGTTTTTTTTATGAATCAAGCCCCAAAGAAATCTTGTTTTTTCACAATCTCATTCAAATCAGATCAATTATTCAGTTATGATCAGTTATGGGTCAAGATCAAGGACACATTCATGGGAGGTCTGTGAACTTTGACCGGCCAATCAAATGAATGATGAGTGTGTTCTTGAGCCAATCAGATGTCAGCTTTCTAAAATGGTTCAGCTTCATTTCTTTGCCACATTTATTCAAAAATTTTGATCTTGGAAGAAAAATAATGCCACAGAAAACACATATACTCTTGATAGTACACCTTTTAGCTGTCAATGCTCTTGTGATCAGTAACAACAGGATGTGTATAATATCCACATCAAAATGATAGTGCTGCTTTCTGAACTTGGTGTTTTTAGATTGTCTTCAGGATACAAAATTCAACACAAGAATGAAAGAGCACAAAACCTCCACCATTAAATCCGACAATAAATCCACCATCTTTGACCATATCAGCAACTGTCCTGATCACAACATCAACTGGGACAACATCCAAATCCTCTCCAACAACCTCCATGATTTCACTAAAAGAAAACTAACAGCAGCAGTCCACATTCGCCGCCACAAGCCATCAATCAACAGAGATCAAGGCTATTTCATCCCATCCGCCTACCATGAACTCATCAAACAATAATCACTTATCCTGTTTAATTGGCCTCATGTCCCATTGGCTTCCACCTATGTGTTCTCTGTCCATCGTGTTGTGACGGTATTGTCCCCTTGTCAACACCTTACCTATGTTATCCCACTCATAGATGCAATTGTTGTTACTGTTAATCCTCTACTGTTAATCCTCCACCTACTATATATATTCTGTACTAAGTCCCTCATTCAGTCTTGCTTGACAACGGTATAAGGATCTATACCGAAACATCGCTTTTTACAGTATTAAAGAAGTTGTTATCCATAAAATTGTGTCTACCTTGCCATCCATCAACTTCTAAACAATTTATACAAAATTCAGATATTCTGGTTTTTATACTTCGTTCACTCACACCGTGAATTAAGAAGCCTTGATACGGATTAGCTGATTAGAAAGTATAACTGACGCAACCTCCTAGAGGGGAGTTGTCACACCTTCATGCAGAGAGGTATTGTATCACAGTAAAAGATTTGAATTTAATGTAGGCATGTCATTGTTTATCGTGTTTTTGATAAATTTGTGCTAATAATAAAAAATATATCACGATAAATGCTGACATCTCTACATTGAAATCGGACTTTTTAATATCAATACAAATGTATCAATATTGATACTAAATTAATAACTGACTGCCACAGAAATGTTTACATGTTAAGATATCCAGGTTAAGATGGGGCATAAGAAAGCAGAAACTTTGAAACATTCAATATATCAGCCCAGTTCATATTAAGCATTAAGTTCAATTATCGTAGGGTGGCGGTCGGGTAGCCTAGTGGTTAAAGCGTTGGCTCGTCACGCCGGGTTCGATTCCCGACATGGGTACAATGTGTGAAGCCCATTTCTGGTGTCCCCCGCCGTGATATTGCTGGAATATTGCTAAAAGCGGCGTAAAACCAAACTCACTCTCTCACTCATTTATTGTAGGTCTAGATAGGACATTGCCATGTGTACACCTATATAAGATAGCTACGCGATAAATCACAAAGTACAACAAAGAATGGTTTATTTCATAACAAAACATTGTTTTATCATGACATCACTTTTTGGGGATTTCGAACATGCGCTCGCAAGTTGACGACGTCGCATATTGGGCAACGTTATTATTTTTGAGAAGGAAGTTACCAGTGAGTTGTTCCCCATAGATGGAGCAATGCAATGTAGGCCAATGCAGATAAACGGGATGGCCGAACGATCGCATCCAGAAGCGGGAGAGATATGACAATCGGTATTGGGAGAAAAGGTACAGGTAATCGACGTGAGGATTGTGACAATATGCGGGAAATACCAACCTGTTCATAAAATCGACTTGTCCCACATTGCCTCAGTCAGATTCTATTGAGGGAGTCATCATTATCAAAATACGGGTAAATATTTTTAAAGCTTGTACATAATGTTGAGATCTCAAGCAAGAAATAAACAACTCGTGGTCTTTGTTTATCGTACAATAGAACACAGCAGGGGAAATTAACCCTGTGTCAGACATGCTTGTGACGTTGATTAGGATTATTTTGCATATTACTATATGTGGGGGATTGGCGTATTATTCTTGGTCCGAAGTGACAACAATGAGTCAATGTTGCTTGGGAATATACAAGTTTGCTTGACAGACAGACAGACAGACACTAGTGGAAGTGGTTGTAGGGTTTTAGTGCCCTTGAGCATCTCACCCAGCTAGACTTAGGGTGAGACCATCCCTCTTCGTCTTACTTACTTAAGTTAGAGATTTAACATGCGCTTTCCGACTGTAAGCATATGTCGCACGCGGGCCCGCCAGACCATTTAGTGTAGTTCCGAAATGGGAGAATTAAAGGAGGGTGCAACCCGGGAAGGAGGTTTTAGAGGTTGCTTATATTGTTATTTTGAAATTTCTGAGATTTGGAATAGGTGCCAAGGTGGGGAGGGGACTAAGGGAGCCGTGTCTGGTGTGTGATTGCTGGTTTACGTAGTTTTGGTGTTATAGGTGTATTGTGTGGTTTTAGATACGATTCATTGGACCTGTTTTATTGAGGCATAAGCCCAGGGCTTTGAAGTTTTGTGAGTTATTTTTTTGGGTTTAGGATTTATTCTAGAGTGAGTCCCTTGTTTAAGTTTAGAGTCTAGTTTAGGCCTACATTGCATTGCTCCATCTATGGGGAACAACTCACTGGTAACTTCCTTCTCAAAAATAATAATGTTGCCCAATATGCGACGTCGTCAACTTGCGAGCGCATGTTCGAAATCCCCAAAAAGTGATGTCATGATAAAACAATGTTTTGTCATGAAATAAACCATTCTTTGTTGTACTTTGTGATTTATCGCGTAGCTATCTTATATAGGTGTACACATGGCAATGTCCTATCTAGACCTACAATAAATGAGTGAGTGAGTGAGTGAGTATGGTTTTAAACCGCTTTTAGCAATATTCCAGCAATATCGCGGCGGGGGACACCAGAAATGGGCTTCACACATTGTACCCATGTCGGGAATCGAACCCGGGTCTTCGGCGTGACGTGCGAACGCTTTAACCACTAGGCTACCCGACCGCCCCGTTTAAGTTTAGAGTGGTTTTGTAGTGTTGATCTGTGTGTCTGGTAGTGTGTGCAGTGCAGTGTAGGAGAGTGTGTTCTGGGGTTTCTTGTTGGGTGCAGTGTGGGCATTTTCCTGTTTAGCTAATTTTAGTTGATTGTTTAGTTTGGTATGGCCTGTCTGTAGCTTAGTTAAGATTCTGTCGATTTTTTTGGATGGGTGTAATACTTTTGGTTTGGTTAGGGGCTTTTTTAGAATTTTCCTAATTTGACAATTTGAATTTTGGACCAATAGTTATATAGCCAAGGTCAGCTGACATGGATTAAGCCATAAAGATGAGTAACAGTTAATTACTGAGAAGCAACATCGTAGAACAGCTCGTTCACGCTGACTGACAGTCAATGGACAATACAATGGATATGAGGGTTAATGATGGGGATTAGCATCTATAACAAATGACAATTTAGTGATTCAAGACACATACATGTCATGGCTAGATGGTAATTAGCCTATGCAATCAAATGTTCATCAGGACAATGGTTGTCCTGAATCGGTTGCTATGACAACATATATGATTATTTTGACCAGGTTAGGTTGGATAGGTTACTCGGTTCACGAGAAGAAAATATGAAACCAGAAGTAGTGAGTGAGTGAGTGAGTGAGTGAGTGAGTGAGAGAGAGAGAGAGAGAGAGAGAGAGAGTGTGAGTGAGTGAGTGAGTGAGTGAGTGAGTGAGTGAGAGAGATGGGTTTCAAATATGTACCCACAAGGGGAATTGAACCCACCACATGACAGCCCTCCTTTATACTCTGATTAAAGAAACCGCCTTTTTAACAAATGCACACAAGTAGTATATGGTGTCATGTCTTCTAATGATGTCGAGAAAGTTAATTTTATTTTGTTGCATCCTGAAATCACATTTTTATCTGCCCAAACCTGCTTAAATATCTTAAAACATCGTACTGTCAATTGGTATATATATATACTTGCCCAATATTCACCAACTACAGCATAGTTCGATTATTCTATTTTAAGTTTATTTTACTTTCCTTGTATTTTATGTAAAAAAGTCTCTCGTAGTTCCGTAGGGGACGGCTCAATATTCTAATGTGTTTTATCTTGTTTATTCATTGTTTGTATAAAAAGATGAGGTGAGACTTAAATAAACTATCTGTCTGTCTTATTTTGTAAACTGCACATTTTTCACAATAGCATGTGAAGCGTTAGCTCTTAAACGTTTATTTCTTCGAGACAACAGAGTGCGCTTATTCATTCAGAACATTAGGTGATATGGTGAGGTGAAATGGGGTTTTACCATCGCGTTCAACTTCAAGATTGTTGCACTTTTATTACGACTTGCATGAGCATGAGTATGTGTGTGTGGCTGCTTGTACTAGTCCGGACTAATGTCGATTTTCATAGAGCTAGCTCACTGAGATACCATGCCGCAGTTTAACATGAATACCCCAAGCAGACACAGTATACAGACTCCGAGCCAACCAGTCCTTGTTTTAGCCCCTCAATGCCGAGCGCCAGGCAGGTAACACTAAGTACCATCTTTTAACGTCTTTTGGTATGACAGGGCCGAGGATCGAATCCATGACCTTCCGCTCCCCGGGCAGATGCTCTACCACTGGACAACGGAGGCAGTCGAGAATATGAGGCAAATGTTTATCTGGTACATGGCATATTCAAAGTAGCAGAAGCAGTCGAGTCCGGAATGAGAACTGTTGGATGATGCCAGGGAAGATTTGGGGATGGGGTTTGGGAAGGTGTTGGAAGAAGAAGCACAGGAGGATGTCGTTGTCTGCCAAAAGAGTGGGGCTAGCCCAAATTTAGGACACCTACATGGGGAGGAGGACATTAAAAAAAATGACACAGTTCTATTTTTTCAAATAATAGAGTTGTAAATTTGAACATTATTTAGGGACTGATGATTTATTAAAGGGAGGGTCCGGGGAGGGGGTCATGAAAAAATGTTATTTGTTATTTGTATTATGAAATGTATTGGGGGGTTGTGGGGTGGGGTGGGGAGGTGGGTGTCATGAAATGGTACATATAATTTGGGGGGGGGGGGGCTGGAGAGGATCAGCAAAACACAGTTCCAAGACCAATGTCTCTCTGAAGGGGCCCATGCAGTCGTCCAAGGCGCCGCAATTCGCTCTGCAGAGTTGCGTACCTTGGGCATGCCAGATACCTATGATTGTTGGTTCGAATCCCGGTTCCCCCGATTATGTTTCTAGGTGTTTGTCAGCACCATACCCGGTTTCACAGAAGTGGAAAAACGTCTGAGACCTGCACTTTCGGGCTTTCCTCCCACACTAAGCTGACACGCCGCGATATAATGGAATGCCGTTAAAAGCGGTGTTAAACCCAACTCACTCACTCACTCTCTAAAGACATATTCCTTACATTATCATGGTATATCCAAAGATCAATAAAACAAGACTATCCCTGAAGCTCATTAGTTGTGTTACAACAACCATTATGAGAACTTTGTGCTTCATCTATTATACAGGAGGAAACTAGAAACCGGTAATCAGGTCTTCCTGTCCTCTCCTGCGTATCTTGTTATCATATCAAATATATGTGAGCAACAACCAATGCAGTTGTCAAAGGCACTGCTAATTGATATGGGGGGGGGGAGGGGGGGTTGTATTGAAAAAATACATTGCCACAGAAAAGTCTTGACAACAATGATTATGCTACTGTTGAAAATCAATTGCCTGCCACAAAAATTACATTGATGCAAGGTGTTTTTCCTTAAAAATTCAGACTCATAGTTATATTTTTAAAGATATCTGGTTTTGCAGGTGTAGCTGAAAAAATATCAATCTCATTAAAATCAGGTCTTAGTTCTCGCAACCACTAAACAAAGATCTGAGGACATCCGATTACAAGTCACTTCAGAACGACCTTTCATGAACTTTGACTGATGGATTGACTGACAAGCAGTGGACATTAGCCAATCAGATGGCAGCTTTCTCATGCTTTATGGCACTAGTTTCAAACTGGCGACTACACTTCGAAATATATTTTGACAATTCTCAATTAAAAAATTGAAACTTGGAATGGCTAATAGATGGACTAGATTGTATGGATTCGGACCTAAAGAACGTAACTGTCGTTCATAATACCACTTTGAGGTTGCATGATTAGAAAACAAATTCCGACTGTCACTTTCCTGATCTGGTAAGCGACGCTCTGATTGGTCGGATGAAAGGTCGTTCTGACATGACCTGTAATGGGATGTCCTCAAATCTTTGTTTGGCGTAGCGATTCCTAAGATGTGATTTTAATGAGATTGAAAAAATATTTAATCTCCAGACAAAATTCAAGGCACCAAAACGGTCAGCGCCTATAACCCTGAGATTCAAATACTGTTGTCTCTGAATCTGTATCATCGGTGACAGGTAGCGGAAAAGCATAAGGTGATGAGAAGATCACAGGCTTTTATCACTTTGGCACAAAAACAAGCCTTATAGCATGGTGCTGAAAATAATGAGCAATCAGCGGATCCTGGCGTAGTTAAGGCTTGTAACTCCTGATTTAAACTTTTGCATTGCACTAAGTATTTAGTGAATAGAAACGGCTCGCCCTGTCACTCGATCGTCTGATAGGAAATGGTATATTCAATACATTTTCATGATAAGCAGAAAGCCTATCTGAGAATCATGTGAATATTGACTGAAAAATACATACCAACATATGCACAAAGAAAATTCAATCTCATTAAAATCAGATCTTAGTTCTTGCTACTGCTAAACAAAGGTCTGAGAACACCCTATCACAGGTCACGTCAGACTGACCTTGTGCAAACTTTGACCGACCAATGGAATGACTGACAAGAATTTGACAATTGCCAATCAGAAGTCAGCTTTCTCGTGCTTTAATTTCAAATTGGCGACTATGCTTCGAAACATATTTTGACAAATTCTTGAAGAATTTGAAACCTGAACGAAATAACATTCTAGAAAGGCTAATAGATGGTCTAGATTGTATCGATTCAGTCATTAAGCCCGTAACTATCGTTCGGAATACCCCATGTTAAAGTTTTCCAGGTTGCATGATTAGAAATCACATTCCGACTGTCACTTTCATGATCTTGAAAGCGACGCTCTGATTGGTCGGATGAAAGGTTGTTCTGACGTAACCCTTGATGGGATGTTCTCAGATCTTTGTTTTGCGGTAGTGAGAACTAAGATGTGATTTTAATGAGATTGAAATAAAATTCAACAGTTCAGCACTTATGTACATGAGTATGTCAGATCATTTCAAGACATAATGGGATTAAATGGGATTAAATGGGATTGACCACCTGTCCTCTATAAATTCAATAATCATTTTATTAATATTGACACTGATTATAAAAAGTAAAATACAATTATTCCAATCAAATCGCCTACTAGTGTTATTGCTCTGAAAATTACCAATTGCAGAACTCAAAATTAAAGGGGTTTCTGGGGTCCTTAGCTTGCGTCACGTCACGTCAGAACGACTTTTCATCCGACCAATCAGAGCGTCGCTTACCAGATCAGGAAAGTGACATTCGGAATGTGATTTCTAATCATGCAACCTCGATAACTTTAAAGCGGGGTATTCTGAAGGATAGTTACGGGCTTAACAACTAAATCTATACAATCTAGACCTATATTAGCCATTCGAGAGTGTTTTTTTGTTCAGGTTCAAATTTTTAAGCGAGAATTTGTCAAAATATGTTTCGAAGCATAGTCGCCAATTTGAAATTAGTGCCATAAAGAATGAGAAAGCTGCCTTCTGGTTGACTAATGTCGACTTCTTGTCAGTAATTCCATTGGTCGGTCAGAGTTCGCGAAAGGTCGGTCTGACGTGACCTGTAATGGGATGTCCTCAGATCTTTGTTTAGCGACAGCGAGAACTTAGATCTGATTTTAATGAGATTGGGCATAAGGGCACTGGCAAGATCCCCTTGACTTGCATTCAGATTTGAACACTTCAAATTAAATGAATTCACCAAAGTCTGGTAGAAGAAAACAGAATAAGGTACAATTGTTTGTTTCTTAATGATTTTAGTTTTGTTAAACATTAAAGTTGCAAATAACGATGATGAGTATATATATTACCGTATTCGACGTAATAAGCGCCCCGCTCTAATAAGCGCCCACGGCGATATTTGCTAATATATTGGCTAGTGAACAATCCCAATTAGCACCCCTTCCGATTGATCAATGTACACGTCTTATTTATTCGTGTTTTATACACACTTGTGTGTTATATGCACCCTTAATTATGGGCAATTAAATTCTGGAAAAACATATCTGTTGTGTATAATAATTTCAGGCTGTCAGCATAAACCACGAAATTTACGATCTTTGAACTCTGTTTTTGTCACCAAAATAATATGCTAATAAGAGCCCCCTATTTCTAATTTTGAGAGTGCCCTGGGCGCTTATTGCGTCGAATACGGTACATATAAAACAACAGCATATCAAACATATATATCAGGACAATACACACAGCATGCAACATAGACCTTTAATCCGCAAACAATTATAAACATTTGTAGAATGTGAAATATGTTCAACATGCAGTGTTAATCCAGGGCCAACACAAACCAGACACAACCCAACACAAGTACTCACCCGCGGTTAGCCCAGCTATAGAAATATATTCACAAATATGCAAATAAATATAATACTTAATTATAAAAAGATTGTAAATAAATATAGACTATACAGGCCTAAATCACAATATGTGCACAGACAAATATAAGCTGAAATAATAAAATAATTATTTTCAGGCAACACCTTAAAATATTTAGGATAAATGTGGACTTTCTAAGTTTGTTTATTGTTGTTTGTTGTTTAACGCTACACTCAGCGATATTCGAGCTATATAGTGCCGGTCTGTAAATAATCGAGTCTGGAACAGACAATCCAGTGATTGATGTCATTAGCATTGATCCACGCAATTGGGTTCGATGACATGCATCAACCAAGTCAGTGAGCCTGACCACCCGATCCCGTTAGTCGCCCCTTACGACTATCCCAATTGTTTAGATCAATGCTCATGATGTCATCACTGTATTGTGTGGTCCAGACTTGATTATTTACAGACCTCTGTCATACAGCTGGAATATTGCTGAGTGCGGCATTAAACAGCAAAAAGCTACTTCTACTATTATCCATATGTGGTTAGATATTATTGACAACCCTTTTCCCCTACATGTGTCGACCCGTGAACCCATGCTTGCCATAAAAGGCGAGTATGCTTGTCGTAAGAGACGACTAACGGGATTGGGTGGTCAGGCTAGCTGACTTGGTTGAAGCATGTCATCGATCCCAATTGCGTGGATCGATGCTCATGGTATCAATCACTGGATTGTCTGGTCCAGACTCGATTATTTACAGACCGCTGTCATATAGCTGGAATATTGCTGAGTGCTGCGTTAAACAACAAACCAAACCCTACATGTGTCTGTAATAAAGGGTGAATTTTGTATGGAAGTTAACAAGTGCACCTAGTACAATAACATATACAGCGACATCCTTCCCTTTCATTCTGACTAATCAGTTAGATTTAAAAAAATAATATCTTATAAAGTTAAATACAGCACTTTTAATACAGACCAGCTCACATCATACAGATGCACTCATGGCTATGGCTTAGATTCTTATTTCGTGATTCTGCTTGAAACAAATGGCAGCAGGACATTTTCATTTTTTATCATTTTCTTCACAGGACATACCTGTGTATATTCACCAAATTTAAAAAAAATCTTTAGTATCCTTGAAAATGATCTGAAACCCCAGTAATTAGTGCCAGGTGTCATGGAGATGTTGTCTCATTTGTAATTAATGTAATCAGTAACTGATAGATTGACTCACATGATAAAAAATCAGTTAGCAAACTAAGTTGGTTTTATATGACTTGTATTAAACTTGCTAAGACTAAATGAATGCTAAGATTGACAATTTGCCAAGCCAATATAACTAAAGCAAACAACTTCAGTTATGCAGAGCTACAGATAAGCAGCGTATTTGCGTAAAATACCCCCTAAAAATAGTCAAACCCAATTACTTTCAATTAAATTGCGTACAGAAACGCATGCAGGAAAAACTCAAATGTATAAAAACAGCTAGCGTAAATACCCAATGAAGCTTTTTCAGCATGCATACAAAAGGGGCAAATTTCCGAAACACAATTACGAGCTTATTTACTTTCCGAGTCAAACCTATATATTTAGAACAGTTATATACATCTAAAACAATTCATCTTTTTTTCAAATCTTAAGATGTTCACTAATTTTGGGAAATACCCAATAGAGTGATGAATAGATGAATGAAAAAATATTCGTTACCCAATGAAAAATGTAATAACCCAATTAAAATAGAAAACCTAGAGTAAAAACTCAAATGCTCAAAAGGTTATCTGGAGCTCCGAGTTATGGGATTGGTTAATTGTTAAAGGTTTGGATTAAATTATTCAGTTCCAGCTTCTTGAAAGAATCAAGTTTTTATCATTTTCATCAATAATCAAATCTGTTAAATATCCCTGTCAGTCTTATGTCATTCAATTGATACAACTGCTTCTTATCATGTCTTACATGACCGTCTCCTCCTTTTCTTTTTCAAACATTTTGTTGATGTATGGATGAGGTTTGATGTCCATCTCGCTGCACGTGGAGTCATACCTAAAGGCTGTTGTGTGGATGTCAGACATGATCACGTCAGCTGAAATAAAGCAGTAAATGAATGAGGGAAAGTTGTCCTGTTTTAACTAGGGCTGGGACGGGTCAAAATTTACTACCCGGTACCCACCACCCTGTAACCCGACCCTACCCGGGTACCTGCTGTAGATTTTTAGATAGGTACAAACTGTCCAATTTGGAAAAGTTTGACCGTTGCCCTGGCAAAATGTATTTAGATACACGTGTAAGACGATCCGCCCATGCATACACTGAAGTTTAATGCATGAAGTTTTATCTTTGTTCAAACATATAAAAGTCAGAAGAAATGGGATATTAGAGACTTATAGTGTAATCATAGAGTTTTAGATAATTTTTGTCATCAAACAATATATATCACGTGACCAACTACGGGTCCGGGTAGTCCTGTGGGTACCCGGATCCTACTCAGGACCCACCCGACCCGGGTACCTGAGTTACCTGTCCCAGACCTAGTATTAACTGGTTGGTTCACATGATAATGATCAGGCAAAAAAAAAGAAATACTGTTATTTCAGATTAGATCTACATGCTCCAAATCACCGTTAGAAATTGACATCAGTACTATTAGATAGTCCTTGCCAAATTGCCAAATAGTTAAGGTATCATAAGGACTAGTAGAAATTTACAGTTTTTAAGAGCTCGCTACCGCTTTGTGATTGTAGCCTAATTTGTTGGAAACTGGCTTTGAATTAATTTTTTACTGTGTCATTCTCGAGTATTCAGACAATTACAACGAAAATTGTGGCATTGGGACACTGACAGCTAAACATCCATCTTAAAAATAATTTGGTTCATAAGATTAGTTATCTGCTGAGTTCCTTTGGTGAAAGTTATTCAATAGGTGAACTGAAGTTTGTCTGAAGTCGGATTTTGACTTCTGGAAAATCGTCTGCTACTTCTAAACATACTTTCTTACAAAGAAACAAACGACAATCTCATTATTTCCACTTAAAAATAAGACGCAATAAGCACAGGCAAGAGATCGACCAGTACAACTTACAAATTGTGTTTCAATCGCTCTCTAAAATAAGCAAAATGCACAAAATGTGCTGCTCACCGTTCCTCGTTGCTACAACAGTTTTCAAAATCTCGTCTACACTCGCAGGTTCCCGAAAGGGCCGGTCACTCTGGACGAGAGCTCACATACCACTAATAATTGTTCTGGATCAGTCTTTTCCCCCCTTGCGTATCAATACGCCTATTTGAAATCTGAAAGGCGGAGAAACAGCAGCGATATATATGCGCACAATGTCATTTAGAAAGTGGTCAAATGTATCAAATATTATATTTGGATAACACTTTCTTAGTAAAGTACAGATTCTCATACAGGCGATTAGGTGCCTCACTCTGGCGGCGTGGGTTCGAATCCCGGACGGGACTCAACCCCCCAAAAGTACGAGAATCTGTACTTTACTAAGAAAGTGTTATCCCAAATGTAATATTTGACCACTTTCTAAATGACATTGTGTGTTCATAGCTTTCGGCCATGGGAGCCGTGCCAATTTACAATTGTCAGAGGGGTACACTAACGGGGTCATAATATATGATAGTACTATATAAAAGGACCCTTTTATATTGTACTATCACCCCGTTAGTGACCGTTTATATCCTGCTGCTAAATTTTGCTTTACAAGCCCCTGGGCAATAAAACATGGGCCAAGTATTTCAAGATTAATTCTATTACTCAATATACTAATGGTTCACGTCCATCTTTACCCCTATCTCGTTCTTAAGCCTACACAACGAAATCCGAAACACATTTTGTAATCTAAAAACTAATGATATCGAGCCATCAATACATGCTACATGTTATGTGAAACTTCTTCGTTCCATGTTCGCGTTCGACAATCAGTGAGCTTCCAAAGAAGAGATATTTGATGTTGCCATGGCAGCAGCCTCTTTGGAACGGCTATTTAATAATCTGTGTGGGTGGGTGAATGAGGGAAATGGAAGGGTTTTTTATTAGAGAAGGATACATTTTCTGCCGTTGTATTTCTGTCAAAGGAGGATCCGAGCAATTTTTTCAGGACTTCAAGCAGGACTATCATCATCATCATCGTCGTCGTCGTCGTCGTTGCGATGATGATGATGATGATGATGATGATGATGATGGTGATGATGATGCAGCTCCTGCTGCAAAACATTTTATATATGCATATGCTTGTAAACAGGAAAAAATATATATTTCATCGTGGCCATCAAATGATGACAGAATTCAAATCACATATGACTGGGTCAAGAAGGTACGCATCTGTTATACATGTCAACCATCTCCAAGAGAAACCTAAATATAGGCATACAATCGGGGAGGAAAATTATTTATATTATTATGTAAAGCCCGTGCCAAAATTTAATTCATTATTTTTTCACAAATTTCTTGAACACATTACTTCATCACTCCACGTGATTTTCCAAGTTTTTAGAGAATTTGTTTTAAAATCATGCTTTTATCATAGAAACAGTAATTGGTAATTCAGTTTGTTTTCTTAATGTGATTAACGCATGACAAAGGTATATGTCCACGGAATCTTACCCAATCTACTTCCTTATCGACTTCATTAGCTGAATTTATGTCTTTTTGAAAACGATGCATCATAAATAATTACAACGAAGTCATTTGAACAATGTTGTTTTTGCGTAAACTGACGTCATGTAACCAAGGAACTAATGGTTTGTTATTGGATCTATCAAATCATGAAAACATACAAACATTAATTCTTGCTGGTATAAAGTGCAGGAACCAGCATATAACAAAAAATAATACTTTTGAAGAATTTTTATCTTTTCATTGGAAAGGTGTGTGTTTGTGTGTTGCAAATTAATATGACAGGTTCATTGACAATGTCACTTAAACTAAACATTCATTTTACTGTTATAGAGATGGTGATGATGTTTGAATGGTTTTTGGTTAATATTACCTACGAAATCTCAACAACGATATCTTACACTGACAAAATAACTTTGATCCAGGGGATCAACTCTGCGCAGAGAAATTTTGTAGCATACCTACCTATTGACGCAAGAACCTATACTTCATAAAGCGTAGTGTTTAACCCAGAAGATAAAACAATTTGTAATTTGCATGTGGTACCTTCACCACCAGGAATGAGGTGAGGTGAGGTGAAATTGGGTTTAACGTCGCGTCCAAGATTATTGCACTTATATAGCGACGTGCATGCACGTGTATGTGTGGCTGCTTGTACTAGTCCGGACTGATGCCGATTTATAGTGCTAGCTCACTGAGATACCATGCCGCAGTTTAACATGAATACCCCACTCAGACACAGTATACTGACTCCGAGCCGACCAGTCCTTGTTTTAGCCCCTTAATGCCGAGCGCCAGACAGGGTAACAACAAGTACAATCTTTTAACGTCTTTTTGTATGACGCGGCCCGGGATCGAACCCCAGACCTTCCGCTCTCCGGGCGGACGCTCTACCACAAGACCACGGAGGCGGTCCCAGGAATGAGAATATGGCACATCTCAGTTCAAATATGTATATAATATAGAAGTAGAAAACAAACATAAATATGAAAATAAAACTAGAAATATGTTTTCACAACAATGACTTCCTGTTATTGTTTTCAAATGAATATGTGGTATAAAGGTGACACAGCCATAGTGGTGTTCATGATGCCGTTGACATTGATATATCTACAGTGGTAAAGTTAATAATATTTCTTCATAATTTATCTTTTCAAAGTAGTAGTTACATAGAGGATTCATCACGAGTGTTTTTTAATATGGTAAATATCAACCGAGTCTTAGTTAATCGGTATTTGCCGAGCCTTTGGCGAGGCAAATACCGATTAACGGGACGAGGTGATGAATTCTATTTATCATTTTCACATTTTTGCTTCCAAATTAGGGAATAATTGCATTAAACATTAACATCAGCAACTTGTCGAAATCTTACGTATAGATCGTGCGTAGTGATACATGTTTTCCATAGCCATGTAAACCAAAATAAACAATTCGCTGAGAAAAAAGTTCCTCGGATTATTTTAAACAAAATACTTGAACAGACTTTTGCAGAATAATTGAAACTTTAATAACGGTAACAACAACGATTCTGTGTAATCTGATTATATCTCTGGTGTAACTTCACTTATAATATATAGTTTCAAATCAAACCGCTCGCTCTTCCGGTTATCTAATTTGCATATCTAATTTGCATACTTATGTCATTGGGGTATGACATACATGTTTTTATGTCATTAGCTTATGTCATGGATAAATGCTTAAGTTAAATGATAAATTGTTGTTATGTTATTTTATGATAAACTAGATGAGTGGAGACATGCAGATATTGCTTAACTCAAACCAACCACGCTGTGAGTGCGTATTTTTTTATAAACCACGAGAGTTACGACCCTAATGCTTATATGATTACTCCTGTACCCTGACGCTGTCACGCTATTCAAAAGTACTGATATCCTCGCTACACGGAAACTGGGTCTACGTTTCCAGCATAGCATAGCTGTAGGCCTGTCCCCGCCCCTCTCGACAGGCAGAGCTCTCTAGATCGCCAGCTCATCGTAGGGCTTCGATGATAGCACGTGGAGCCTTACAACCAATGTACTATGCATATGGAAATAGTTTTTCACGTTTTGGGATATTTTCTCAATGAAAGTTCTGTGACTTGTTTGTTTAAATGTATAGACTAGTCAACAATGAAACAGATGAAAACATATGCAATATCTTGAATGGACTGTGTAAGATGTGACGACTGATGCTGATAACATAGTATCCCCCAACTGGGACACCATGCCGCAGTTTAACATGGATACCCTACTCTGACACAGTATACTGACTCCAGGCCGACCAGTCGGGCCGAACCAGGGTAACCAGGCACGGTAATAACAAGAAACATTTTTCAGCGTCTTTTTGTAAAACGCGGCCGGGGATCGAATCACCGATCATCCGCTTTCTGTGTAGACGCTCTCTTCACTACAAGCAGTGGGGTAGCCTTGTGGTTAAAGCGTTCGCTTGTCACTCTGAAAACCCGGGTTCGATTCCCCACATGGGTACAATGTGTGAGGCCATTATATTGCTGGAATATTGCTGAAAGCGGCGTAAAACCATATTCACTTACTTCAATACAACTCGGAGGTTGTCGAAGACTCGAAGCATTTAGACCTGTATATCTGATTTCAGTATTTCAAAAAGTTCCGAATGTACATAAATTATGCTGCAAATATTTTGTTTTGGATAGTATATGTAAACACTGTCGTTTCTGAGCGCTATGGCGTCAACATCCCAAAGGATGTGAAATCGAAGGGATATTTATGTTCTGTGTGTGGTTTCGATTTAATAATCGCAGGCGAATCGGTTTAGAGTGAATAAGTGAGTGAGTTTGGTTTTACGCCGCTGTTAGAAATATTCTAGCAGTATCACGGCGGGGGACACCAGAAATGTCCTTCACACATCGTACCCATGTCGGGAATCGAACCCAGGTCTTCGGCGTGACGAGCGAACGCTTTAACAGCAAGGCTACCCGACCGCCCCTTTTCGTTTTAGAAAGCTAAAACATCTGATTTTGATATGATTGATATATTTTTGATGTCATGATTTTGAAACTATTTTATGGCTGTATACACAAAAAATATGTTCTTTTCAAATTACACACCGTACAGTCATCGATTTTCATTGATGGTTAGAAATAGCATAATTATGATTATAGGGTTTTCCCGATAATGGAAATGAAGACTAAACGTTTTTTTCACTTTGTGCATATGACAATTATCTGGACGCGTTATATTATATTATATGGAACTATTATGAGTCCCATAGGAAAACGTGACGTGGTGGTATTAAGTACACATGTCTTTTATAATAATTTTGGATTTGCGTGAATGTACGTGAACAAGTAGGCAATCTATCTTTATTGCTTTCTCAGTTAGCTTTCTTAGTTTGTTGGACTCAGCAGCATTCCAGCTAAAAGCATGCGCAACCGCAACGACCCCCCCCCCCCCCCCCCCCCGGTCAAAGAGAGGCGGAGAGCCCCTTGGTGTATAACTTCCTCATTTTAAACCTTATAGTCTAAAATTAAAACAAATTATTAATAACATATGCTTGAAATGACGACAAATAGTGTGTCCCCGAAACCCGCCCAGTGCACCCGATCCAGGAAATATTACCTACTACTAGCACAGAGTTGTTAGCAACTATGACCTGCTACTAGTAGGTACAAAGACGGTCTCTACGTACGTCTCTGGAGACTAACATTTACTGCTACTACTACCTAACGGCAAAGGAGCATGTCTAAAATGATTTTCATTGGTCAACGAGTCTACGTCGACGGTATGCAAGCCAGGCTCTGTCTCAACAGAAAAATAAATAGATTACCGCAGAGCAACTTCAGCCTGTAACCAGCTAGCTTTCTAGATGTAGAAGTAGCTTCGTAATGGTGAAATGCGCCATGCAAACCTTTCAACCACCATTCCAGTATGTTCCCAGTCACCTGGAATTACAAATAGAATCTACATTATCATGAAGAAAATTATACGGTAACCATTGATAATTACATCCTCAGTGCTGGCAGTGTGTCCATCTGTGGCGTGTTTGCGGGCAGGTGTGAAGTTCCTAGGTTGTCCCACACAACAGGTAGCACTGGGCTAAGCCCGGCCTCTTAACACACATCGATGCATTTCGCCTAGTGTAAACAATATGAAAGCTGAACACACAATCACAGAGGAAATAGAGATAGGTTCTTGGCTACACTCGAATTGGAACATCTAAATAAACAGTTTGATCAATAATTTCGTATTCTGCACTCGATGCCGTTTGTCCCCCTCCGTGGTTGGTAAATTAGAATGATGGGTTGTTTATACAGGGCTTAAAGTGTTAACGTTCAAGTTGTCAGTATAGTGCGAGATGCAGAGTTCTTAACGTTATAACGGGGCTACAGCCGCAGACTTTACTATATATAGAGATAGGAAGCACGCTTTACCTCTGTATTTCCGTATTGACATTGACTCTCTGCTATTGGGTACGTACACTGTCTGCTGTTTTTTGGAATGTCTTTTCTTGAAATTGATCTGATGCGACATGTCAGGAAATCTAAACTCGTGTACTCTGTTTTAGAGTCTGATAACATTTGTTTTTATGTGACAATTTATAAACCGCAATTAAAATCAAAACAAATAATTTTTTTTTTACAAGTGTGGTACTTCCTTATATTGAAAACACTCCGGTGACGTGGCTCTATTGTTTAAATCGATACATTGTTTTTTTTTGCGAATGGTTGTCAATATATTATTCATACTGACATTATTTTTGAACCGGCATATATCGGTTAATGATTTGTACGTTTGGGATTCATGGAGCTACTTTTTTCAATTGTGACACCGATGAATGATTTCAAATTTTCTCGGAAAACAAGTTTCGCCAGAGGGGTTTGAACCGCAACGCATGAAGACGTGCAACAGTCGGCCTCAGTTACAGACACATCGTGTAAAAATACCTATTAAATATTTTTTTAAAATTCATAATCCTCAACGGCTCAAAACCAGGGTCCTATAACATGTTTACTTGATTAATTCTTTGTTTTGCTGGGGTAGTGGGTGAGGCTGGGTGAGGTGAAATGGGGTTTAACGTCGCGTCCAAGATTATTGCACTTATATAGCGACGTGCATGTACGTGTGTGTGTTTGTGTGGCTGCTTGTACTAGTCCGGACTGATGCCGATTTGTAGTGCTAGCTCACTGAGATACCATGGCGCAGTTTAACATGAATACCCCACTCAGACACAGTATACTGACTCCGAGCCGACCAGTCCTTGTTTTAGCCCCTTAATGCCGAGCGCCAGACAGGGTAACAACAAGTACCATCTTTTCCCGTTTTTAGGTATGACGCGGTCGGGGATCGAACCCCGAACCTTCCGCTCTCCTTGCGGACGCTCTACCACTAGACCACGGAGACGGTCTGCTTAGAAAATAATATGCATAACGATGTGTTACATTATATTAACTGTTCATGTTAAAGTAATTAGTAAATGATGTGAAAATGTAAGAAACAAATAAACGTAATTTCATACGGATCATGTTATTCACGTGTTCTCAAAACGTGCAAGCGATTGATAAAAAACTCTTCCAGGACCTCACGAAACTGCAGTGCGTGAGTGAGTGAGTTGGGTTTACGCCGCTTTTAACAGTAATCCAGTTATATCGCGGCGTGTCAGCTTAATGTGGGAGGAAAGCTCGAAGTGATGCAGGTCTCAGACGTTTACCAGTTCGGTGAAACCCACGAGCACGGGTATGATGCTGACAAACCTAGAAACATAATAGGGGCGAACCGTGATTCGAACCCACAATCATAGGTTTCTGGCGTGTGCAATGACGCAACTCTGCACAGCGAATCGCGGCGCCGTAGACGACTGGGCCACCCGTGCCCCCACGAAACTGTAAAGAGACTGTAAAGAAACTGTAAAGAAACTGTAAAGAAACTGTATCACTATGCATTGTGAAGACCAATTTACCACCGACCTTGTCGCACGTGCACGTGAGACCTTGTCGCACCTGCACGTGCAACAGAGATCAAATACCACACGCAGCAGGCAAGGGTGACACACAATATAACGATATTAATACAGTCGATACTGATCTATGAAATATTGTTTTCTCTAATATCAGATGGTGCCGTGAGCAGGCGTTTTGAAAACAATCCATCACAAATAATTACAACAAAGTCGTAAGATGACGTCACGTTGCCCAGGAGCTAATGATTTGTTACTAAGTCTTTCAAATTATGAAAACATTCAACATACATAATTCTTGCTGGTATAAATTGCAGGAATCAGCATTTAACCTAAAAATAACACTTTGAAGAATTTTTATATCGTTCCATTTGAAAGATGTGTGTTTGTGTTTAGCAAATTAATATGGTTCATGGAGAAAGTCACAGAAACTGGACAGTCGTTTTACTGTTATAAGGGTAACGCTATTTTTCAGGGTATTATTATTTGCAGAAGCCCGAGGTCTTCCATTAACGGCCCGACGAAGGAGGGCAGTTGAAAAGCCCGAGAGCTTCTGCAAATGATAATGCCCTGAAAAATAGCGTTACCGTTATTATAGATAAAATGGATGGAATTTGTTATCAAGTAAAAAGAAACAACTATATCGGTTTTGAAACATTTACTGCAATCAACACGAATGTCACCCACCCACTTTTACAAATATGGAAACGTCATAGAACAAACCTGATGACGTCACTATTGAACGTGACGTCACCTATCCCTATCCTATGACGTCACCTAACAACGGGCATGATAATGACCCGTCGTCAAACAATATGAGGGCATTATCAAGTTACAGTGGCCCGCTCATAGAACGGAAACGCTATTTTTCAGGGCATTATCATTTGCAGAAGCCCGAGGTTTTCTATTAACTGCCCGACGAAGGAGGGCAGTTGAAAAGACCGAGGGCTTCTGCAAATGATAATGCCCTGAAAAAGAGCGTTACCGTTATTATAGCTAAAATGGATGGAATTTGTTATCAAATAAAAAGAAACAACAACATCGGTTTTGAAACACTTACTGCAATCAACACGAATGTCACTGACCACATTTTACAAATATGGAAACGTCATAGAACAAACCAGATGACGTCACTATAATACGTGACGTCATTTTCTCTACCCTATGACGTCACCTAACAACGGGCTTGATAATGGCCCGTCGTCAAGCAATATGAGGGCATTATCAAGTTACAGTGGCCCGCTCATTTCTGATAACGTGCGGGCGGTTTAATAATAATTCTATCCATTTTAGCTATAATTTCTGATAACATGCGGGCGGTTTAATGATAATTCTATCCATTGTAACTATACTATAATGTTACGAATTTTGGGAACAGTTTTAATTTAACTAACATGGAGATATTATACCCTGGAAAAGCGAGGATGATACCTAGGATTACCAGAAAGAAATTATTTAGGAATGATGATGACAAGAAGTCGAAACACGCTTAGACTAAGTCAACCTCCCGATTGGGCGTGTGTACAAGTCATTTAGAGCTGAATCTCTAATGCGTTTCAAATACATTTAGAAATGTATACAGCGATGTGTAAACAACGAACGATACATGTTCAAGAATTAGATCAGATCATGAATAAATGTAAGCTGACGCCGATGTTTGAGCAAAGCGAATATTCTTAAGTTCCTATATTATCCCTAATGAATGAATTGACCTTCGTATTGTCAGGCATGTATTGTAAAATATTTGCATTGTAGCAAGGATGCAGTGAATATACGATATGCGCCGTTAATGGTAATACGATGTGAGTTTGATACTTGTTCGTACATTATCGTATGGTATCGATTCCTCAATAAATCAAACATTACCTGTAACTCAATGGTACCCAGATCGATACACTTCGTTATTTTGGAGAACATATGGTCGACTGACGGGATTATGGGGTAGCCAAGCGTTTCATGTGTTCGCTCGTATCATTAACGACCCGGGTTCGATTCCTTCACATGGGTATAAGGTAGCGTCCCTCGTATTGCTGGAACATTGATAAAAGCAGCGTAAAACCCTAATCACTCACTCACACGCACCCTCCCTCGACCCCGCCCACGTACGCCCAGTGTTTGTTTGTTTGTTTGTTTGTTTGACGCCACAGTCGGCAATATCCAAGCATTATGACGGCGGTCTTGAAATAATCGAGTATGAACCAGAAAATTCAGTGATTGACATCATGAGCAACGATTCACGCAGTTAGGATATGATGACATGAGAGCCTGACCACCCGATCCCGTTAGTCACCTCTAACGACAAGCGTAGGTTGATGAAGACTAATTCTCACCCGCATCTTCACGGGTCGTACGTCAAGTGAGTCAGTGAGTTTTAATGTCAGAGTCAAATATTATGCAAATTATTTTGCGCGACCTGATACAAACTTGTATGAACCATGTCAGGAGCCTGACCACCCGATCCCGTTAGTCGCCTCTTACGACAAGCATAGTCGCCTTTCAGGGCAAGCATGGGTTGCTGAAGACCTATTCTACCCCAGATCTTCACGTGGACAAGCATGGGTTGCTGAAGACCTATTCTACCCCGGATCTTCACGTTGACAAGCATGGGTTGCTGAAGACCTATTCTACCCCGGATCTTCACGTGGACAAGCATGGGTTGCTGAAGACCTATTCTACCCCGGATCTTCACGTGGACAAGCATGGGTTGCTGAAGACCTATTCTACCCCGGATCTTCACGTGGACAAGCATGGGTTGCTGAAGACCTATTCTACCCCGGATCTTCACGTGGACAAGCATGGGTTGCTAAAGACCTATTCTACCCCGGATCTTCACGTGGACAAGCATGGGTTCCTGAAGACCTATTCTACCCCGGATCTTCACGGGGACAAGCATGGGTTGCTAAAGACCTATTCTACCCCGGATCTTCACGTGGACAAGCATGGGTTCCTGAAGACCTATTCTACCCCGGATCTTCACGAGTCAGGTCACACAGTCACGCATCAGAATTAACTGGGAATTATCGCCCGCTGTTGTCTTTAAGTGTTGTCGGAACTACATGTATGTGACGATGAAGTATGATCTATTTTGTCATACAAACCTCCCTTACTGAGTGACAAACACATGGTGGGAATCGAACCCGGGTCTTCGCCATGGCAAACGCATTAACCCCTGGGGCTATCCAACCGGCCCTAATTTGAATTTTATATCAGCATAAAAAATAAACAGTGTTAATTGAACAGTGAAAGATGAGTACAAGTTCACAAAGCATGCAATAACGTTAAGATTCTGATTCGCGAAGTATTGTAAACCTTCTTTCTGAGTAGACTGCTGTGGGTGTTAAATATTTCAAAAGAGTCCCATTCCTTTCTTGTTTTATTAGCTGTGCTGTGTCCCTAATATGTCTGCTTTAGATTCGTGTTGTGAATGGTGTTCAATTGTTTTCTTCTGAAAATACGTGTTCATACAAGCGTCATTTGCAAACAACACCGAAATTAGAGAAATTGGTAAACAATCGGAAGTATTCTGGGCCATTCTTGCCGACGAAAAACCTTTTCTTTTAATTTTCGACGAAAAAAATATTTTTTAGGTTATTCCTAAAATAGCGTCAGCCCCCGCAAGAGCATCGTGGCAAGGCTTTCAGTCTCGCTTTGCAGTTCTCCACATCAAATGTGTAATGATAGTGCATACAGACATTACATTTTAAGACCCCATAGCGAGGAAGTTTCTAAATATGAAGTCTGTGCACTAGATTCACCCCCGCCTGTTTCCATTCCCTCACCAGCCAAACTAGCACGTCGCTTTAAAGAGCCGAATTTGTGTGTGAAACTCATGTATGCAAATTTACACAGTCAACCAGCACGCACGTTCACAGCAAGCCCTGTCCGCACACAAACTCTCTTCTCACTGGGACTTCCCGAAAGCTAGCCTATCAAATCCCGTTTCCTATATTCTAGCTAATTTACGACAAGATGCTCAAAGCTTTTACCTGGCCGCGAGACCATAATCGATAGCGAAAAACATCCACGCTCTCTGATTGGTCGGTGTGGAAAACCACGTGACCTGTCTCCTCAACTCTGCACCTTCTAACATCAGTACGAGGAATGTCAGTTACGACGAGTTGGTCTCAAATCGACTGGTCCTTTAAACATTAAATCATCAAATATCTATAAACGCGCATCGAGGCTGGCTGAATTCCCCCGTACAAATCCCCAGTCGTGCTGACGTTCTCACAAAGATGCAGTATTTGCCGGTTTGTCCATACCAATTTTCATCTGGAAGTTTTTATTAATCAGAGGCGTTTATCAAGCGGGCCAAGCATTAAAAGACGAACAACAACGTGACACAGATATCGGGTAGGTAAATCTATGAATCTTAAATGTAGACTTTATTTAATCCAAAGTTAAACAACATATTCCTTTGTACAGAAACCTACCTATAATATCATTGAACTTTAGGCGTATTCACTTGATTTATACGTTAATGGGTGTAGGGAATGGTTGATATTAAAGCAAATTATCAAATTTTACCAATATTTTAATTACAAGTAATATCATTGTTGTTTGAGAATGATTATCATTAATTTTGCAACGTGTATATTCCATTTAACACGGGCATTGAGCTGCCAATGTTTAATATTTTAATATTTCATATCTTATCGTTCAGTTTTGTTGTATGGTTAATATCATATAATAGCCCCAAACTAAACTTTTCTACGCAGTGTATTTCTTATTTCTCAGCAGCAAACACGGAAGTTACGCATGTTTTTCTTTTTCATTTAGCAACATAAATAGTTTAACGCCTAAGTAATATGTGGTATTTGCTTTCGATCATACTCGGCTATTTAGCCCCGGGTCATGTTACCCGTCACAAATCACTTACTACACATGCCGATCTCGACGCTAAATGTTAATTACATTTAACTTGGTGTGAGAAACAGCATACGTATGAAATGTATTCCGATTAAAGGTGACTGGAACATGGAATTGACACTGAACACCTTTTAATCAGATACGAATGTATAACTCCATGTCATACAACACGAACCAGATGTTGTAGTCAAAAACATTTTCGAATACAACGTGTTCCTGAAATGTTTAGATATGAATTAGTTGATAAATGTTTTTTTTTCAATTGCGTGTTTGATACAAATAAAAACGCTTTCATTTTTAACTTAAATCTGCTGTTGTTACTAAGCAGTGTAGGGGCGGTCGGGTAGCTTAGTTGTTAAAGCGTTCGCTCGTCACGCCGAAGACCCGGGTTCGATTCCCAACATGGGTACAATGTCTGAAGGCCATTTCTGGTGTCCCCCGCCGTGATATTGCTGGAATATTGCTAAAAGCGCCGTAAAACCATACTCACTCACTCACTAAGCAGTGTAAGAATTGACATATATATGAATAGCATTATGACATATTTTCATATCATATACATGTAATATGTTTCATAGTTGAAATCTGTGTATGTTGTGAAATATACAAATCAAGAATCTATAATTACATTTAAAACTAGCGTCTGTGTTAACAATCAATATATACTTACAACGATGTTTCATTTATATTCCATTGTGGTTGAATTGTGTTTATAAAATAGTACCACGTTTCATGCTAATTTAAATAATCCGCACCGTGAAGATCTTCGGCAACCCATGCTTGTCGTAAGAGGCGACTATGCTTGTCGTAGGAGGCGACTAACGGGATCAGGTTGACGCATGGTTGACGCATGACGCATGCCATCGTATCCCAATTGCGTAGAACGATGCTGATGATGTCAGTCACTGGATTGTCTGGTTTAGACTCGATTATTTACAGACCGCCGTAATATAAGGACGATAGCTGGAATATTGCTGTGTGCGGCGTTAAACAACAAACACACAAACAACAAACCAAAGTTATTCTCAGGATCTAATTTTATGATGTTCAACATGCTTAGGTCAAAACATATTTTATTATATAAAAAATATATAAAATGCTCTTAGTTACTTGTCGTGACTAACCTTATTTGTTCGTCGTTGTGGTTCCACTAATTTGCTGAATTAGCTATTTTCGGATATTGGCACCAACTTTGATGCATATTGACACGTAAGCTGCGGATCCATGCCTCCCATCCTAGACAGAATAGCGTGCATGGTGACCCTTAATCCATGGTGTATGGCATAGTTGTGTTGGACCGTGTATTATGTGTGAACTTATCTCCAATAATACTGTTTATTCATCCGAGTAACACAAACACGTGTTTAAACATACATCTTTGTGTTTTCTGTAACCAGAGATATTTTGTTTGAACACTTGATTCATAATTCATCTCCATCATTAAGTCCTGTTTTATTAGTGTTGCTTCAAACTTCTATCGGTTTTTGGGGTGCGTTGTATTGATTTGATACGGATAACGGTTCTTTTATATGTTGCTTAATATTCGGGGGTGGGGTGGGGTGGGGTGGGGTGGGGTGGTGGTGGTGGTATAGAAAACAGTTTTATTTGAATCATGAAAATACACTTTGGGGACAAGTGATACTTGTACAAATATTTGCCCCCCCCCTGTCAAAAAAGTTAACTACGGCCTTGCATACCAAGGTGGGGCGGTTCGATAGCCTAGTGGTTAAAGCGTTCGCTCGTCACGCTTAAGGTCCGGGTTCATTTCCCCACATGGGAACAATAGGTGAAGCCCATTTCTGGTGTCCCCCGCCATGCTATTGCTGGAATATTGCTAAAAGCGACGTCAAATAATAATCACTCACTCACTACAAACCGAGGCAAAATCAATATTGCGGATTGCGGCGTTCAAATAAACAAAGAAAACTCATCGTGGGAGGTTGTATGTACAGTACTTGTTCATTGCAACAGATACTGAATTTAGTCATGTGTTTAATAGCAAACTGAACATACGCGTGTGACAGATATCACGGATGTGAGACAGTCATCTGTACACGCCCCCTCCAAAAGGACAAACAATAACTTTTAGTTCATAATTTCGTTATTGTTTGCTTCATCACGAAACAGGGGACCTAGCTGTTCAGGTACTAGGTCCCGGAGGTGAGGGGGAGGGACAATACATGGGTAGGGGTAGGGGTAGGGGAGGTGCGAGAGTGTAGAGATTGGAGGAAGGGTGTGGAGGGGTAGGGGAGGTGCGAGAGTGTAGAGATTGGAGGAAGGGTGTGGAGGGGTAGGGTGCGAGAGTGTAGAGATTGGAGGAAGGGTGTGGAGGGGTAGGGTGCGAGAGTGTAGAGATTGGAGGAAGGGTGTGGAGGGGTAGGGTGTGAGAGTGTAGAGATTGGAGGAAGGGTGTGGAGGGGTAGGGTGCGAGAGTGTAGAGATTGGAGGAAGGGTGTGGAGGGGTAGGGTGCGAGAGTGTAGAGATTGGAGGAAGGGTGTGGAGGGGTAGGGTGCGAGAGTGTAGAGATTGGAGGAAGGGTGTGGAGGTTGGAGGAAGGGGGTGGAGAGGGTAGGGTGCAAGTGTGTGGAGGTTGGGGGAAGGGGGTGGAGGGGGTAGGGTGCGAGTGTGTGGATGTTGGAGGAAGGGTGTGGAGGGGTAGGGTGCAAGAGGGTAGAGATTGGAGGAAGGGTGTGGAGGGGTAGGGTGCGAGAGTGTAGAGATTGGAGGAAGGGTGTGGAGGGGTAGGGTGCGAGAGTGTAGAGATTGGAGGAAGGGTGTGGAGGGGTAGGGTGCGAGAGTGTAGAGATTGGAGGAAGGGTGTGGAGGGGTAGGGTGCGAGAGTGTAGAGATTGGAGGAAGGGTGTGGAGGTTGGAGGAAGGGTGTGGAGAGGGTAGGGTGCAAGTGTGTGGAGTTTGGAGGAAGGGGGTGGAGGGGGTAGGGTGCGAGTGTGTGGATGTTGGAGGAAGGGGGTGGAGGGGTAGGGTGCGAGAGGGTACAGATTGGAGGAAGGGTGTGGAGGTTGGAGGAAGGGGGTCTAGGGGTTAGGGTGCAAGTGTGTCGAGTTTGGAGGGTGGTGGTGGTGTTAGGATGCAAGTGTGTGGAGGTTGGGGGAAGGGGGTGGAGAGGGTAGGGTGCGACTATGTGGAGGTTGGAGGAAGGGGGTGGAGAGGGTAAGGTGCAAGTGTGTGGAGGTTGGGGGAGGGGGGTAGGGTGCGAGTGTGTGGATGTTGGGGGAAGGGGGTGGAGGGGGTAGGGTGCGAGTGTGTGGAGGTCAGGGGAGGGGGTAGGGTGCGAGTGTGTGGAGGTTGGAGACAGGGAGTGATTCACAAGCATGCCAACAATACTCTTGCAAATCTAGACTGCTTCAGTTTGTTTGAAAAGCACAGATTTCTTGGGCTCCTTATTAAAGATATATATATATTGCAAGAAAATTTACGCATTATCGCGGATGACCATGCGTCATCAGGGAACAACGACACGTGAGAGAGTAGGTTTGTCAGCATCATCTGAGACCTGCATCACTTCGGGCCTTCCCCTTATCAAGCTGACACGCCGTAATATAACTGATGTATTGTTCAAAGCGGCGTTAAACCCGACACACTCACTCACTCACTCACACATTCCTAAAATGCTGCATTCAGTTACATTAATGTTTCCTTGTTATTAAATACTCCTATATAGAGTCTCAGTCTGTCTATTTTCATTCGCTGTTTGATAACAAGAGCACGCACACAAACATGTGGTTTAAATAGGGCTAAATAGCCTGGTCAACTTGTCATTTTTAAAGTCTGGAATTGATCAGATATATTTTTTTGTATAAACAACAACCGGACGTCGACTTTGTGAATCTAAAGTGAGATAGAGAACGTCTAAAAAACCGTTTTATATTATATACATATGAATGAAATACTGGAATTTATCAGTGACGATAGATCAAGTTATCAGTCACTAGTGACTGATATAAACAAGGTGCCGGAACTACTTAATCAAAACATTAAAGAGTTATCCATTTTAAACAGGAATGTTTAATTATGACAAACAAAAATGTCCACGGAACTTAATACTCGATATGAAATAATATATTTCGCATAACATATATTAACAGGGCTAGTTTTATTCACGAACTATATTCTTTTCGCAAAACCCTTTATATGGCGGTGGTAAAGGGGCGACAGGGAGAACTCAGTAATTTATCAGACACTGATTTCGAAAAAATATATAAATTGCAAGTAATAAAAATAAAACATGTATATAATAAATAGAAAATTAAATGTGTTTTCTCAAATACCACTTTTATGTCATCTCGTGAATTGGGGAGAGTCTTATATTTTCACTCGTGACTGCGTCACTCGTGAAAATATTAGACTCTCCCCACTTCACTCGATGAGATAAAAGTGGTATTTGAGAAAACACATTAAATATCCTCTATATATTCATGAACATCACCGACGTGTGGAATGGAATGAACTACACAACCGTGTCACTAACGTTGCACGCGACGAGGCAATTACACCTAATTGAAAAGTTGGTCAGGTAACGAGTGGTAGAAACAGATTACCTATGTACCAATTTGTCGTACTTTGAGAATCACCCAGATATCGATTTCATGATATCAGATCACTATTTCGTTTATCACAAAAGAAGGGATTCTGGTTTAGGGCATACACATATGTAAGCATCTAGCCCATGTCATGTATTTCTTATCAAACATTCACTAATGGAGTGCAACAGATTGTCTTTACACATGCAGGTCCTAATGCATTGTTTGTTTGTTAGAGACCCGTGAAGATCCGGGGTAGAATAGGTCTTCAGCAACCCATGCTTGCAGTAAAAGGCGATTATGTTTGTCGTAAGAGGCGACTAACGGGATTGGGTGGCCAGGCTCGCTGACTTGGTTGATGCATGTCATCGTATTCCAATTGCGTGGATCGATGCTCATGATGCCATCACTGGATTGTCTGGTCCAGACTCGATTATTTACAGACCGCCGTTATATAGCTGGAATATTGCTGAGTGCGGCGTTAAACAATAAACAAACAAACAAATCTTAGTCTAGACATTGTACAAAGTCCCTTTGTGGAATCAGACATAGTCTCTGTGTCAGCACGGTAGTCATGGCAACTTTTATAGAGAGTGAGTGAGTGAGTATGGTTTTACGCCGCTTTTAGCAACATTACAGCAATATCACGGCGGGGGACACCAGATATGGGTTTCACACCTTGTACCCACGGGGGGATTCGAACTCGGATCTGTAACAACTAGGCTAACCCACCGCCTCTCTCGTGACCAAGGAAGGGTATCTGGTACTTGACTGGCGACAAACGTTACGTATTGAGGGCTCAACTAGCCTGAAATCAACTTCCCGAGGCAAACGTGTCCACTTGCCTATATCAAAGCCTAGTTTCTACCCTTGAAACATCAAGGCCACTTTTCTTGGCTCGACCCTGGAGCCACCTCCCGTAGATCACGAGTTGTGCCCCTTGTAATGAAAACGCGATATCCAATCAGATCGCTGTTATCTCGTATAGCATCACAAAGATGGCGACTACCATAGGCGACGACCCAGTCTATCAGATAACGAAAACATTCGCGATTTCATCACTGACACAAAAACACAGGCAATCGTTTGGGGGTTTAGAAGATGAAAAAGACATATTCGCGTCAACAAAGTCAGCAGTAAATCACTTTCATACAAAGGTGTACCAGTCGTGGATGTTGATTTTGTGAAACGTTCTCTGATTGGACTATCGATATATGCGATAGTCCAATCATATTTAAGCACAGGAAAGTGGGTTAGGTGTGGCAAGGAGGGAAACAAGACTTTGATAAAAAGGCTAGTGGACGCTCTTGAAGATTATTAGTTGGATTTTGTAAATAGCTTCAACGCAGCACATGCAGGATAATGAAATCTAATAAGTCGTAATTTTCTTTTCTTATTAGAAGGCAATTAAACTTACAGGTGAAATTAAATGTTTTTAATTCGCACCCTCCCCGGAAGTCTATTAGATTGATTGATGGATGGATGACGTTTCACATTTTATATCACAGACCATTTACACGTTTTAATGAGCTAACTTGAGCTACATTTAATAACTAGAGGGTATGTTACCTTGGTAACAGATGCAAAATAACTAGCGACGCATTTAAGTCACGAACAACATCCAGTGTGTCGTCTCATTAAACACCGACCTTTTTCTCCGAAAGAGAGGAATCGTACCAGAGTAAAAGATGAGATCTTATATCAAGTCTTACCTATACGGGGTAGATATACTACTCAAAAGAAGTTAGAGAACATCCGATTCTTTCATTTATCATCCAAAACTGGCCCCAACAGGAGATATCGCTTGGTTGAGATCAAGCGATATCTACATTGTAGATATCGCTGCAATGAAATTGCATCACAATGCTTTGCAAACCATTGTGACGTCATTGTTATCATGACGTCACAATCAAATGACATCACTAATGTCTCTGATACTGAGGCAGTACTTTTTACACAGAAGACACTGCTTATAACTGTCTACAAACTGAAAAAAAGTTGGAAGAATGATGTTTGATGATAAATAGAATCTCACCCTTGTGTGTTTTGATATCAAATATATCAATATGTTAGTAATATATTTTTGCTTTCAATGGGGGAAAGGGAGGGGGGATAATCATTAAATAGATCCCCCCAATAAATAAATAAATAAATAAATAAATAAATAAATAAATAAATAAATGTTTTCATTGATTAAATATCTAGTTTTGCAGCTGCAACAATATCTAGTCTCCATTCGAAATCCCAGTCCTTCCCCCTCTTTGACTTGTATGAGTGAGTGAGTGAGTGAGTATGGTTTAACGCCGCTTTTAGCAATATTCCAGCAATATCACGGCGGGGGACACCTTAAATGGGCTTCACACATAGTAACCATGTCGGGAATCGAACCCGGGTCTTCCAACGCTTTAACCACTAGGCTACCCGACCGCCCCCTGACTTGTATGAACTACAGCAATACTGATTCCTCAGGAACTCGTTATTGGTCTATAAATAAAAATATATATCCCCTACATATAAGTAGAATTTTCCATAAAGGAGGTATAGATTTATATTCACTGATCAATAACGAGTTCCAGTGACAGAATCCCGCCAGTGCAGCAAATTATGTTTGGCGCGATTCCTACTCGGACGCGATGCTTCATATAGGCATACATTGCCACTGTATTGATCATTATAAGCAGGGAACAATAGTGTTGATGGTCGTCGGTCAATGTAAGCAGGAACTTTGTCCCGATTTATCACGAACGGTACTTGATCTTGTAAATATTTGATGTAGATTAAAACCATTTGTTCGCTCGCTATGTAATGCTTCCTTTATATTTATCACCAGTGGCTATTATGCTTGTCGTATGAGTGAGTGAGTTGTGTTTAACGCCGCTTTTAACAGTATTCCAGTTATATCACGGCGTGTCAGCTTAATGTGGGAGGAAACCCCGAAGTGATGCAGGTCTCAGACGTTTACCACTTCGGTGAAACCCGCGAGCACGGGCATGGTGCGGACAAACCTAGAAACGTAATCGGGGCGAACCGGGATTCGAACCCATAATCACAGGTTTCTGCACAGCGAATTGCGGCGCCTTAGACGACTGGGCACCCGTGCCCCCCTTGTCGTGTGAGGTGACTATATTGGTCACCACGACTAACACACTTATCATCTAGAGACCGGGTGGCCCAGTGTTCGAGTGTTCGCTCGTCATGATGGAGACATAGGTTTCATTCCCTACTGAATGATGCCACTTTAGCTATCACCCCGGCTACTAGACTTACGGGTGTAGTAGCACAGTGGATCAAGTGTTCGTTCGTCAGGCCCGGGTTCCATTCTCATTTGGGTATGATGCATGAAGCCTCTAATTGTTGTTCCCCACAGTGACATGGCTGGAAAATTGCTGAAAGTAGTGTTAAGTCCCACACACTTACTCTACTATTCCCTAGCATAGCGTCTTTCGCCCTTTTAAATATATGTAGCTACAAAAAGAACACGTTTTCCCTGATTTTAAAGAGAATTTCACATCTTATTTTAAACGTAAAAGGGGTATTTGTCAGCCAGTGGTAACTGTGAGTCATTATAAAATGGTTCGGTATTAATTTTGATATTCTGTTGTGGACAAGATGTGAAGTCCTATTGGTGTGAAACGTGCATCAGGGCGGTCAAACCAAAACGCATGACTTGCACGTGCACTGTATTGACGCAACAAGGGAGCCGTCAATGCGTTGCATCGTCTATTCAACAGCTGAGGTATTTGCGTCGGCCACGCAATTTGAGAAGCTGTGTTGTCTCACGATAGATTACTGATACCGTTTTTCCTCTAATAGAGGATAGATGTTGGTACTGATTATTTCAAGCTTAGTCGTGCTGTATAGACTATTATGATTTTTCTCTTGTATTAATGCCGGAGAATAGTCAGTCAAATCGAACACACTGGAAATCCGGAGATAATTATTATTATAGGCCCAGCGCATTTGAAAATCACAGCTGCGCATGGCCCGGCTCTATTAAAAACGGCCAGCGTGTATTAGAGGTAGTATGGGTTACACAATTTAACTTCCATCGCTGAAAGATTTCGCATGTGTTTTCCAAGCAAGGAGCGCAATCGATGTAAATATATGGTCACGTCAAACAGGAGACAAGGCCTTGAGCGTCAATGTGAGTGACTTTTTTTTATCCACGATTGTGTAAAATACCGCTTGACAAAGATTCGATCATTCGTGAGGTGAGGTGAAATGGGTATTAACATCGCGTTATTGTACTTTAATATGCGAGGTGCTTGTACGTGTGTGTGTGTGTGTGTGTGTGTGTGTGTGTACTCGTTCGGACTAATATAGTTTTTTACAGTGCTAGCCCACTCTGATAGATACCTTTTAAGGTTTTATCCCCTTAATGCCGAGCGCCAGACAGGGTAATAACAAGTACCGCGTTTTTACGTCTCTTGGTTTGATACGGCCGGGGATCGAACCACCGATTTTCTGTTCTCCTGACAGACACTCCACCCGCTAGACCACGGGGATGGTCAGTTATTCACAGGTCGACGTGGTGTACATGGTATATTGCTGAGTAAGGTGTAGAGAGACAGGATGGCTCAGTGGTAAGCGCGCGATTCGCTGTGATCACGATCCACCGTTTTTGTCGTGCTAGAATCTTGGGTTCGAATCCCATATCGCGCTGCTTATGACTCTTGGTTTGTCATCACCAACACGTTAACGTGGTTTTGTCAAAAATGAAAGACGACCTCGACTTAGAGAATATGGGACTTTTCTTGCACCGTAAACTGACACGCCGAGATATAACTGAAATACTGTTCAAAGCGGCGTTCGACCCAACTCACTCCAATTGTCGGTCTGTATATTTTGCTATCGTTTGGATAGAAGTTCCATAAAGAAGGGTTTCACGCCAAGTTTAGCAGTTTGTCCAATATGATTCATATCGCCAATGAACCCAACTTACTCACTCACTCACGATTGGCGATGAATTACTTTCCCACGCATCAATAATTAAAGAGAACAGCATCAATAATTTTAGCAATAAAAATAGTCGTCGATCTCTGACGGCCTTCTATGGAGGGCTTGTTAGATATTCAAGCAGAGAGTGAGTGAGTGAGTATGGTTTTACGCCGCTTTGCAAAACAAAATGAGTTAGTATGTATGGTCTTGCAGCGCGTTTAGCAAATATTCCAGCAATATCGCGGCGGGGGACACCAGAAATGGGCTTCACACATTGTACCCATGTCGGGAATCGAACCCGGGTCTTCGGCGTGACGAGCGAACGCTTTAACCACTAGGCTACCCGACCGCCCCTTAAGCAGAGAAAAAGATATTACTTCAGCGATTCTCAGTGTGATTTTCACTAAAAACAGCTCTTTCCAATGCATCACATGATATCGTGAGCTCGGAGATTCGGTTACCCCCGTTAGATGCACCGCCCACGAACACGTGACAATAAAAACACTTTCGAATATTATGTGAAAATAAAAATAAGACCAGGTTTCAACAAGCTTAAACACGTGCCAACCCTGTAAATAAATAATTGATTATGGCCGTACGGTTGACGTCAGAGAGCCAAAACTCGTTTTCTTTTTTACAGTTTTTCTCTTATGTATTTGTCCTCGAGAGAATTGCTGTTGCATTTTTTTTCTCAGAGAAAACCGAAGTGAAATGGAAACAAAACATATGTCAGCAAAAACGAACCCATTATAATAGCACTTGTGAAAGGATGAGTGGGTGAGTATGGTTTAACGCCGCTTTTAGCAATATTCCAGCAATATCACGGCGGGGGTCGCCCGAAATAGGCTTCACACATTGTACCCATGTCGGGAATCGAACCCGGGTCTTCGGCGTGATCACACGCCAGCCACTACACCGTTATTACAAGGTAACGCTTGGGTTGTTAAAGAACACACCGTTATTTATGAGCTAATATGCCACTTGTACAATATTTGACTATTCTGATAATATTCAGAATAGCCTCGTAGATCTTATGATATCGCTGTTTGATGCTGCGACTGCAAGTTATATCCCGAATCTGGTGAGGTCGTACAAGGCGGCAACAGTCACAGCAAACGTCTCATGTTTCATTTGTCTTTCAGGAATCGAGATTAGAGTTATCTGCCCGTGATACGCCGTAATGTCGCAGATCAACACGCTTTCGCCTGATTTTCGGTAAGTGAAATGTTTGCCTTTATTCTCAGATTTATAAATCTGCTCACCTTCATGGTTTATTCTCCCTGCAGTGTTTTATTGTACGATAACAACTCCAACTCATCGTTTATGTCTTATATGAGATATCAACTTTTTGTACAGCCACTTTAAGTGTGGGTTCGAATCCCGGACGGGACTCAACCCAAAGAAGTGCGAGAATCTGTACTTTACGAAGAAAGTGTTATCCCAAATATAACATGTGTTACATTTGACCACTTTCTAATTGGCATTGTGTATTCATAACTTTCGGCCATGGGAGCCATGCCAAATTACACTTGTCAGAGGGGTACACAAAGTACGTGATCTAGACTACCAGTTGTCGGACTTTCATTTTTGTGGAAGTCTTGGTGGCTGAGTAGGTTAGCTCGCTGACTTTGTGTGCTGGCGATTAGGTGCCTCACTCTGGCAAGTGTGGGTTCGAATCCCGGACGGGACTCAACCCCAAAAAGTACGAGAATCTGAGCATCGATCCAAGCGCTTGGGATACAATGACATCCATCAACCAAGCCAATTATTATTATTGACAGACCGCCGTCACGTAGCTGGAATATTGCTGAGTGCGGCGTTAAACAACAAACAAACAAACGAACAAACAAACAAACAAAAAGTTATTTTAACCAGTGTGACAGTTGTTACCGGCTTTCTGATGTGCGAGACCGCCTCCGTGTTCTTGTGGTAGAGCGTCCGCCTGGAGAGCGGAAGGTCCAGGGTTCGATCCCGGGCCGCGTCATACAAAAAGACGTTAAAAGATTGTACTTGTTGTTACCCTGTCTGGCGCTCGGCATTAAGGGGCTAAAACAAGGACTGGTCGGCTCGGAGTCAGTATACTGTGTCTGAGTGGGGTATTCATGTTAATCTGCGGGATGGTATCTCAGTGAGCTAGCACTATAAATCGGCATCAGTCCGGACTAGTACAAGCAGCCACACACACATATACACGTGCATGCACGTCGCTATATACGTGCAATAATCTTGGACGCGACGTTAAACCCAATTTCACCTCACCTCTGATGTGCGTGTTATCTCAAGCCACTCTGAAACTGTCCATAAACGAGACGCATCAATTAGTTGTGTGTTTGTCGGTTTAATCCATTGATAAGCGGTAACTCTTGCCGACCATTTAAGTAGCAATCTACGAGCCATTGATAAAACGTTTTACTCGCCACAACAAAGTAGTATATTGACTTTGCTTTCAAAATCAGCCAGTAAAAGGGGCTGTTATTCGCGTTTTATCGATACAAAGAATACCAGGAGTTATAAATGACATCGCCTAACCGTTCAAATTAGTTATCTAATAGTGATTTTACAAACGGCTTGGGTGCACGCTTTGAAAAAAACCCGGGGTCCTATAACATGTTTACTTGATTAATTCTTTGTTTTGCTGGGGTAGTGGGTGAGGCGAGGTGAGGTGAAATGGGGTTTGACGTCGCGTCAAAGATTATTACACTTATATAGCGACGTGCATGCAATTGTGTGTGTGTGTTTGTGGCTGCTTGTACTAGTCCGGACTAATGCCGATCTATAGTGCTAGCACACTGAGATACCATGCCGCAGTTTAACATGAATACTCCCCTCAGACACAGTATACTGACTCCGAGCCGACCAGTCCTTGTTTTAGCCCCTTAATGCCGAGCGCCAGACAGGGTAACAAGAAGTACCATATTTTAACGTCTTTTGGTATGACGCGGCCTGGGATCGAACCCCAGACCTTCCCCTCTCCGGGCGGACGCTCTACCTCTAGACCACGGAGGCGGTTCTGGGGCAGTGGGGTAGCCTAGTGGTTAAAGCGTTCGCTCGTCACGCCGAAGACCCGTGTTCGAGTCCCAACATGGGTACAATGTGTGAAACCCATTTCTGGTGTCCCCCGCCGTGATATTGCTGGAATATTTGCTAAACGCGGCGCAAGACCATACTAACTCACTTTGTTTTGCAAAATACGTTTGATCTCCAGATGATGTACTGTGACGTTTGAAGAAAGGCAGTTCCATTGTAATGTATTAAGGTCACGGACCGCCTCCGTGGTCTAGTGGTAGTGCGTCCTCCCGGAGAGCGGAAGGTCCGGGGTTCAATCCCAGGCCGCGTCATACCAAAAGACGTTAAAAGATGGTACTTGTTGTTACCCTGTCTGGCGCTCGGCATTAAGGGGTTAAAGCAATGACTGGTCGGCTCGGAGTCAGTATACTGTGTCTGAGTGGGGTATTCATGTTAAACTGTTGCATTGTATCTCAGTGGGCTAGCACTATAAATCGGCATCAGTCCGGACTACTACAAGCAGCCATACACACACACACCCGTGCATGCACGTCGCTATATAAGTGCAATAATCTTGGACGCGACGTTTAACCCAATTTCACCTCACCTCACCTCACCTATTAAGGTCACGTGTTACTTTGATTTTCAAGCCTTTTAGTTTGACTCGATGACTATCTTTAAGTCACGTTCTGTAAACAATCGTAGCTAAGACTGTCGTAGATCTTGGACAACTTTGAGAGCCTGCATCAGCAGTAAAGACATTGCGTGGGTAAGCCAGCCATGTATCGTACAGCTTGGATGGTAATGGGTGTAAATGAAAGGTTCTCTTAGTGGATCGATGCTCATGATATCAATCACTGGAATGTCTGGTCCAGACTCGATTATTTACAAATGGAATATATGAGGAATATAGCCTTAGAACTGACTTTGTAAAAACGGTGGTAAGTGTGACGGACGGAGAAAGCGCACGTACGCACACACAAGCAAGCATGTGTATAAATTCTAGGTAAACATTGAGCGATTTTCGAAATGATATGCTTTCATTATCGTCCTTCTTTTGCGTAACTGGGTTTTTATACACATAACTGGTAGTTAAGGCGTCGTGTGCAGAAAGGGGATTTCACTGTGACGTATTAAGGTCACGTGTTCCTTTAAGTTTTCCAGCCTTTGGGAATCACTCGATGGCTTCCTTTGTTGTTTGTTTGTTGTTTAACGCAGCACTCAGCAATATTCAAGCTTTATGACGGCGGTGTGTAAATAATCGAGTCTGGACCAGGCAATCCAGTGATTGGCATCCCTTGTTGTTTGTTAATCTATTTGTTGTTTAACGCCGCATTCAGCAATATTCCAGCTATATGACGGCTGTCTGTAGATAATCGAGTCTGTACAAGTCCAGTGATTAACATCATGAGCATCGTTGAGATACGATGACATGCATCAACCAAGTTAGCGAGCCTGACCACCCAGTCCCTTTAGTCGCCTCCTTGGACAAGCATAGTCGCCTCTTACGATAAGCATGGGTTGCTAAAAACATATTCTACCCCAGATCTTCGCGAGCTGCTTCCTTTAATGAGTGAGTGAATGAGTATGGTTTTACGCCGCTTTTAGCAATATTCCAGCAATATCACGGCGGGGGACACCACAAATGGGCTTCAAACATTGTACCCATGTCGGGAATCGAACCCGGGTCTTCGCCGTGACGAGCGAACGCTTCAACCACTAGTCTACCCTACCTCCATCTTCCATTAAGGCGTTGATTTAAAACTAACGCAAAATTCACTCCGTACATGAACACATTGAACAGTAACTGAGTGTTTTAAACTCCAGGCCTCAGGTAACAAAGATGGCGCAGTGCGACAGAAGTGAGCAGTCGTTTGCCGGCGTGTTGGAGATCAACGTCAAGTCGCAGTTCTGTTACGCCGACCCCATCTCCTCGCGGGGCAAGACGCTGCAGATGATCCGGGTACTCACCCTTATCTTCATCCCCCTGGCTGGGGTGATGGGATTTGCTGCCAATCTCATGGTAAGTGTCCAACCATTCTGTGCGGGTTGGCTGAAATAGAACGAGGACCGATCGAGCATGTGACCTGTGTGAACTTGCTGATTTGAATTGTTTTGCCCCCAAAAAGTTGTTTTAGAAGTAACTGTAACAATACAACCCCCCCAAAAGAAAACCACCCAAAAAAAACCATGCTTGCCGTAAAAGGTGACTAACGGGATCGGGTGGTCAGGCTCGCTGACTTGATGCATGTCATCGATCCCAATTGGGTGGATCGATGCTCATGATATTAATCACTGGATTGTCTGGTCCAGACTCGATTATTTACAGACCTCCGTCATATAGCTGGAATATTGCTGAGTGCGGCGTTTAACAACAAATCAACCAACCAACCGTATTGGTGCGACTAATTAGACCAGTGTAACACTGACCATGTTATGTGACCTTTACAGATTGGTGCTATCCAGTCGACAAATGATCTCCACGTCATCCAAAAGCAACTGGCCAAGGCCCAAGCAATAGGCAATCTCGTCCACACTGTACAGATGGAGCGAGCCGATGTTGTGCTCGCCATGAGGACAGGCAACTACAGCATCATAAACGACGTCTACAACAGAACAGACAAGATGGCCATGGAGCAGGATCTCTGGCCAATGTGTGGCCATAGCAACGCCAAGGGATTCACAGAAACCATGCAGAAACACCGTTCCCATTTGAAAGACGACAATAACACCAGCCACAAAGAAGTCGTGTTTTACAACGAAATCAACCAGTGTTTCATCTTCCGTCTTCTCGAATCCTCCAGAGACATGACCCATGGGTCGATCTGGCAGGATCTGATAGCATACAAGATGGTCATCAGAGCCAAAGAGAACATTGGCATCGTTGTCGCGTTTGGGATCGTGTTCTTTGAGAACGGTTCTTTGAATAATGAGGACTACATCTCGCTCCGACAGAACAACGCTTTAGCTGAGGATCATATAGATACATTCATAAGGTATTCCAAACACGCCAGCGATATATATGATGAATATAACATGTCAAACTCTGGTGTATTTACCAGCATTGCCAATTTCAGTTCCATGTGGATCTCAAATAACTTCTCTGACTACTCCAAAGAGATAAGTGCTACTTTCCGGGACACTACCTTTGAGTATTTAGACATTCTTAGGGACCTCAGTTTGAAGATAAAAAGTGATATCAACCTTAGAATGAAAGAAGAAATTGATGCGTCTGAACTGTTCCTAGCTGTTGCCATTCTTGCGTTTGTGGTGGTCATCGTGCTGACCCCTTTACTGGTCTGGTTGATGCACAGGCTGACCACGTCCATACAAGAATACGCTCTAGACGCGTCAATGAAGTCACGCCAGCTTAACATTGAGAAGCAGAGATCTGACAATCTGTTGTACCAGATGATGCCCAAGTCTGTTGCTCAACAGCTTAAGATGAACAAAGCAGTGAACGCGGAATATTTCGACAGCGTCACCGTCTACTTCAGTGACATCGTCGGTTTCACGACCATCTCAGCTCAGAGCACGCCGCTTCAGGTTGTGGCGTTCCTCAACAAGTTGTATCACTTTTTTGACAATTGTCTTGACCGCTATGACGTGTATAAGGTTGAGACAATCGGCGACGCATACATGGTGGTCAGTGGTCTGCCGCAGAGGAACGCATCACGTCACGTGACCGAGGTGACCTTGATGGCGGTTGAACTTCTCGTCGGGGTAAAGGACTTCCGTATTCCGCATATGCCAGAACAGGATCTGAATCTAAGGATCGGCGTCCACACAGGTGAGAAACGAAGCTGATTGAGTGAGTGTGTGGGTGTGAGTTTATTGTTTGTTTATTTGTTGTTTAACGCCGCACTCAGCAATATCCAAGCTATATGACGGCGATCTGTAAATAATCAAGTCTGGATCAGACAATCCAGTGATTGACATCATGAGCATCGATCCATGCAATTGGGATACGATGACATGCATCAACCAAATCAGCGAGCCTGACCACCCGACCCCGTTAGTCGCCTCTTACGACAAGCATAGTCGCCTTTTACGGCAAGCAACACTTACAGGAGTCTATTATCTGTTGCAAACCAAAATTGTCTAGATTTGGTGAAAAACATAACTTTGCATTAAATCTTATTCAATGCCACAGGAACTTTTGTTGTTCAGTATACAAACAGGAGCGGCGTTTCGGTGTATGTTCTATCACTTGATAACGGTGTTAGAACCTTCAAAGAAATGTCGCTCCTAATTGTAAAAAAGAAGTTGTTCATCCCTATGTCTTATCCTTACTTAGTACTCTTAGTACTCGACTTCAAAAGGCCTCTGATAGAAAAAAAAGTTATTTCATCAGATTGATGCAGAAGTTGGGTAGCCTTGTGGTTTAAGAGTTCGCTCATCCCGCCGTCCAGTTTCGACATAGTACAATGTCGGAAGCCCATTTCTGTCCCCTTCCCCACCGTCATATTGCAGGAATATTACCCATTGTGCGAAACATACCATCACACATTAAGACAGGTACAAAATGTCTGCACATGCAGACAAAATAAATGTAGAACGAAACATCTCCTGTAGCAGCCCAGTGGCTAAAGCGAAGACCCGGGTTCGGGTACACCTGCAGTACACCGTTCGAAGCCTATTTCTCGTAATTATTGCTGTTATATTGCTAAACGTGACGTAAAACAATATTCACTCACTCACTAGCCAATATTGCTGTAATATTGCTTAGCGTGTCGTAAAACAATATTCACTCACCCACTAGCCAATATTGCTGTAATATTGCTTAGCGTGTCGTAAAACAATATTCACTCACTCACAAGCCAATATTGCTGTAATAGTGCTCAACTTGTCGTGAAACAATATTCCCTCACTCACAAGCCAATATTGCTGTAATAGTGCTAAACGTGTCGTAAAACAATATTCACTCATTCACTAGCCACTGTGGGGCTTCATAAGCTGTCACTCAATAATGATAACAATGATAAAAATAAATGGCTATTTGTAATAAGCTATATAGACCATCCGTTGAAGCATTCAAAAAAGCGCTAACGCCTTAATGACCCTGGTCAATGGTTTAGTTTGCACTTTTCTTTCTCAGCTCCCTGGGGAGCATACAACCTATGCTGCTCGTGAGTTTAACAGCCACATTACCAGTCACTCTATCACGAGGACGACAAAGCATTTACGTTTGCAGACGTAATTATCAGTTTATTCATCTGAACAATGGGAAAGGTCTTCATTTAAGTGGGATATTGTCTAGATACTCCGCTTGTGTCGTTAATGGACTTAGCGGTAAGTTGAAAGATATTGAATACTGAAGGTTGGCATAAGACATATTATCTCGGTAAAGTAGTTGGTGTGATTGTATACATCGTCCAGAGTCGGGGTCACTGATGAATGAATGACCTGCGGTCTTTATTGTATATTGGGGGATCTGAGGCGCGAGAGCTCTATGAAATATGTGCTCGGTGCATGCGTGCGTGTCGCAATACCAACGTCGCTTAACCCGTGAACATCCCGGTTAGAATAGGTCTTCAGCAACCCATGCTTGCCGTAAAAGGCGTCTATGCTTGTCGTAAGAAGCAAATGGGTGGTCAGACTCTCTGACTTAGTTGACGCATATCATCGTATCCCAATTACGAAGATCGATGCTCATGATGTCAGTCACTGGATTGTCTGGTCCAGACTCGATTATTTACATACAGCTGAAATAATGAATGCGGCATTAAACAACAAACAAACAATATTTCTGCAATTTCACGCCGGAACATGGGAACAATTCGATTATTCTCTGTACATCAGTACTCGCCCCCGACGTATCGATGTTTGGAGATATACACGATCCATTATATGATGAAAGAGCTTCACACGTTGTACCTTAGTTTAGAATCGAACCGGGGACCTGAATAACATCAAAAACATTGTTACATAAAATATATTGTGTATTTACGTTATATTGCCAACGAAATAACACAAAACCTCAATCACGAAATTGCAAATCTAACCCTCCTGCACTTTGATGAGCACGTGAATATGGTTTCGTAACGATCGCCCCTTGGGGCATGACTCGCCATATCAGGGAAGATCTCGCCTTGCACAGGTAGCCAGTTTCTTTGACATACACGTACAGTTCATTAGAGACCTATTGAAAGCAAAATAATCTATACGATAATATCCTGTTTTAATAACAACGCTCCACTGTGATCATATACCTTTGTACAACGACCGCTTTCCCGTTTGGGACATGAATGTCGACGTGGTCGTGTACGTTCATCACCACGCGAGTCTGTTTAGAAAGACGGTCATTAAGACCGTGGATGCTCTTTATCCGGTTTTGTTGCTTGTGAGCGGAGCCGCAGTAATGGTTATGTTACCTAATTGCAAACACAGGTCCAAGAACGACAAGTGATCGAAATTGCTTTTATTATTATAGAATGGAGTGGGTTGGCTTGCTGGAAAATTATCTGAATGAGAAATATGCTTATCGATCAGTAAATGGATCAGTTCAATTACATGTTAGGTAATGTTACACTACATTATCCAAACTCGTCACCGGTAATTACTCTTACGCTTGCTGCTTCTAAGCAGAGTGATGTGTGTAGGCTACAGAACTTCTGCATCGGAAACAATTTGGTTGTTTGTTCAGAAACTTGAAACGAAAGCAAAGTATCTCGGGTGAAATTCACCGCAGCTACCTTGTGAGACTAAACATGATCTTTTTTTCTTTCTTTTTTTTGTTATGTGACGACAGTCTGTAAATAATCGAGTCTGGACCTGACAATCCAGTGGTTGACATCATGAGCATCGATTCACGTAACTGGGATACGATGACATGCATCAACCAAGTCAGCGAGCCTGACCACCCGATCCTGTTAGTCGTCTCTTACGACAAGCATAGCCGCCTTTTATGGCCAGCATGGTTTGCTGAAGACATTTTCCAACCGGGATCTTCACGGGTCAAAAAGCATGAACTGTGCGACAATGGTTTAAAGTTGATAGCTGGTGGAGCAACGACGTTGGGGTAACATAGAGATTAAAGTGTTCGCTTGTCACAACAAAGGTCCGGGTTCAATTCCCAACGTAGGTACAATGTGTGAATCTCATTCATCACACAATGGATCGATGGTATCACGATACGATAAATATGTAAATGAGCTTACGTAGCAGAACTACTTGTTATCTCCGTACATCGATTCAACGTCAAAACTATGACGTTCTCAATATATTCAGATACAGTAAACTACGGTTATAGCGAACTCAAAGGGACCACAAATTCTAGTTCGTTATAACCGTAATTCGTTATAACCATATATACAGCTTATATACAGCAAATGGCAGGGACCTAAAAACCAGTTCGTTATATCCGCCAGTTCGTTATAAACGTGTTCGTTATAACCGTAGTTTACTGTATGGGTTTTCCGAGGTGTGGGTGATTCTGTAGACAAACACAGCTGGAAATCATTTGACACTATATGATACATCGGACGGTTCACTCAAACACTGTATTAATTCTCGGTATCAAAGAGGCGACTAACAGGATCGGGTGGCAAGGATCGCTCACTTGGTTGATGCATGATGATATGGTCGTATGTATCCCAATTGAGTAGATCGATCCATCACTGGATTGTCTGGTCCAGACTCGATTATTTACAGACCGCCGTCATATAGCTGTAATATTGCTGAGTGCGGCGTTATACAACAAATATACAAACAAACAATGGCCCCATATTTAACTATAAGCGATTTCTCAGTTTCGAGTTTTCGAAGGTGAAGGTGTGTGTGTGTGTGTGTGTGTGTATGTGTGACCAAAGTACTGTTACAGGCGCCACTCACCCCAACTCGCTTAGAAATAAGACCAAACATACTCATATCGATACAAATAATAATCGATACCACATCCTCACCCAAATATGCGAGTCTATGAGGTATTTCGGAACATATGTTAACTTTTCGGTCTTACACTTCAGAGTAGTTAATCTGTAAAGTGAGCTCCTTCACACAAGATTACTTCCGATTTAGCCGGAAGCTCGTCGTGCCATTGTTAGTCGGCAATCGGGAGATCACACACAACCAAGTAATATTTGTGATGACTTGGAACTGCCGGAAGTCGTTCGGTATTCGTGGTCTGGGGATTGAGACATGTGATGGCCGAACGACCTATACCACAACACGTGTCACTGCTGACCATGGGTACAATGTGTGAAGCCCATTTCTGGTGTCCCCCGCCGTGATATTGCTGGAATATTGCTAAAAGCGGCGTAAAACCTCACTCACTCACTCACTCACTCACTCACTCACTGCTGACCAAATTATTAGGAATATAAATGGTCCCAGGTGTTCTTTTTATTCCATGAAACACACATAGAGATATGAAATTAATGAAACTACTGAACTACATATTCCAGTCTTAAATTCGGTGTACAATATGCCTTTTAAAAAGTAGTTAATACTTGAGTAGTTTGCCTTAGGTTTGGTACCTCCCAATCTGTTGACTGACATTGGGAGAGTACCCGGGTTTGCTACATGGAATACAGCCCTTCTGAAAATCTGGGTAATGCAGAAGGCTGCAGTGTTGGGGAGTCTTCACATTCTCCGAAAAGTTCTTGGTGGGTGTGACTAGGCAGCGCTTCCTGGGAGAAGTCCCATTCACTGTCTGGGCTGCGTGTAGAGGGGGCAAGGGCCCTGAGCTGATGATGAGCCTAACCAGCCTGACTGTGCCAGGATCACCCAAACTCTCTTTGCTGCATTTTTTATTTTAATCTGTAAATAATAATAATAATAATAATAATAATAATAATAATAATAATAATAATAATAATAATAATATTAATGATAATGATAATGATGATGATAATAATAGGCCATTCATGTCGCGCGTATTTCCACACCACTCAGGGGCATGCTCAAAGCGCTATTATTTCCCCGGTCACTGGATCAGTGTGCACGCAAGAATCATTCTCAACTCCCTGGGGAGTGCACAACCCAAGCTGCCGGTTAGGCGCTAGAAGGTTAACAACCAGTCACTTGCCCAAGGAGACACCCCGTGTGTTTTACGCCGATTGGGGTATATTTCAGCAATATCGCAGTTCGGGTAACAATTAATTTGCCCTGATTTTTATTGGTGCGTCAGTTTCAAACCCCGCTTGATACAAAGTATTAAACGTCTGAGAAGACAAGGTGCATAACTTTGGGCTATCCTCTTACATCAAGTTGAACCCGTGAAGATCCGAGGTAGAATAGGTCTTCAGCAACCCACGCTTACCGTGGGAGGCGACTGTGCTTGTCGTAAGAGGCAACTATTGGGATCGGGTGGTCAGGCTCGCTGACTTGGTTGATGCATGTCATCGTATCCAAATTGCGTGGATCGATGCTCATGATGTTAATCACTGGATTTTCCGGTCCAGACTCGATTATTTACAGACCGCCGTCATGTAGCTGGAATATTGCTGAGTGCGGCGTTAAACAACAAACAAACAAACAAGCATCAAGTTGACATGCAGTGCTATCACTGAAATGTATTAAAAGCGTCATTAAAACCAACTCACGCAAATGAAGCAGTGAGCTTCACGTACGACTGGTACACGGATCATGGACGACTGTGATTCATGTACCACGTGTCACTGCCCCACGTACCACGCCCTGCACATTAGGAAACCGTATTTCCCCGAAAAACACCGGGTAAACACGAATTATTGTCAATTTTTGCAATCGTAGCTTACATTGTTGGTTTCAGTTCATTTCGTATTATTTGACAGAATTACGATAATTAACATCCCTTGTAGATTTAGGGAGTAATTTAATCTCGTTCCGCGACTATTTAATACTCCGCGAAGTGTAATTTGTTACATTTATGAGTGAGTGAGTTGGGTTTAACGCCACTTTATAGTGGCGTTAAACGTTAACGCCACTTTCCAATTATATCGCGGCGTGTCAGCTTAATGTGGGAGGAAAGCCCGAAGTGATGCAGGTCTCAGACGTTTACCACTTCGGTGAAACCCACGAGCACGGGTATGGTGCTGACAAACCTAGAAACATAATCGGAGCGAACCGGGATTCGAACCCACAATCTTGGGTGCCCAAGGGACGCAACTCTGCACAGCGAATCGCGGCGCCTTAGACGACTGGGCCAGCCGTGCCCCCGTTACATTACAGTAACGTTATCATGATAAAATGAGAATTCTTTGATAACAGACCAGGTGTTGGCCAAGAAACAACACCATCTTACATTTGAACAAACAAGGACGCCGTGCGTCCTTTCTCTAACATTTACATAGCTTCTGTTGCTTTTTGTTTCTCACACTCCAAGTCTAATTTCTGATATAACGAACTCTCTAAGTCGCCCTTCATTAGCGTCTGTCGGAAGAAATACTTGAGAGCGTCTTTACCTGTCAGGTGATACATCAAAGGCGCCGCCGCTGTCCTGGTAACATGCTAATCACTTCAGGTGTGCACGTGTGGCGTTCCAAGCATATCTCACCTGAGTCATCATAAGGTCACTTGGTGCAGCGATAAGACTGTCATATTACATTTGTTCAACATTTTATGAATGTAATGCATACTTGAAATTCCAATTAAAACATCAACTATTTTTTTCTATTTTTGATATTTTCAAAAATGACCAGCCTTAAGACAAATTCAAAAAGTAAATGGGATCATCTGAGTGTTCAGCGTCCTCGATTGTCCTGATTCCTGAGAGTTTCTTGGGCTGTGGCCCTGACCCACACTGAGGCACGTTTGGTGCCTCCTTTGGCAAGTGACTTTGTTCAAAATATGGCTCTGTTCAGCATTAAATGGGTACCCGGTAGAATGAGATGATATAATGATTCTGAACTTTCTAGCTCCTCGCAAGACAGCTTGGGTTGTATATTCTGAGCAGAGCTGAGATCAATAACTGAGTACACCCTGATCAATTGAGGGTAATATTGTTAGAGCTTTCAGCATGCACTGAATGTATAAAAGCTAGCCACAGATAAGACCACATTGTTTTATTAGTATATTATCAAGTGTATTATATCCCCCATCCGTGAAGATCCGGGGTAGAATAGGTCTTCAGCAACCCATGTTTGCCGTAATAGGCTACTATGCTTGTCGTAAGAGGCGACTAACGGGATCGGGTGGTCAGGCTCGCTGACTTGGTTGATGTATGTCATCGATCCCAATTGTGTAGATCAATGCTCATGATGTCAATCACTGGATTGTCTAGTCCAGCCTCGATTATTTACAGACCGCCGTCATAATGCTTGAATATTGCTGAGTGCGGCGTTAAAAAACAAACAAACAAATATTATATATCCATCATATTCTGATGAATTCCAAAATGTATATATCAAAAACTTCTTTTCGGAAGTTATGTCAATCCGTATTTTGTGAAAGTAGGCGTTCCGCGTGCAGCACATCGACTGCGTGGACTGTTGCTGTTGACAGTGAATTGATTAGGAAGGATTAGCCGTCTTCGGCTGCTGAGGCAGTAATCGTTGATTTGTTTGTCGCACAGACATCGTCTTCGGAAGTAATAAAAAGGAGGACAGATGATTCACGTGAGGGAATTGGCCCTCGAGTGAGCGAGTTTGCTTTAACGCCGCTTTAAACAGCATTCCAGTTATATTACGGTGTTTCAGCTAAATGTGAAAGGAACCACGAAGTGAAGCGGGTCTTTCACTTTGGTGAAACTCACAGTATAGGGCTGACAAACCCAGAAATATAATCGGGGCGAACCCAGATTCGGGCTCATAATCATAGGATACTGGCGTTCCCAAGGGACGCAACTCTGAACAGCGAATCGCGGCGCCTCAGACCACTGGGCCTCGGTGCTGCTCCCTTATTGGCCCACGAACAAACTTTCCAACCTGCAGTTGTTATCAACTGCACAGGTTACGCGGGTTCAAGTGTCAGGTCGTAAAGTTTCTTATTTGTTTGTCCGTTTGTCCCTTTTCCGGCGCACTCAGCAACAGTCCAGCTATATGACGGCGGTCTATAAATAATCGAGTCTGGACTAGACAATCCAGTGATTGACATCATGAGCATCGATCTACGCCATTGGGATACGATGACATGCATCAACCACGTCAGCGAGCCTGGCCACCCGATACCGTATGTCGCCTCTTACGACAAGCATAGTCGCCTTTTACGACAAACAAAACACCGTTTCAGCCGAGCCTCTGTACCCAACTGTACCCATGCGAGGAATCGAACCCAGGAAATCGGCGTGTTGACCACGTTGCGATGTTGACGTTAGAGACTTTATTGATAAAATGTGAAGAAGACTGAAGCAGTGATCATGAAAAACCCGTTCGATCATGTCTTTCCTTGATTGTTTAACATCATCTCTGAATATTCTATGCACGTCATACAATATTTGTACACTGAAACCTCACTTCGTGAAAATAATTCATGAATGTTTCCCAATGAAATATCAATGCATTCTTGGAGGTATCTCGTTTTGGACATTAGTCTGTATCCAAATTTAATGTTAACGACCAAAATGTGACACAAATGTGGATATAATGGGTCGCCAAAACGCGGCTTAACAAACGACCATGTACACAGTCCCGAATGCTTTCTGTAAAACTCAAAATTCACTTGCTTTTTCAAGTGCCTTTTCTGATAAACGGCACCCCAATACGTGGATCCAACATTCTTATGTCGATACTAGCACCGACCCGTGAAGATCCGGTGTAGAATAGGTCTTCAGCAACCCATACTTGCCGTAAAAGGTGACTATACTTGTCGTAGGAGGCGACCAACGGGATCGGGTGGTCAGGCTCGCTGACGTGGTTGATGCATGTCATTGTATCCCAATTGCGTGGGTCAATGCTCATGATGTCAATCACTGGATTGTCTGGTCCAGACTCGATTATTTACAGACCGCCGTCATATAGCTGGAATATTGCTGAGTGCGGCGTAAAACAACAAACCAAACCATTCTAGCACCATGTCAAGACATACGAAGAATCAGAGAAACCAGGCTTTAGGACGTCTGCATGCCGACCAGACTGCACCAATGGGTGCCAATGCTTTTAATGTCCGCCTGAGAACCATCTACAGTTTCCTGGATTCTTCAAAAGTCTTGAAATAATCATTAAATAGCTGACGGAAATCATGTTTCAAGTACGATCCAAAATTACATAATTTCGTACATGATTTGGATTATTTGACAAAAGAGGTCAGATTGTTAGCGTTTCTTAAAAAATGACGTCTCTATATTGTGTTCCAGGGTCAGTGGTTGCCGGTGTAGTCGGGACGAAGATGCCGCGGTATTGTCTGTTTGGTGACACCGTCAACACCGCCTCGAGGATGGAGTCAAGCGGCGCACGTGAGTATTATCCTGTTCCGCTTGCTGAAGGTTGAGCTGGGCATTCCTGTTAGTGTATTGACAATACTGAACAATACTGAACAATACTGAATAATACTGAACAATAATGAACAATAATGAATAATACTGAACAATACTGAACAATAATGAACAATACTGAATAATACTGAATAATACTGAACAATACTGAATAATACTGAATAATACTGAACAATACTGAACAATACTGAATAATACTGAACAATACTGAACAATAATGAACAATACTGAACAATACTGAACAATACTGAATAATACTGAACAATACTGAACAAAACTCAGTGGTGTCTATAAAGTTGTGGTTGAAGTACGTGTCATGGCAATGTCATGTCATGTCAATTACTCGCCATGTCAGTGTGATACCATGTTAGTACCGCCGTCATAGCTGGAATATTGCCGAGTGCAGTGTTAAAAAACAAACGTAATACGAACAAGGCACTCAACTGCCTGATTCTGTGATTTTGTTTGTTGTTTGTTGTTTAACGCCGCACTCAGCAATCCTCCAGGTATATGACGGCGCTCTGTAAATAATCGAGTCTGGACCAGACAATCCAGTGGTTGATATCATGAGCATCGATCCACGCCACTGGGTATTAACCATGTCAGGGAGTTAGTCGCCACTTACGACAAGCATAGACGCCTTTTACGGCAAGCATGGTTTGTTAAAGACCTAATCTACCCCGGATCTTCTCGGGTCCCCTGGGGGCACGGGTGGCCCAGTCGTCTAAGGCGCCGCAATTCGCTGTGCAGAGTTGCGTCCTTTTGCCACGCCAGAAACCTATGATTGTGGGTTCGAATCCCGGTTCGCCCCGATTATGTTTCTAGGTTTGTCAGCACCATACCCGTGCTCGTGGGTTTCACCGAAGTGGTAAACGTCTGAGACCTGCATCACTTCGGGCTTTCCTCCCACATTAAGCTGACACGCCGCGATATAACTGGAATACTGTTAAAAGCGGCGTTAAACCAAACTCACTCACTCACTCACTCGGGTCCCCTGATTCTATGAAATAACATGTTATAACAGTCGTCTTAGGCCACACAACTTGAGTTGCGCCCCTTAATAAGTGACAGGATCCAAACATCTTGGGGTCGAATCAGGCCCAGGTTCGTCCAACTTATTAACCTCGGTTTATCAGGACCAGACCCATGCCAAGTGGTTAATATCTGCGATTTGCTTCAAGGTCGGCTTTCTCCGTCAAGCCGGATATGACTTGATATGACAGTAAAACTCACTCACTCACTCACTCAGTTGTGTATAATGCCACGTGTTTGTGTTACAGCCCAGAGGATCCACATCAGTAAGACCACGAAGGATCTCCTAACTGGCATCGGTGGTTTCTTTATTGAGCCACGTGGATCCATCGAGGTCAAGGTCAGTTTGATTTTTTTTGTAACTACGCTTCAATTTAAAATCCAATTCAATTCAATTTTATTTAAGTTAGGGGCGGTCGGTGCCCAGTGGTTCAAGCGTTCGTTCGTCATGACAAAGACCCGGGTTCGATTCCCGACATGGGTACAATGTGTGAAGCCAATTTCTGGTGTCCCCCGCCGTGATATTGCTAGAATATTGCTAAAAGCGGCGTAAAACCATACTCACTCACTTATTTAAGTTCAATTTAGAATATCAACATTTGTTGGAGATCGAAATTGCATCCCTGGAGGTAGTGATCGAGAAAGTCTACAAAAATCCCATTAAATGAACTGGCCGGCCCGTAATAATCCAGTTCCTTGTTTTCAGGGTAAAGGAGAAATGGAGACATTCTGGGTGACGGGAACGTCTCATCACGTCCCCAGGGGGCCCTGCGTCGCCCCCCTCCCTGACGTCACCAGGAACGCCGCTGTCATTGTCGACGTCGCAGCACTGAGTCGAGACCTAACATCAAACGTCAGGACGAAGTTGTGATTGACAAATATTGTGATTTACAAGAGAAACACATTTTCTAGGTTATCATTACATTGATTTCCTTACCAGCGCCGTGAGCCGAGTTTCTGACAAGACCTGATACGTAATACTCACTAACGCGTATATATAGCGGGCATTATCGCTATTTGAAACCCCAGATGATAGTACCGAGGTTGTATTATTGCGGAGCGCTCGGAAAACATCGGGCTTTTCACCTGTGAATGACAAGCTCCAAAACAGACGCATTTGAGCGGCGGGCGGTACATTATCGTTCCTCATGACCTATTGCCATCACGTGTAGGATGGTTCATTTTATATTGATGTGTGAACATGGCCAGACGAGTGACAACCACACACCTGAGGTTCGATGCTAGCCAAAGTGCTATCTAATCTGTTGCTATGTCAACGCCTTTGGAACTCCAACGTCCGAAACACGACCTTCATCACAACCAAATCTCAACTTAACTGTAGTTGGTCAGCGTTGTAATGTAGGGATAACCACCAGAGCTCATCGCTGTAATGTGTAAATAAGCTATGTCATTAATGGACCTGACTGCTGGCATTATATGGAGAATTGCTTCAAGACAATTACTATGGCAATTGCTTCAAGACAGTCACATTTGTTTTTAAACATCACCTTCTTTAGCACATCCAACAGTTTGTTAGAGTTAAGCCAAGTTATATTTTGACAGTATTTACTTTGTTTTTATCCTATGCTCCACATGACGAATATCAAATGGTCAGTCTCAGACCTCTTTAACTCGAAGTCTTTTGGATAAAAAAACTGAACAAAAAGCTTTTGGATCATGATCATTTTGGGGGATATTTTTGTCGTGAAAACTGAGCACAAAATTTCATGTGTAATGTCTCCAAAATATTCATGATCCCTAGCTTGTTTTGTTCAGTATATGTGTCGAGTTTTCCGAAGTTCGAGACAAGCGGCGTGTTGATATTAGACATGAGTATCGATATGGATTCGCTGGGGGCCATGACATCACGTCATCATAAACAGTACAGGACAAAATAGAGCTAGGGGATTATTTGTATATATTTGTATTAACATTTGCATTTGGAAAAAGTGGAAACTTCACTGTCAGAATAATTATCTTTTTATTTGAAAAAAAATAAACAAAAAAAATAATTTTGATCTTTTTATTTGAATAAAATCATGTTTCGTGTTACCTCTTGTATTCCATTTGAAAGAAAAAAATATGAATGTACGTGTGTCACAGATAGCAGATCAATAGACAGTGATTAATTTATATTTGTGGCTGTGATTAATAATTGTATTTTCATTTCATGTTTTGCAGCTGTCCAAACTGAATACTGACAATCATAGTCTTCTAAAAACTATATGTTAAAAAAATCATAATTTTCCAAAACACATCAAAGCAGCTCACAGCCACGGTGCCTAGATAATTACCGAAAGGAGAAGTTCTCAGGAATGTTTGGAACACAGGTGTATATTGTTCTCGGAAACTCCCTTCAATCCGGGCTCACCCGTTTTGTAAATATTTCACCGGAGTTACTTCCCTTGCCTCCGAACCTTTTGACGAACAGATTTTGATGGTGTGTTTGTAACGTTGAATGTATTCGTTGAGTTGAAAATAAATGTTTCCTCATGTGAAATAGGTTCATAAAGCAGTATTTTGAGTGATTCCATAAGTGACATGTGATATCAACCCATGTATATACAATCGGTTGGCGTAGCGCTACGCCAACATATGTTTTTGTACCTAACCTTGTAAAGATCACTTGGTTGACTTGGTAGAAATCAGCGTGTAAAAATGACGGGAGTACAAATCAGTTGATCATTCGGCTCGTCTCAGCCCTGTAGATTATCCCAACTAACACTGGGAGGGAGCCTTAATAGAATTAGTGTGGATCACGTGACCATTTCATAAAATCTTGGCGGTAGGGAAGACCCATTTCATGTAACATCCATATCCCCCCATTTCCTGTAATATCCCTATTCCCCCATTTCCTGTAACATCACTATCCCCCATTTCATGTAACATCCCTATCCCCCCATTTCATGTAACATCCCTATCCCCCCATTTCCTGTAATATCCCTATCCCCCCATTTCCTGTAACATCCATATCCCCCCATTTCCTGTAACATCCCTATCCCCCCATTTCATGTAACATCCCTATCCCCCATTTCATGTAACATCCCTATCCACCATTTCCTGTAACATCCCTATCCCCCATTTCCTGTAACATCCCTATCCACCATTTCATGTAACATCCCTATCCCCCCATTTCATGTAACATCCCTATCCCCCATTTCATGTAACATCCCTATCCCCCCATTTCATGTAACATCCCTATCCCCCCATTTCCTGTAACATCCCTATCCCCCATTTCCTGTAACATCCCTATCCCCCCATTTCATGTAACATCCCTATCCCCCATTTCCTGTAACATCCCTATCCCCCCATTTCCTATAACATCCCTATCCCCCCATTTCCTGTAACATCCCTATCCCCCATTTCCTGTAACATCCCTATCCACCATTTCATGTAACATCCCTATCCCCCCATTTCATGTAACATCCCTATCCCCCATTTCATGTAACATCCCTATCCCCCCATTTCATGTAACATCCCTATCCCCCATTTCATGTAACATCCCTATCCCCCCATTTCCTATAACATCCCTATCCCCCCATTTCCTGTAACATCCCTATCCCCCATTTCCTGTAACATCCCTATCCCCCATTTCCTGTAACATCCCTATCCCCCATTTCCTGTAACATCCCTATCCCCCCATTTCCTGTAACATCCCTATCCCCCATTTCCTGTAACATCCCTATCTCCCATTTCCTGTAACATCCCTATCCCCCATTTCATATAACATCCCTATCCCCCCATTTCCAGTAACATCCATATCCCCCCATTTCCTGTAACATCCGTATCCCCCATTTCCTGTAACATCCCTATGCCCCCATTTCCTGTAACATCCCTATCCCCCTTTTCCTGTAACATCCCTATCCCCCCATTTCCCGTAACATCCCTATCCCCCCATTTCCTATAACATCCCTATCCCCCCATTTCCTGTAACATCCCTATCCCCCATTTCCTGTAACATCCCTATCCCCCATTTCCTGTAACATCCGTATCCCCCCATTTCATGTAACATCCGTATCCCCCCATTTCATGTAACATCCGTATCCCCCCATTTCCCGTAACATCCCTATCCCCCATTTCCTGTAACATCCCTATCCCCCATTTCCTGTAACATCCCTATCCCCTCATTTCCTGTAACATCCGTATCCCCCATTTCCTGTAACATCCCTATGCCCCTATTTCATGTAACATCCCACACACACACACACATTTTATGTAACATCTCTGCCGATAATCATATTTGAATTAAAAATGAAATGTTATTTTTTCATTCCCGCTCCCCTTCTTTTGCTTTGTCACCGCCCGGATGAAGCTGACGTCATACGTCATTACTCCGTTACAACCCGGGTCATTACGTATTCTGCATTTTTCAATGTTCTCTTTCAGTGTTGACTACATATAACGGTACTTGTATCTACCTTGGGAATATTGATCGCGCGACGTATGTTTGTGGGCGTAATAGATCCAAGGGCATTTTTTTATGAACAGCTTTTATAATAGCACCAAAACTACCACAATAGTCTATGGCTTGTTTTTATTTCTTGAAAACAATATGTGTTTTCGATTACGGGAGGATTGAATTTTTTCTCTTGACAGATGTTAATATCTCATCAACTGATAGAATTTGAAGGATCTGCTTCAGATTGTAGTTTTACTTTCCTTTGTATTTGGCTATGACGGAGCTGGTATTTCCCACCGAGAATTGCAAGCCAAATTCTTCAAGGCAGTTTATTGTGTAAATAAATCACGTATGTTTCTGATTAGAAAATCGCTGAAGGACAACAAAGATATCAGAGATAAAAGCCTTATCAATATAGTGTTTATCACTTGCATATATTTACTCAGATACGTATAATATTACGATATGTTTGCACTGACAAACACGTTATGTGAACTAAATATATTCTCCCAATTGAAATCACAACTGTTAGTAGTTGTATCAAAGGATGAAGACACGATGATTTGTCTATAGTCGAATATCATAAACCTGCCATCAGTTTTCCCTTAAACCACAATTGGGCTGCAACAATTGATAATTATTCATTTTCCAAGTTTCAAGGAAGGATATGAAGGCGTCTTTTATCTTTAAAAATATTTTCTTGGTTAAACCGATGCCATACCAGTAATTTGATTTGGATCGTTTTCTTTTATAACAGCTGAAACTGACCCTTGTTATATACATGCTTTTTGTTTGTTTGTTTGTTTGTTGAATTATTTAACTCAAATTTGTGATGATAGCACGTGTCAATACTGCCACTTTGGGTAGAATCACACAATCCTTTTGCTGTAGAGGGGATGTTGAACGCGTACCCGGGGCGTACCGATGTAACAAAGACAACTTTCTGCAAACCTGCCATGTTTGTGACAGACTCAGATATCTCTGGCAGTATAAGTTCAGGGTATGAAACTCCCCAAAATTTCAGCCAGACCACAGGACTGGCTAGCTGAAATACTTGCCAGCCCTGACCAAAACCTGCCTGCCCACTATAATCATATGTTTCTCAGGATAAGCTAACGGGGTTTCTTTTTGGTTACATTTTATCATTCACCTTTTTTACATGTGAATTAATGCTTATCATTGGGAAATATTTAGAATATTTTCACATATGAAATATAACCTGACCGTCGGGGAGGGGGATTTGAAAATCTGGCAGCCCAAGTTGAAATCAACCCGTCTCGGACCGTCGGGCAAGCAGGTATTTCGAACACTGCTATAAGCAGGATAACATGTTTTGTTTGTTTGTTTGTTTGTTTGTTGTTTAACGCCGCGCTCAGCAATATTCCAGCTATATGAGCGGTCTGTAAATAATTGAGTCTGGACCCGACAACCCAGTGATTGGCATCACGAGCATCGACCCACGCTATTAGGAGACATGAACCAAGCCTGCGAGCTTGACCGATCCCGTTAGTCGCCTCTTGCGACAAGCATGGGTTCCTGAAGACATATTCTACTCTACCCCGGATCTTCACGGGCACCAACTTGGCGAAACTGCGAGAAAGGTGTGGTGCTGAAACCTCAAGGCTCGTAATCGGATCTATTTATAGATTCGAACCCACGAACCCTCTAAATACTCTCCATCACCTCCGTGTGGAGACAGGGCTAGACAGTAACCCCCCGAGTACTTCATGCTTGGAGGAGTCCACTTAAAGGGACCGGGATGGTCAGGCTCTGTGGCGTAGCTATTTGAGTGCCATAATGCCCCGATGGCGAGGATCGTTGTTCATGCTTTCAATCACTGGTTTGCCTGGACAGACGCGACGTTTTGCTATCTGTATCACTCAGCAGACATTGTATTCATCCAATCCCAGCTTTTAAGCTCGCCTTTCTGGCGTGTATCTTTAACTGTAACATTGTCTTCAACTAACAAACAGTATACCACTGTATTGTGTGTTGGTATCTACTCGTATCCCCCTTTATCTAGGGTATTATATCCCCATTCTGTTATAATATCCTGGACCCTTTCCCTATAACAAATCTTCGTTCAGGAAGTGACGTCATGATGTCAATGGTGTAATTTGATTGGACAGCTGGTTTTAGCGTAGCGTATTTCGAAAATATATATATATATGGGCCCAGGGTATTTATGATAATAAAAAGGGGAAGTAATACCCTGCATAATCGAGGATGATCTACTCGGTGTGTCCACAGTGCCATATGTCATGTAATGCTATAGCTCACTAAATCAAACTGTTTATGAGCTGTATGTTGTGTTTCATAGACCTGTGTACAAAATGCAGATACCTTGAATATTAAAACATGTCTGCATTATTTATGGACTTTCGTTGTTTTCTTTCAAAATAGGGCCGTGGGTGGCCTAGTGGTCAAAGCGTTCTCTCGTCACGCCAAAGACCCGGGTTCGATTCCCCACATGGGTACAATGTGTGAAGCCCATTTCTGGTGTCCACCGCCGTGATATGGCTGGAATATTGCTAAAAGCGGCGTCAAACTATACTCACTCACTCATAGCTGACACTAGAATCGTAAATAGTGATGGTCATTGATAATCGGGGACGGTCGGGTAGCCTAGTGGTTAAAGCGTTCGCTCATCACGCCGAAGACCCGGGTTCGATTCGCCACATGGGTACAATGTGTGAAGCCCATTTCTAGTGTCCCCCGCCGTGATTTTGCTGGAATATTCACTCACTCACTCAAAACAAAAACTGGCAGCGGTTTTGGCAAATCAGTTTCAGTGGTTTCAGTGAGTGCAGACTATACATTCATTACAGTGAGTGAGTGAGTGAGTTGGGTTTAACGCCGCTTTTTAACAATATTCCAGTTATATCACGGCCTGTCAGCTTGATGTGGGAGGTAAGCCCAAGTGATGCAGGTCTCAGACGTTCACCACTTCGGTGAAACCCACGAACACGGGTATGGTGCTGACAAACCTAGAAACATAATTGGGGCGAACCGGGATTCGAACCTACAATCATAGGTTTCTGGCGTGCCCGTTAACACGGATAAACATGCTGAATAATATACTGAACCGCAAAAGAAACGTCACCATGTATAGATATACATGTATGAGAAACCTTATTTGTCCCAACACTGTCAACATACTTTGAGACATATTAAAAAGATGAAACTTGGCAAAACTGATCATCAAGGTTGAAATTAAAGTGTCAAATGTTCTTAAAGTGAAACACAACACTAGTCTCTGAGAAAATGGCATCACAAGTCAGTATCTCGTGTACATTGAATACTGCCGTGCAACGTCAATACATCGAATGGATGAGGCGGTTGATGAAGGCCATAGGCACTTGAGCCCACATTCTGAGGAACGCCTGAAGCAGTTCAGCTGCAGTTGTCGGCCTTGGTCGGACGTCATTCAGCCGTCTTTGAATCGCGTCCCACAGGTGCTCAATGGGATTTAAATCGGGACTGAGGGCAGGCCACTGCACGGTTCTGATGCCATTCTGCTGGAGGAAGTCTCTCGCAGTGTGGGCACGGGAGTTATCATGCTGAAACTCCCTGGACCGATGTCCTGGAAGACCACAGGGCCGACCCTTGGTGCAAAACCAAATCCACCCCACACCATGATGCTCGGACCACCCCACGAGTCTCTCTCAACAACATAAGCATCCGAATAATGTTACCTACGGCGTCGCCAGACTATCTCTCTCTGTCATCTGCTGCTGAGATACAGCAACGGCTCTCGTCTGAGGTAGAGGCTGGTGGCGCCAATGCTGGTGCTGTATTGCCCACTGAAGACGGTCCCGGCGATGACGTGGTGTCAGAATGGGTCCTCGGTGTGGCCTGTGACAGTGGAGGTGTCTGCTCGTCAATCGTCGACGCACGGTGTCCGCACTAATGTGTCGCTGGTGTGTCCCCATGGTCTGTCGAGCAGTTTCCGCAGCAGTAACAAAGCGATCTTGAAGATGCTGTCGCACAATCTGACGATCCTGACGTCGGGTGTTGACCCTTGGTTTTCCACTACGTGGTCGGCCAACTGCAGTGTTGGTTGACTGGTACCGTTGCTGGAGCCTGTATATGGTCCTTACGTGGACTTGAAATGTATTGGCTAATTGCCGGGCGGTTTGTCCAGCTTGCAATCGTCCAAGGGCTTAGGGTAGCTGATTTCTTGTCAATCTTCGCATGTGGTAGCAATTCAATAACGAATGAATGTGATCCGATCTGGGTGGATTTTATAGGGCAAGAAATGGGGGAACGAATGTGCATTTCAATTTGCACGGAACTCACGTGCATCGGGTTAACATGGCCGTTGCCGTGATGTGTTTGGGCGATCGGTTTTATTGTCATCTGCTTTGTGTTTTTATCATCAAATATCATTTTTCCGGAAAAGGTAATATAAAATTTGAGAAACTTGGACAAAAATTACCCAAATATTTTCATGCAATGTTACTTGGGATGACGTTTCTTTTGCGGTTCAGTGTACTAATCTCTTGCCATATCAAATCACGCAGTGCAGCAGTGAATCTTTCACCTCAAAGGCTCATCCTCGTCAGGTTTCAGCAGATATTTATGGGAAAGAGGCGGCGGGGTAGCCTAGTGGTTAAAGCGTCCGCTCGTCACGCCGAAGACCCGTGTTCGATTCTCCACATGGGTACAAGGTGTGAGAGAAAGAAAAATGGGAAGAAAAGAAAGAAGGAGGGAAAAAAAGGGGAGAAGTAGGGGAAGATGAAGGAGAAGAAAAAGAAGGAAGAAGGAGGAGGAGTAGGAGGAGGGGAGAAGGAGGAAAAAGAAGAGGAGATGGAGGAGGAATAAAAGAAGAAGGAAAAAAGGAGAGAATAAGAAGGAGAAGAAGAACAAGAAGGAGAAGGAGGAAGAGAAGAAAGAGGAGAAGAAGAAGGGGAATAGAAGAAGGGGGAGGAGAAGAAGGAGAATGAGGAGGAGAAGAAGAAGGCTGAGTAGAAGAAGAGGAAGAGGGGAATAAAATGAAGGAGAAGGGGAAGAAAAGAAGAAGAAGAAGACGAAGAAGAAGAAGAAGAAGAAGAAGAAGAAGAAGAAGAAGGAGGAGGAGGAGGAGGAGGAGGAGAAAAAATAGTTTATAAATTAACATGTCCTATGCTTCTGGTGGACTCACTCGTCACCTTCGTTCAGCCATCCGTCCATTCACCCACTTCCGGATCTTCACGGAGATGAAAACAAGCGATGACTGTCATCACGACGAATGCGTTTTTGGCGTACCTTTCAACCGTACGACAATAGTCCACTATGATGACACCCTCGGCATCCCAGAACACGGAGGTCAAAACCTTTCCATCTGATGGCACAGTCTTTGCCTTCTTTGGTGGCGGTAATGTCAAATGCTTCCACTGGCTTTTGGTGTTAAGACCTTCAAGAACTTCATCACAGTACCTTCCTCCAGCTTGTCCAGTTTTCAAAGGCCAGCCCCTGCTTTTTATAATGACTTGAGACGATTTGCCAAAGTGACTAAGGTTTTGCTTGTAGATATACCTCCATAACATCATGTCATGTCCACAACGAAACAAATCAATATTGATCTACTCAAGCCATCACTTTTTAAAACATGTGGTCACTGGATAGAATCCTGACAAAAATCAGAAGCAGATACATTGTATGAACACCATCTTGTTTATTTTACTGACATACATGAGGTGAGTGGAGCTGAGACATGCATGAGGTGAGTGGAGCTGAGACATGCATGAGGTGAGCGGAGCTGAGACATGCATGAGATGAGTGGAGCTCCAGCTGAGACATACATGAGGTGAGCGGAGCTGAGACATACATGAGGTGAGCGGAGCTGAGACATGCATGAGGTGAGTGGAGCTGAATCATACATGAGGTGAGCGGAGCTGAGACATACATGAGGTGAGCGGAGCTGAGACATACATGAGGTGAGCGGAGCTGAGTACATACATGAGGTGAGCGGAGCTGAGACATACATGAGGTGAGTGGAGCTGAGACATACATGAGGTGAGCGGAGCTGAGTACATACATGAGGTGAGTGGAGCTGAGACATACATGAGGTGAGCGGAGCTGAGACATACATGAGGTGAGCGGAGCTGAGTACATACATGAGGTGAGCGGAGCTGAGACATACATGAGGTGAGCGGAGCTGAGACATACATGAGGTAACCGGAACTTCAGCTGAGACATACATGAGGTGAGCGGAGCTGAGACATACATGAGGTGAGTGGAGCTAAGACATGCATTAGGTGAGCGGAGCTGAGACATGCATGAGATGAGTGGAGCTCCAGCTGAGACATACATGAGGTGAGCGGAGCTGAGACATACATGAGGTGAGTGGAGCTGAAACATGCATGAGATGAGTGGAGCTCCAGCTGAGACATACATGAGGTGACTGGAGCTGAGACATACATGAGGTGAGTGGAGCTGAGACATACATGAGGTGAGCGGAGCTGAGACATACATGAGGCGAACGGAGCTGAGACATACATGAGGTGAGCGGAGCTGAGTACATACATGAGGTGAGTGGAGCTGAGACATACATGAGGTGAGCGGAGCTGAGACATACATGAGGTAAGCGGAGCTGAGTACATACATGAGGTGAGCGGAGCTGAGACATACATGAGGTGAGCGGAGCTGAGACATACATGAGGTAACCGGAACTTCAGCTGAGACATACATGAGGTGAGCGGAGCTGAGACATACATGAGGTGAGTGGAGCTAAGACATGCATGAGGTGAGCGGAGCTGAGACATGCATGAGATGAGTGGAGCTCCAGCTGAGACATACATGAGGTGAGCGGAGCTGAGACATACATGAGGTGAGTGGAGCTGAAACATGCATGAGATGAGTGGAGCTCCAGCTGAGACATACATGAGGTGAGTGGAGCTGAGACATACATGAGGTGAGTGGAGCTGAGACATACATGAGGTGAGCGGAGCTGAGACATACATGAGGCGAACGGAGCTGAGACATACATGAGGTGAGCGGAGCTGAGACATACATGAGGTGAGCGGAGCTGAGACATACATGAGGTGAGCGGAGCTGAGACATACATGAGGTGAGCGGAGCTGAGACATACATGAGGTGAGCGGAGCTGAGACATACATGAGGTGAGCGGAGCTGAGACATACATGAGGTGAGCGGAGCTGAGACATACATGAGGTGAGTGAAGCTGAGACATACATGAGGTGAGCGGAGCTGAGACATACATGAGGTGAGCGGAGCTGAGACATACATGAGGTGAGCGGAGCTGAGACATACATGAGGTGAGCGGAGCTGAGACATACATGAGGTGAGCGGAGCTGAGACATACATGAGGTGAGTGGAGCTGAGACATACATGAGGTGAGCGGAGCTGAGACATACATGAGGTGAGCGGAACTTCAGCTGAGACATACATGAGGTGAGCGGAGCTGAGACATACATGAGGTGAGCGGAACTGAGACATACATGAGGTGAGCGGAACTTCAGCTGAGACATGCATGAGGTGAGTGGAGCTGATACATACATGAGGTGAGCGGAGCTGAGACATACATGAGGTGAGTGTAGCTTCAGCTAAGACATACATGAGGTGAGTGGAGCTGAGACATGCATGAGGTGAGTGGAGCTGAGACATGCATGAGGTGAGCGGAGCTGAGACACATATGAGGTGAGCGGAGCTGAGACATACATGAGGTGAGCGGAGCTGAGACATACATGAGGTGAGCGGAGCTGAGACATACATGAGGGGAGCGGAGCTGAGACATACATGATTTGAGCGGAGCTTCAGCTGAGACATACATGAGGTGAGCGGAGCTGAGACATACATGAGGTGAGTGGAGCTGAGACATACATGAGGTGAGTGAAGCTGAGACATACATGAGGTGAGCGGAGCTGAGACATACATGAGGTGAGCGGAGCTGAGACATACATGAGGTGAGTGGAGCTTCAGCTGAGACATACATGAGGTGAGCGGAGCTGAGACATACATGAGGTGAGTGGAGCTGAGACATACATGAGGTGAGCGGAGCTGAGACATACATGAGGTGAGCGGAGCTGAGACATACATGAGGTGAGCGGAGCTGAGACATACATGAGGTGAGTGGAGCTGAGACATACATGATTTGAGCGGAGCTCTAGCTGAGACATACATGAGGTGAGCGGAGCTGAGACATACATGATTTGAGCGGAGCTTCAGCTGAGACATACATGAGGTGAGCGGAGCTGAGACATACATGAGGTGAGCGGAGCTGAGACATACATGAGGTGAGCGGAGCTGAGACATGCATGAGGTTAGTGGAGCTGAGACATACATGAGGTGAGCGGAGCTGAGACATACATGAGGTGAGCGGAGCTGAGACATACATGAGGTGAGCGGAGCTGAGACATACATGAGGTGAGTGGAGCTGAGACATACATGATTTGAGCGGAGCTTCAGCTGAGACATACAGGAGGTGAGTGGAGCTGAGACATACATGAGGGGAGCGGAGCTGAGACATACATGATTTGAGCGGAGCTTCAGCTGAGACATACATGAGGTGAGCGGAGCTGAGACATACATGAGGTGAGTGGAGCTGAGACATACATGAGGTGAGTGAAGCTGAGACATACATGAGGTGAGCGGAGCTGAGACATACATGAGGTGAGCGGAGCTGAGACATACATGAGGTGAGTGGAGCTGAGACATACATGATTTGAGCGGAGCTTCAGCTGAGACATACATGAGGTGAGCGGAGCTGAGACATACATGAGGTGAGCGGAGCTGAGACATACATGAGGTGAGTGGAGCTGAGACATAAATGAGGTGAGCGGAGCTGAGACATACATGAGGTGAGTGGAGCTGAGACATACATGAGGTGAGCGGAGCTGAGACATACATGAGGTGAGCGGAACTTCAGCTGAGACATACATGAGGTGAGCGGAGCTGAGACATACATGAGGTGAGCGGAGCTGAGACATAAATGAGGTGAGCGGAGCTGAGACATACATGATTTGAGCGGAGCTTCAGCTGAGACATACATGAGGTGAGCGGAGCTGAGACATACATGAGGTGAGTGGAGCTGAGACATACATGAGGTGAGTGTAGCTTCAGCTAAGACATACATGAGGTGAGCGGAGCTGAGACATACATGAGGTGAGCGGAGCTGAGACATACATGAGGTGAGTGGAGCTGAGACATACATGAGGTGAGCGGAGCTGAGACATCAATGATTTGAGCGGAGCTGAGACATACATGAGGTGAGCGGAGCTTCAGCTAAGACATACATGAGGTGAGCGGAGCTCCAACTGAGACATGCATGAGGTGACATCGTCTCACACATCCTTCTCGAGGACGTCCCTACACCAGCACTCTGAATACCAAGCTGACTAACAGTATAGGTGTTAAAGTATATAAAGAATAGAAAAACCTATACTTGAGGAAGACACAGGTCTGAGCCAGTTACAGATGAATAAGATATCTGCTCGTTGGGTACCAAAGTTTCTAAATTCTGATCTAAAGGAAAGAAGAACTGACAGTGACAGAGAACACTTAGAGCTTACTGAGGATGATTTCGTCAATGTCAAAAAGATATAAGTAAGGGTGATGAAACATAGGTCTACCACTATGATTCCGAGTCAAAACGTCAATTCATGGAATGGCACCATTTCACTTCTCCGGCACCAAAGAAATTCAAGATCAGCGAAGACGGTTAAGGCCACTGTTTTCTGTGATGCAAAGGGTGTGATCGTTGTTGATTACTTTCAAAGTCAAACGATTACGGGTGCCTAATATGCTGATTTGCTTCATCACCTGAGAGATCATATCAAAGAAAAGCGGCGATGACTGCTGAATGCTGGAGTTCTACTATTTCATGACAATGCCTCTTCCCACACCTCTGGAATGGCAAAGGCTGCTGTGCGACCATGTCGGTTCGAAGAGCTTCCACACACCCCTTACTCGCCAGATCTGGCACCAAGGATTTACACCTGTTACCTAAACTTAAAGAACACCTTCGTGGAAAACGCTATGACAACAACGATGACCTCAAAGCTGCCGTGAATGGGTTTTTTCAGGGTGGCTTCAGAAAAGATCTTCCTGACTGGAATTGAAAAGCTTGTTGGTTTGATGTTTAACGCCACACTCAGCAATATTCCAGCTATATGACGGCGGCCTTTAAATAATCGAGTCTGGACCAGACAATCCTGTCATGAGCATCGATCCACGCTATTGGGATACGGTGACATGTATCAACCAAGTCAGCGAGCCTGACCACTTGATCCCGTTAGTCGTCTCTTACGACAAGCATAGCAATGCAATAAGGATAAACAATGTATGGCAATTACGTGATGGAGATACATACACGTCATGGCTACATTGTACTTAGCCATTGTTCATTCTGACAAGCCGGCCTGCATCAAACCACGTCTGCGAGGCTGACCACCCGATCCCGTTAGTCGCCTCCTACGACTAGCATAGTCGCCTTTTACGGCAAGCATGGGTTGCTGAAGATCTATTCTGCCCCGGATCTTCACTCTTCCGTTTGAATAACGTACAACGTGACCCCACTTATCGATGTACTTATGATCAATGACGGTGTCTTATTGACTGCATCCTTATCATTAGCCATGGGGCGGGAAAACACACGGTACGGTATCAAGACAAGACAAACAGCATGACACTGCTAGGGTGTTCAGTGAAATGACGGTAGGCTCGTAGGCAATATCCGAAAAATATATTTTGCTTACAAGGATTTCTTGTAAATATGGCCGGCAAGAGGAAAAAAAATGAAATGATGATGTTTAAGTTTTGTTTTAAATCGCTGTCTGCAATATTACAGTTTTGTCACGACGGTCTGAAAATAATCAGGGCGGGGGGATAGCCTTGTGGTTAAAGTGTTCGCTCGTCACGCCGAAGACCAGGGTTCGATTCCCCACATGGGTACAATGTATGAAGCCCATTTATAGTGTCCCCCCACCGTGATATTGATGGAATATTGTCAAAAGCGGCGTAAAACCATACTCACTCACTGAAAATAATAAATTGGAAATTACAACATATATCTGATTCAATCCATGAAAGTGTATGAGTGTACTATTGCACCCCAGACTATATATCAACAGAGACGGGTTATTGATAGCAAAAAAGGAATACAATCAGACACTTTTGATATTATATAAGATAGCTACGCAATAAATCGCAAAGCACAATGGAGAACGAAGCGTGGTTTATTTCACGATAAAATATTGTTCTATCATGATGTCATTTCTAGAGATTCGAATTTGCGCTCTTGCAGCGTGGTCTCTGTCAAAAGCATCCTTTCTAGTGATAATTCAGTATCTATACTCTTCTAAAAAGGAAAGGCATAGGTGTTTTGAGAATTCCAATTAGATTTTTTCCCCCAGCAATCGTCATAAAAACAATTCTTATGTTTGATTCCCGTTAATCATGTCATGTTTGTTGTGCATTGCGCGCAAACACATCTCAAATGTTTTTTTGTCAACGTTTATTAACAAAAATGCAAAGGATGCACGGAAATTGCTTTCAGAAAAAGTTTTCAGCACAATGCACGGGCATAATGTTGAAACAAGAGTAAAGACACTGAATATTAAAGACCATACAAAATTCATCAGTTTATTTCGAATTTTCTGACGTGAACGAAGATCGAAAAATGCCAAGATTAACTGCAGCTGACCGAAATATCGCCATTGAACGTTTGGAAGCAGGGGAGTCCCAGTCTGCCGTTGCAAGACACTTCAACGTTCACAAAGCACCATATCTCGACTATGGGATCGATATAGCCGCACTAATTCGACTCAAGATCATCCCAGAAGTGGAAGACCAAGAGTGACCATCCCTGCTCAGGATCGGTACATCCGGTTGCATCACCTTCGGAATCGATTTGCTACAGCAACGGACACCGCAGGACAAGTGCCTGGTATGCGAAGAATTTCTGAGGGAAGTGGGAATTCGAGCGAGACGACCAAAAGTTGGACCTGTCTTCCGACGTCTACACCGTCTACGACATGTCCGGTGGTGCAACAGAGTACAGGCATGGGATCTCAGTAACTGGCGACGCGTTTGGTTCACCGATGAGTCACGTTTTCTTCTTCAACGACGCAATGGTACACCGACGTCGACATGAACGTTTTGCGCCGAACTGCGTTCGACAGGTGGGCCGATTTGGTGGAGGGAGTGTCATGGTGTGGAGATCCATATCCTACACGGGTAGTTCACAGTTAGTGGTTGTCCAGGGCAATTTTACAGCAAACCGACACATAGGCCAAATTCTGCGTCCTCACCTCCTCCCAACTTTGGACCGCCAGAGGGAGCTGTTCCAACATGACAACGCTCGGCCCCACACAGCACGTGCAACAGTTAATTTCCTTGTTAATGAGAACATCAATGTCCTTCCATGGCCGTCCAAATCGCCTGATCTCAACCCGATTGAACATTTGTGGGACGAACTTGATCAACGCGTCCGTCAACGTCACCAGCGTCCCAACACACTGGCACAACTCGCCAACGCCTTACAGGAGGAATGGCGAAGAATTCCCCACGAAAAAATCCGAAAACTTGTGCAATCTGTGCCAAGGGGGTGTCGAGCAGTGACGGCTGAAAGAAGTGGTGTGACCAGGTACTGACCATGACGCCACCTTGTGGCTACACATGTGCAATGACTGAACTGAATTAATGCTGACTATGACGACAAGGCTTTTGTCGATCACTGTGTCTAATTTCATTTGATTGTGTTCACGCATATTCTGTGTAGATACTTTTACATTCGCTTAATAAATATCCTTATATTTTAATATGCGTTTCTTTTTTTGAAGAGAGTACATTTATACGAGGAACCGGTATTGAGCTAAAATGTTGTGGAGAGAACACTTGGTGATTGTAGTCATCTCAGTTATCGGTACATAGGAAAAGTCCAAGATGAAGGTCAGTTACCATCAATAACGCGCATGTCCCCCGTTGGAATCGATAGCGGCCTGGGGATTGGAATTAGAAGGACGTGTTGTAGGAGAATTTCCTTGATGTATCGTTGAGCCTTAGATTGCCCTGGATATGGACCAAACCTGTCCTGCCATGATGAGTGATAGCCGCAACGCAAGAGACAGGCTCTTGTGATCCGTGTTGTATGCGGTCGAGCGTTGTCCTGCTGGAATACACCGTTGCCGTTGGCTGCGAGGACGAGTGGAAAGAGAATTTCGTTGATGTATCGTTGAGCCTTAAGATTGCCCTGGATATGGACCAAAACTGTCCTGCCATGATGGGAGATATGCGCCCACATCATAACGCTACCCACACCAAACCTGTCCACTTCCTGTTCGCGGTTTCCGGTGTAACGTTCTCCCCGACGTCTGTAGACCCGTGCTCTTCCATCCCTTCGACGGAGGAGAAATCTTGATTCGTCGCTGAACCAGACATCTCTCCATCGCAGTTGAGGCCATACCCTGTGTTGACGACACCAATGCATTCGCTGTTGACGATGTTGTCGACTCATTATGACGCGTCGAACAGGACGTCTTGCTCGTAGACCTGCTGCTCTTAAACGGTTTCGCACGGCCTGGTCGGAGATTCTGCGCAGTCCGGGTATTTAGGAATGTGGTTGAGGTGGCTGTGGTCGTCTTTTCACACAGGTGGCTCAGTCTGATGTAGCGATCTTGGGCGGGGGTGGTTACTTTTGGTCGTCCCGACCTTGGCCGATCACGTGTTGATCCATGCTATTGAAACCGATCCCATAGCCCTGTGATGGTGCTGTGGGTTACATTGAAAACCCTGGATACAGCTGATCGGGATTCCCCTGCCTGCAAGCGGCCTATGGCGTTGTTTCTTTGCACTTCTGTTAATCTTGGCATGTTGCTGAACTGTCACGCAGATGCCAGGCAATCAAAATCCTGCACTTTAATACCGTTTATAGTGCTGTTTCACATCAGTGCGTGCAGCTCCAAGCCCCTTTTGTTTATGCACTGGGTGCATTTTTACGAATCATCCGTGTTTTCCGACTAATGATTTGCATGTCCTTGTGATCATTTTAATCCGGGAAATTTGTCACTGACACTACAACACATTAAATATCTTCATTTTTCATCTCTTGGTTTTCTAATTTCGCTTTTATGGACAAAAATATCCGTTTTGCGTTTCTTGTTTAGAAGAGTATATTTACATCACTAGGGATGAGTATAAATGAATGTACGGGTACAATTAATTGTGATTTACAGAGTTGGTGTTAACGTCGTATTAATCAGTATTTAAGATATATTTCAGTGCATGGACAACGTGTTTGAGTGAGTTTGCTTCAACGACGCTTTGAGCAGTGTTCCAGTTATATCACGGCGTGTCAGCTTAATGTGGGAGTGAGTGAGTGAGTGAGTTTGGTTTTACGCCGCTTTTAGCAATATTCCAGCAATTTCACGGCGGGGGACACCAGAAATGGGCTTCACACATTGTACCCATGTCGTGAATCGAACCTGGATCTTCGGCGTGACGAGCGAACGCTTTGACCACTAGGCTACCCGACCGCCCAGTAATGTGGGAGGAAAACCTGAAGTGATGCAGGTCTCAGACGTTTACTACTTCGGTGAAACCCACGAGCACAGGTATAGTGCTGACAAACCTAGAAACATAATCGGGGGGAACCGGGATTCGAACCTATAATCATAGGTTTCTGGCACGCCTAAGGACGCAACTCTTCACGGCGAATTGCGGCGCCTTAGACGACTGCCCCCTCCCCCGTGCACCCGTTGAAGAAGTGTTATTGACAAACCTAGAAACATAATTCTGCCGAATCGGGATTAGAACCCTCGATCATAGGTTTCTGACACGCCTTAGGGACGCAACTCTAACGACTCCTTTAACGACTGGGCCACCCGTGTCCCGGACGTTGTTCTGTAGGTCACGCTGACCCGTGAAGATCCGGGATAGAGTAGGTCTTCAGCAACCCATGCTTGCCGTAAAAGGCGCCTATGCTTGTCGTAAGAGGCGACTTACGGGATTGGGCGGTCAGGCTCGCTGACTTGGTTGATTTCCAATTGTGTGGATCGATGCTCATGATATCAACCACTGGATTGTCTGGTCCAGACTCGATTATTGACAGACCGCCGTCATATAGCTGGAATATTGCTAAGTGCGGCGTAAAACAACCAACGAACCAACCATTCCAAAATACGTTAAGAGATGGTACTTGTTATCATCCTGCCTGGCGCTCGGCATTGAGGGACTAAAGCAAGAACTGGTAGGCATGGTTCTCAGTGGGCCAGCACTACAAAACCGCCATAGGTCCGGACTAGGACAAGCAACCACACGCACGCACGCACGCACACACAGACAGACAGACACACACGCACGCACACAGACGCACGCACACACACACGCACGCACGCACGCACATGCATGCACAGACACACGCACGCACGCACGCACGCACACACACACGCACGCACACACACAGACACACGAACGCACGCACATGCATGCACACTGCTGTATACGAGCAATAGTCTTGAACGCGATGTTAATTTCCGGACTAGGACAAGCAACCACACGCACGCACGCAAACACGCACGCACGCACACACACACACACACACAGACACACGCACGCACGCAGGCACACACACACGCACACACACAGACACACGCATGCACGCACATGCATGCACACCGCCGTATAAGAGCAATAGCCTTGAACGCGATGTTAAACCCCATTTCACCTCACCTCACCTTACCTACGTAACCTGAGCGCTCATTCGTCTTATATTTGCTGGAACTCGATTGGCTTCAAACCCGTTAAGTATTGACATATCCGCCCCAGATTGACGATGTGAGAAATGCGATGTCTAATGTTGAAGATTAATGCTAATAATGTTCTGAAGAATTATATGGATGATACAAATGATATGTAGTATTGACTTCCGTCTCCGGTATGTGATATGTGAGTTCTGCCACCAGAAATGAGAGGTTGGACACGCCTAGTCCTTGGTCAGTCCGTTTGACATCAGCCCTCGTAATTAATAATTACATCGTCTCCAGTGTTTCCGTTCGCGGGAAGACATGTATTTACATGAGACAGATAAACTATGTGTTTTTGGCAACTTAACCAATTAGGCGTGAAATATGTCTCCATAGATATTGTTGAGGACAGAGGAAATTACGTATCTCACAGTAGAGGAAGTGCCATAGGAAGCAGGCTACTAGTACGATTCTAGTTGACCTTATCAAGATGTTTGTCAAGATTATCAAGATTGTTTGTTTGTTTGTTGTTTAAAACGGAATCAGCAATATTTCAGCTATATGGCGGCGATCTGTAAATAATCGAGTCTAGAAAATCCTGTGGTTGACATCATGAGCATCGATCTACAAAATTGGGATGCATCAGTCAAGTCAGCGGGCAGTTAGTCGCCTCTAATATACAAGACTTTTACGGCAAGCATGGGTTGAAAAGGCCTATTCTACCAACTACACATATGTACTCGATGCATGATGAAGAAAAGGAAACGTTAACGAAACTCTTTATCGGATTTACTCACGATATCCGGTTTACAACTGGCACTGGGACCAGTCGCACCACACGGATCTATCACTGTGACATGCCACTTTCTGAATGATACATGGTAACTTTGCACATGATCTTTTGATACGATCTCCGAAGATCCGGGCTTCGATCCCCGACCTCGTCATACCAAAAGACATTAAGGGGCTAAAGCAAGGACTGGTCGGCTCGGAGCCAGTATACTGTGTCTGAGTTGGGTATTCATGTTAAACTGCGGCATGGTATCTCAGTGGGCTAGCACTATAAATCTGCATCAGTCCGGACTAGTACAAGCACGCACGCACCTTGACGCGACCTTGATATGATCACTTTTCGGGAAAGCAGTTATTTATTCATATCAATCTACCTAATTTTGAGCTGTTAAAGATTAAGTCTCAATTAATTCAATTTCAATATCTTCGCACCCCCACCCCCCCCCCCCCCCCCACCCCCCCCACACACACACACACCGACAATTCCTACATCATAGGTAGCTGTATTGATCATTGGTGTACAAGAACACGTGTTTTACACAGATCTTTAAAGAAACAATGATTGTATCTGCATGATCGTTACCTAATTGTTTACAACTGTTGTCCTGCTATCTGGGAGTTACACATTCAATGACTGGGCACGTTCCCCGATGACACATGCAGATGGCCCTGTTCCCAGGAATGGCGCAGCTGTCGTGCATTTAGCGCGCAGATTAGTATTAGGTGTTTATCATGTCATGCCTGACACCTACACTTTGGGGTACTCTTAAGGTCAAACAAACTCCTTATTGATGACTCACAGAGAGGAAGATTTATTTCAAGAGCGGAAGCCTCTTTTTGGAAAGACCCCCCCCCCAAAAAAAACAACAACAACAACAAACAAACAACAAAACAAAACAACAACAACAAAAAAACACCCCCACCCAAAAAACCCCCAAAAAAACCCCCCAAAAAATAAATAATAATAATAAATAAAAAAAAAAAAAAAAAAAAAAAAAAAAAATTCTATAACGAGGGGTACTCCTAACATACAAACATGAATGGCAATAACTTGGTAAAAAGGTTGCGTTTGTCAGCCACAAATAAGTCAATTAAAAGTAATCTTTGTCGCTAAGTTTTGTTTTTATACGTCAACATGATCAGTATGCCTCAAAAGATAGGTGCGCACCCATGCACTCCGAGTTATAGTCTGAGGATAGCTGGACTGTTCTACCCAACTTGCCGTACGAGGCGACTAACGGGATCGGGTGGTCAGGCTCGCTGACTTGTTTGATGCATGTTATCGTATCCTTATGGCATGGATCGATGCTCATGATGTCAATCACTGGATTGTCTGGTCCAGACTCGATTATTTACAGACCGCCGTCAAATAGCAGGAATATTGGTGAGTGCGGCGTTAAAAACAAACAAACAAACAAACATCTTGATAAAGTTTTGTTTGTGATAAATGTTTAAAGGGCGAACGAAAATAAACCTATTTTTCTTGTACTTTTTAATCATGAGTACAAGTATTTACTTAGTAGTTTCAGAGGAAAAACAATAAAAATCTCAGAAGTACTACTATCTCATTTATTTTATTCATTAAATCGGTTCATATTTTTCACATTTACCGAGAGTTCTATTTCCGTAAAAAAAACAGACCATGGCTTATGCCCTTTGCAGTATGACGTCACTGGTGCCAATTGATAAAGGAATGACGTCATAAGACTTTATTAGACACGTTTCAGGTGGTGTAGGTACAGGTGTGTGGTAATAAATACAACTTTATTCCTTATATTGACAGATACATAAATCAAAACAAAACAATCCATTAAACATCAAACTTTAATTATTTAAAGCGAACTATATCAACGCGGAGATTCGTGACGTCGTGACGTCATCCCTCCAACCATTTCATTTGGAGTGACATCCCTGAGTAATCACGTGACATACTGACATTGATCGGGAAATGAACGACAGTCAGCTTGGTAGTGTTCACCTAGGCGTGGTCACCCGCTACTGTCAATAATCTGTCATTAAAAACGCTCTAAGTCTAATTGGCTAATACATGCATCAATTTCAAACGATTTCAACTCATTATCGGAATTGAATTTCTTAAGTGTATTCAATTATTGCTTGTCATCAATCATCAAATATCATTATATAAACGTATATGATATACAGATAGTATAGATATATATCGGTGTGCTATGGTATTGTAATGCAATTGTTTCTGATCAAATAATCTTATGACCCAACTGAGGAAGAAATCATTTCGCTTGACGCTACTATGATATGATTCATATGATCATAAGCTTGACCTTTGGGTGGTTATTTTTTGTTTTGTTTTGTTTGTTTGTTGTTTAACGCCACACTTAGCAATATTCCAACTATCGTCCTTATATAACGGCGGTCTGTAAAATAATCGAGTCTGGACCAGACAATCCAATGATTGACATTATGAGCATCGATCCATGCTATAGGGATACGATGACATGCATCAACCAAGTCAGTGAGTCTGACCACCCGATCCCGTTAGTCACCTTTTACGGCAAGCATGGGTTGCTGAAGACGTTTTCTACCCCGGATCTTCGCGGGTGTTATAAAGTGGTGCGTCACATCTGGAGATGAAACAAACGAGACCAAATCATTATATGAAGTGGTGCATCGCAAACGGAGCTGAAACATTAGAGACCAACTCATTAAATGAAATGGTACATCACTACTGCAGCTGAAACACAGACACTAACTCATTATATGAATTGGTGCATCGCAACTGGAGATGAAACATATGAGAACAACTCAATACATGAAGTGGCAGATCACAGTTGGAGCTACAACACTAGAGACAGACTCATCATATGAAGTGGCGGGTAACAAACGGAGCTGAAACATAAGAAACCATCTCATTACATGAAGCGGCGCATCACACCTGGAGCTGAAACATAAGAGACCAACTCATATGAAGTGGAGCATCACACCTGGAGCTGAAACATAAGAGACCAACTCATTTGAAGTGGAGCATCACACCTGGAGCTGAAACATAAGAGACCAACTCATTTGAAGTGGAGCATCACACCTGGAGCTGAAACATAAGAGACCAACTCATATGAAGTGGAGCATCACACCTGGAGCTGAAACATAAGAGACCAACTCATATGAAGTGGAGCATCACACCTGGAGCTGAAACATAAGAGACCAACTCATATGAAGTGGAGCATCACACCTGGAGCTGAAATCATCGTTACTTGAGGTGTACATTTCAATATAGACTATAGAATCTTGATTTTGTTTTCACAATGATCCTTTGGTAGTGATACGCAAATCGTTATAATCCTCTAGAAAAGTTACTTGCCAGAACGGGTACACACCACAGAGGTCCATAACTACAAATCTTTGCACTGACTATTGTGCTAAATTAATGGCCAAAAGGAGTCAATGTATCTGTTCATTAGAACCTGAAGCTGACAGTTTTTAATATCTATCAGTATATGTACTCTAGAGATCAGACTTCTAGACGACCTCAGCTGACACTACAACTGCCTTTCTACGGTAACTGGGGTATCATTGGGTGTGGACAGCACCCGCAACTCATTCTTACTTTTCACCATGAATGCGGAAGGTTATACTTTCTCCACTACTCGGAACATTCGGACCAGCAAAATACACCCCTATATCTACTGACCACATTCTTCACAGAGAAAGTCCAGCATAGCATGGCTTTCTCAGAATGGAGCCCACATGACCACGGACAGTTGCAATGTGCAACCCATGTCCAGGCACCTTGGTCGTCTAGGTATAACCTTCAATTGTAGAAGGACATGTTTAAATTCAGTAAAATTCACTGTGACTATAGAAACCATTTGGAGTTAAAATAGCGACGAGTTTAAACCATCATATTGAAAAAATTATTCTGTCTTGAAAGCTTATCTGTTTCGTCAATGTGATGCGTCTCAACTGGATATGAATAATAAAAAATCAGCTCATACTGGTAGGAAGTGGCGCGTGACAACTTGAGCTGAAAAAGGTGGAGACCAACTCATAATATGAAGTAGTTCGTCACAACTGCAGCTGCATCAGTAGAGACCAACTCAATTTTTTCATATGAAGTGGTGCGTCACAACCGGAGCTGAAACATTGGAGACCAACTCATTATATGAAGTGGTGCGTCACAACTGCAGCTGAAACATTGGAGACCAACTCATAATATGACGTGGTGCGTCACAACCGGAGCTGAAACATTGGAGACCAACTCATTATATGAAGTGGTGCGTCACAACCGGAGCTGAAACATTGGAGACCAACTCATTTTATGAAGTGGCGCGTCACAACTGCAGCTGAAACATTGGAGACCAACTCATAATATGACGTGGTGCGTCACAACCGGAGCTGAAACATTGGAGACCAACTCATTATATGAAGTGGTGCGTCACAACTGCAGCTGAAACATTGGAGACCAACTCATAATATGACGTGGTGCGTCACAACCGGAGCTGAAACATTGCAGACCAACTCAATATATGAAGTGGTGCGTCACAACTGCAGCTGAAACATTGGAGACCAACTCATAATATGACGTGGTGCGTCACAACCGGAGCTGAAACATTGCAGACCAACTCAATATATGAAGTGGTGCGTCACAACCGGAGCTGAAACATTGGAGACCAACTTTTGGGGGTTTAGCGTCTACTTCACAGTTAATGTATTTCCTGTGACATTGAATAAGATTTAATGCAAAGTTTTGTTTTTTACCAAATCTGAAACAATTTCGGTTTGCAACAGATAAAAGACTCCTGTAAGTGTTCAAATGGTTTAATTTGCCATACTGACTTCAGAAAATGCCTGATTTCATTAAAAAACAAAAATCATGAACATGCCAAAATGTCAATTTACAAATCAATAGCGTGTGTGTCTACCTCTGGTTGCGATGCAAGCAACACATCTTCGTCTCATGGAATGGACCAGGCGTCGCACAAAGTCCTGTGGGATATCTGTCCATATCTGCTGGAGCATGTTTCGAAGTTCCTGGAGTGTCTTTGGAACGCGTGGTTGACGTCGAAGGCGCCGATCCATCTCATCCCACATGTGCTCGATTGGTGAGAGATCAGGGGAGCGAGCCGGCCAGGAGATGACTTTCACGTTGTTTTGTTGAAGAGATTCCTGAACAAGTCGAGCAATATACCTTGTCATGTTGAAAGGTAATGCCTGGGCCATGACGACGCAAAAACGGTAGAACAACAGGGCCGATGATCTCGTCGCGGTAGCGCTGTCCATTGAGATTTCCCTCTACCACTTTCAAACGGGTCCTCTGTCTTGCTGTAATCCCACCCCATACCATAACCGATCTTCTTCCATGACACATTGATTGACGTAACGTTCACCTCGACGTCGGTACACTCGAATCCGTCCATCGCTGTGGCTGAGGTGAAAACGAAACTCGTGGCCTGCCACTCCGAGGATGGTCTCTGACTGCATTCGTCTGTTGCCAACGTTGCCATAAACACCAAATGGTGTTTCTGTGGACGATATATTGTCTTGCAATATCACGTTGACTCGATCCTGCTTCAAGCATACCAATGGCTCGCAGACGCTCATTTTCGGACAGGCGTGGCATTTCGTAATGTTGAATAATTGCGTAATTTTGTTGTTTTTCTGGGTGGTTGTTGTCAGCACGATGCTACACAATGCATATGGAATTCCGTTAACGCACATTACCATTCTTGGGTAATGAAATGCATGGGGCTTCCATAAAAGTCAACTTTTGCATGGAATGCATGCTTTTCTGTAGCAGTTGCGTTTTTGTGACTTGATTCCATACATGTACTACAATATTGAAAACCAAACTTTACTTGTTTGAAAAATACACTAAAATATTGGTGTCACAGGAACTTTTGTTGTTGTGTATATTACAAGAGAGGGTATAGAATGAATATAGGTCGATTTGTTATAATTGTGGCATTAATAGATAGGTTTATGAAATATAATTTTAATCCAGGTTAATCCAGCAGAAATTTTGAATTTTGATGGTTTGTTTTATTTTAGATGTCAGCTGGGCTTTGGAATTGTGATAATCAATGGATGGGGATGGATGAGTTATGGCTATTTTAGCTGCTATGTCTGCAATGTTGTTACCAGGTGTGTTTGGATTGGCCAGGTACCCTTAGTAGACTTACTGATATATTTTCTGATTTTAATTCTAAAATGAAATGGATGATGTTGTTTACTAAGTCGGGTCGGGTTTTGGAATATTTGTTTTGAATTTGTTTTAATGAGCCAAGAGAGTCTGAAATAATTAGAAAGTTGCTTTGTTTAGGGTTTTTTACTAGATGGAGGGCTGTAAGTATGGCTAATAGTTCAGCAGTATTAGTATTAGTATTATTTTTATCATGATAATTAGGGGTTATTGGTTTAGCCTGGTCTACATGGATACCTAGTCCTGTGTTATTGTTCTTTACTCTCATAACAGGGCTTGATCTTCATTCGCCAGCAGTGGTTTATTCGCAGTGGTTTAATTTTATTCACCCAAACTGATTGGCTGTCTGAGAGTGGAGAGCTGTGTCATCGCGTTTTGATTGTCTGGCTAAAAATAATTGACGGCACTATTTTCGGATCGGGGATTCCTGTGGTCGTCTAGTACAGGAAATACCCATCTGTCAAAACATTACCGTAGTGATGATGTTTCCATCTCCGAAAGTTGGTGACCGAGACTAAATTTGTGGGGGAGGAAGGTGTGTGATATGTGGAGATATATCTGAGAATTTCGGCTTCCCAAAGTACGAGATTCAGTTGCAGGAAAACGGTAACCGAAGCGAGAAACCGCATCGATATAACGGGACCAGGTGAGCTACTCCGGTACATTCTTTACAGGGCGTTTTCACGACTAATAAAACAGCAAAGGAAACAGTTAACTAATTCATGTAAAAATACTGATGAAATAGAGAAATAAACCGTATTGTTTTTGTTATTTTAAAAATAAATAACCATTAATCACATAAGATATTTCACGTTATAACGAACTGTTCTGTTCCAGATGATTGCTGAAGGGAACAACACTGAATAATTATTATTATGATTTACCCATTCCTTGATTGTGGGGTTCTAAGGTCATTCCTTTGGTACACATACATTTGTTTCAACCTTTCTTTAGAGTCACAGAATTACATTCATAAAGCAAAGAATATTATCAAAGGTTTCAGGGCATATTTTCATACGTAAACAACTCATTGCATTAGGCCTACATACTGTATTTTGTTATGAAATTGGATTTTTACCACATGATATAAAGTATGTTAACATTTATAATACACTGAACAAAGGTTATGGGGTTGATCTGCTTGCGATTATTTCCAGTCAGTTAGGACAAAGTTTGAGGGGGTGGTTGTTACAAATGATTTGCCCCAAACGTCAGGTCAGGATGTCTAAATTCCCAAACAAAAATTTACAATTTCAAATATTTTTTATTATTTTTGAACAAGTTTTAATTATAGTTTCTTAAATAATTTATATATATTGATAGTGACAGTAAATGAGCTTTTTGTAAACATTATACACATATCTGGTCCACTCAATTAAACAACCCACTGTTTTAAATAATTAATTATATATTAAACCTTTAATATTTGTTTTAGTTTGTAAACATTTTTTAGAAACATCTTGCCTCATAATGGATCATAAATAGTTTGCCTGCAAAGTTGCAATGTATTTTCTGTGAATGGTCATCAGAACAAACCAAAACCAATTATCTATTAACAGATATAGGCCTACTGTAGTAACTGGTTCAAACACTTAAACACATCAATGAAATGATCTATTGTTTCACTTTCAAATGGGGATGGTTTTGCTCGGCAGGTGCGTGTACGCTTCCCCTTTAAGACACAAAAAGCCATGAAAGCTCTTTCCATAATCATAAGAAATATCTATGGACAGGTAGGTTAACTGTGCCATTCCGACTATATCATGAGCATATGTTTATGAATCACTATCAAATAGTGATGATACCAGGTGCTCGCCAAAAGGTGAGCGTATCCTGCACCACTGCAAACACATGCAAAGGCATGTCAATTATTCACCTAAAAACACGGTAAAATATGGTACAAGTTAAAAAAGAAATTGCACCAGACATAATTTTTGTCACTGATACTTCAAATTTGGGAATGTCCTCCACCATTAAACTATTTGAAAGCTTTGCTGGGGTCTTGAATGTTGTAACTTTGATCAATCAACGTTTGCAGCAACCAGTTTGCTTACATTTTAATTTTCCCCAGCTTCAACCCTATGTTTGATTGGGTTCCTGTCTTCCTGTTTACCGCAGTGTCACAGAAGGAACATATATCTATGGAATCGTTTTAGGGACATACTAAGTTGAAATTACAAGATAATGATCTAGAAATTGCAAAATACTTAGTTAAAATTTCAAGATATATACTAAGTTGAAAATTTGAGATTATAACTTGAAATTTCAACTTATTATCTTCAAATGTCAAGATGCTAAGTTGAAATAAATACTAAGTTGAAATTTCAAGATGCTTTGTTGAAATTTCAAGATACCAAGTCGAAATTTTAAGATACTTAGTTGAAACTTCAAGATACATACTAAGTTGAAATGTCAAGGTAATGAATTTGAAATATCAAGATAATAAGTTGATTCTTAGCTTGAAATTTCAACGTATGTTTCTTGAAATCTCAACTTACTATCTTGAAATTTCAAGAAAAAAAGAACAATAATAGGTGGCCTTAAAAGGCTTCCGTATATTCTAGGTCCTTCAGATATTTTCCCAGTATTTCATTCTACCCCACAGCCTGTTCCGCAGCTATGCCCATGGCTGTGTTAAAGGCGTAGTTGCGTTATAATGAATATTATTAGTGGGCAAATTATCATTAGACTTGGTTTCATTTGTTGCGTCACGTGGAGCTCGTTAATAGATTTTCGTGTTAGGTGTAGTCCTTGATACACGACCATGCTATATTTAACGCCCGTGTCGTGAAAATGTGGTAATTATGATTATTAAGTAGAAACACAACACTTTTGATTCTGAATGATGTTCGAGTACTTGTTGACGTTCCCTATTACATTTTAGCTAAATTTGTCAATAATCGCCAACACCCGAAGGGATGATGTAAATCCTGATGGGGTCCGCGTAGGTAGCAAAAATACTGTCCCCATGGTGATCTACCTCTAGTTGCAGGTTTTATGAAGTCTAAAATATCATCTGTATTATTAATATATTACGTGTCACGATATGGCTGAAAAATTCTGATGTGACGTTCAGTTTTAATCACCTCTCACTCACTTGGTGACGTACTGAACACGACCATGTGTTTCTTCTTTAAGTGGCGGTCGGGTAGCCTAGTGGTTAAAGCGTTCGATCGTCACGCCGAAGACCCGGGTTCGATTCCCGACATGGGTACAATATGTGAAGCCCATTTCTGGTGACCCCCGCCGTGATATTGCTGGAATATTGCTAAAAGCGGCGTAAAACCGTACTCACTCACTCACTCTACTTTAAGTGGCATTTAGAAGTTGGTGTGATGAAGTAAGACAAGTTCTATGGATGAAGAACTTATTTATTACAATTAGTTCGACGTTTCGGTGTAGATCCTAACACCTTTTATCAAACAAGTGATGATAAAGGTGTTAGGATCTACACCGAAACGTCGCACTAATTGTAGTAAGGAAGTTGTTCATCCATAGAACTTGTCTTACTACTTCACGACCATGTGTTATTGTTGGAACATGTTATCTCCAAGGGGGCGGTCGGGTAGCCTAGTGGTTAGAGCGTTCGCTCGTCACGCCGAAGACCCGGGTTCGATTCCCGACATTGGTACAATGTGTGAAGCCCATTTCTGGTGTCCCCCGCCGTGATATTGCTGGAATATTGCTAAAAGCGGCGTAAAACCATACTCACTCACTCACTCACTCCAAGGGAGGAAGTCCGTGCAAGGCAGACTGTGAGGACCGCCATGTTCTGTAGTTAAGAACACTGTTGCGGACGATGTCGCCATGTTGTCATTGGCCATAAACTGATGTCTTGTGAGACGATAGGTTCTGTTATTAAAGGGGGTGAACATCGCGTTCTGTAAAGGGGATGAACACCGCGTTATTCTAATGATCTGAGGTGAGTTGAGGTCAAATAAAAAAGGGTTTAACGTCGCTTTCAAAATTATCGCAATTTTACCCCATACGGATTTTGATAGTGAAAAATTTGGAGAGAGAGAGAGAGAGAGAGAGAGAGAGAGAGAGAGAGAGAGAGAGAGAGAGAGAGAGAGAGCTTATATACTCTTAAAAAAGAAACGCAATACGGATAGTTTTGACCATAAAGGCAAAATTAGCGGACCAAGGGGTGCAAAATGAAGAGGTTTAATGTGTTGTAGTGTCAATGACAAATTTTCCGGATCAAAATGATCACAAGGACATGCAAACCATTAGTCGGTATAAATGTACGATTCGTAAAAACACACCCAGTGCATTAACAAAAGGGCCATTGAGCTGCACGAACTGCATGTGCAGCAGCACTGTGAACGGTATTTAAGTGCAGTTTGCCTGGCATCTGCGTCAATCGAACAGTGACAGTTCAACAACATGCCAAGATTAACAGAAGTGCAAAGAAACAAGGTCATAGGCCGCTTGCAGGCAAGGGAATCTCGATCAGCTTTAGCCAGAGTTTTCATGTAGCACCCAACAACATCACAAGGCTATGGGATCGGTTTCAACAGCATGGGTCAACACGTGATCGGCCAAGGTCGGGACGACCAAGAGTAACAACCCACGCCCAAGATCGCTACATCCGACTGCGCCATCTACGTGAAAGGACGACCACAGCCACCTCAACCGCATCCCAAATACCCAGACTGCGCGGAAACTCCGGCTAGACCGTGCGAAACCGTTTAAGAGCAGCAGGTCTACGAGCAAGACGTCCTGTTCGACGCGTCATATTGAGTCGACAACATCGTCAACAGCGAATGCATTGGTGTCGTCAACACAGGGTATGGCCTCAAGTGCGATGGAGAGATGTCTGGTTCAGCGACGAATCAAGATTTCTCCTCCGTCGAGAACGTTACGCCGGAATCTGCGTACAGGAAATGGACAGGTTTGGTGAGGGTAGCGTTATGATGTGGGCGGATATCTCCCATCATGGCAGGACATGTTTGGTCCATATCCAGAGCAATCGTAAGGCTCAACGATACATCAACGAAATTCTCTTTCCACACGTCCTCGCAGCCAACGGCAACGGTGTATTCCAGCAGGACAACGCTCGACCGCATACAGCACGGATCACAAGAGGCTGTCTACACAACAACAACACTGATGTTCTCCCCCTGGCATTCCAGATCCCCGGATTTTAACCCGATAGAGCACCTGTGGGATGAATTGGATAGACGGCTATGCCGGCTTAACTACAACCCCAGACGTTGCAGCAGTTGGCTCTTGCGTTGCATGCCGAGTGGGCTCCCATTCCTGAGGATGTGATTCACATACTAGTCTCTACCATGGGCAGGAGATGTCAGGCCGCTATCGATTCCAAGGGGGGACATACGCATTATTGATGGTAACCGACCTTCACGTTGGACTTTCCTTGCATACCGATAACTGAGATGACTACAATCACTAAATGTTCTCTCCACCACATTTAGGCTCAATACCTTGTACGGTTCCTCATATAAATGCGTTTTCCTACCTCACACAAATCTGGCTTTGCGTTTCTTTTTTTAAAGAGTATATTAACCCGGACCAAAATTGTGCAGGGTGCCGTTGTACAAATCAACCTTAGCGTTACGACTGTGGTAAGTCTGTGTTAAGGTATGGGAGTTACGATCACCTTAGCATTGAGATCGCTTTGTACAACGACACCCTGGTAAATAGCCAAAATGAATTCTCCACTTACAGCATACAGAGTCCGAGCGGAAAACTCCTTGCTGAATCCCCTTAATATGGTGGGTAACAACAAGCACAATCTTCTGGCGTCATTTAGGAGGGTACGACCAGGGATCGAACCCCCAACCTTCCACTCTTCGGGGAGACTCTCTACTCACAAGACCGCTCTGTCAAGGGAGTGAACTGCATATCGAGTTGAGCGCAACGAACACCAGATTCGGTTAAAGGTGCTCAACTCAACGTTCTTTGAAGGAATGTGAACACCATTTTAACGTTCTGTTCGTGTTCTGTTGTAGGCAATGACGGATTATTTCTCTCATGAACAGGAAAGCAGCGTCGTCACTATCCCCCCGCCATTGGGCACATACGAATTTTGTTTGTTCATACAGTATAGAATAATATGGAAGTAAATGTTAGCTATTAAAAAGTCCAAATAGATTATATTTATTCATGAAGTTCCAGACCATTTGCCCATGGACAATACAAACAAAATAGATTGAACAAAGTAGTGAATTTGAAGGAACATTACAAATATATGGTTTACTGCACTAGTTCATATAATTAGGTTCGCGTTCGGTTCCAAATTCAATTTGGCGCGGTTAAATCTACAGGTAACATAGCTCTACAATGAAAACACAGTATGTTTATCTCCTAATTCACTCTGGTTAGATAATCCGTGGTTTCTCGTATTTCCTACGTTATTCTTTAAAATGAAGATTCTACCATGAATTTGGAATATACTCGATTCTGATTGGTCAATCAGAGGCTTTTAAAACACAATTATTAAATTTTCGTTGTGGTCATTGACATTCCTGAATTCTGATTAGCTGAATTGGTCACGCGTTATTGCATTCATTTCCCAATAAATGTAAAAAATTAAGCCACACCCACCGAAGCGGACTACTATTATCCCTACGGAATGTCGGGGTCATTCATCACCACTCGCCCCTTTCCGTAACCTGCAAGAAGACTCGTCCCCCTATCGATGAATGTTATGTGCGAAAATACGACAAACCAATCAGAATGCGCGTATGATTTCGAGTTTTTTGTCAAATAATCCCTCAGAAATAATTTTTGATTTTACATATGTCTTGCATCTAAAATTATACCCAAGACACAGTTAAATGTGTTCAATCATACTGTATAATTCCGCACGTCCCGATGTGCTTTAAATTGCATCTGAAATATATATAATATATGGGGAAATATATGTGAACCATTACGCAACGAGTTGACAATTGTTTTAGGTATGCCCGTTTGCGCTAAGACGGATCCCGGTCGCAAAATTGCCACGAGAGGGGCACGAGTCGCTATTCGGCTTGTCCCGGAAACCAACCAAACCAACCAATCACAGAAACACAGAATTAGCGAGAGTCAGACCTTATCGGCCATTGACATTCCACAAACCCGTCCCGCACAAGCACTGCATGACGTCACAGCCCCTTCTGGTCCCAGACAGTTAGATATAACACCGCCATCTTCCACACTCACTGAACAAAACCCGGCATGGCACAATCTCAGTTCCACAAATTTCACGTCTTCGGGTTTTATATCTAACCCGCATTTTTCCAACTGTGCCATCCAGTTCGCGGGAAAGTAATGTTTGAATCTGGCGGTTACTGACTATAAGTCATTCGAAACAGCCGCAGTCTCCCTGACCTATTTGTTCTGATTCGTTACAGCTCCAGTTCTTCTTCTCTTCTCTTGTCTTGATTGACAGGTCCTATGGATTTTGTTAGACGTTGCTCTCCATTAATTGGCTCCTGACGTTGTGGGCGTGTCAAGTTATGTACATAATTAGATAATCACCGTCGAATTTAATTAAAAGGATTGACTGTGTAGCGGATTCTTACAAAAGTTTGCACATTGGTTTTTCGATTCACACCTCAATGAACCGTAAAAAATACACAGTCAATAAGCCCCCTCTGATTGTAACAGCTGGTTTGACGGCCGTATCACCGCGGAAGCTAATATTCATAGAATAGAACTATTTTCAGTCATTGTCGGTAGGCATATTTAAATAATTATATCTACAATTACAGGTTACAAAATGCACAGATGCGGTTACTACAATATTCAAAGGATGTGTAGCAATACATTTCGTGCAGAAAACACGATAGAAATCTACAAAGGGAATGTATACTCACACGCAAAAGAAACGCAAGTCGAGTATGCAGTATACATGTTATTTATTTTCAACAGTAAAGACAAGAAATACTAATAGGGCCAGATTGACAAAAATTTGACTGAAGACAGTTTAATGGATGAAAAGGCAGATGACATAATTGTTTTTTTTCAAATGTTAAGGGCTTACACAGTTTCGGGTCAATACCAAAAATGTCAGTCAATACCTGGTGTGACCACCATTAGCATTGAACACTGCCACACATCTCCTGTACATTGAGTGGATCAGACGATTTGTGAAGGCCCTAGGGATCCTCCTGCACACATCCAGAGCAGCTGTGCGTAGTTCATCGGCAGTTGTAGGGACTGGGCGCACATTGTGCAGACGCCTTTGAACCTCATCCCACAAGTGTTCGATGGGGTTCAGATCAGGGCTGAGGGCTGGCCAAGGTAGAACACGGATGTTGTGTTGTTGCAGAAAGGCCATGGTAGCTCTGGCAACATGGGGACGAGCGTTGTCCTGCTGGAAAATGTGTTGTTGATGTTGTGCAAAAAATGGAACAACGTTGGGTCTGATCACTTGGTCGATATACCGCTGAGCAGTGACGCCGTGTCCCCGACCTTGACCAACATTCAGAAAGCACATGGGTCCAAGTCTCGCAATAAGTCCAATCCCTGCCCATATCATGACGCTAGGTCCACCCCATGGATCCCTTTCCACAACGTTTCTGTCAGCGAAACGATCACCTCGACGCCGCCAAATTCTGACTCTTCCGTCTGCATGGGAGACACAAAAGCGACTTTCATCAGAGAAGATGACACGCCCCCACTCACGATGACGCCAATTGTGAAGACCCTGTGCCCACTGAAGTCGTGCTTGTCGATGCCGTGGTTGGAGAACAGGACTACGTGCTGGTCGGCGACATCTGAGGTTGTTGGAACGGACACGTCGGATCACAGTGTCCCGGCTAATGTATCGATTATGTGTTCCTATTATCTGTCGAGCACTTTCACTTGCAGTTAGGAACGGATGTCGCTGGTGTTGACGGGTAATCTGCGGATCTTGTCGAGGTGTGGTGACCCTAGTTCGACAGCTCCGAGGAAGGTCATCTGTGGTCTGTGTAGCATTGTATCGATGCAGGAGACGGTAAATTGTGGTTATGTTAACGTTGAAATGACGGGCAACATCTTGGACAGACTCTCCAGCTTCCAAACGTCCGATAGCCTGGTTTCTCTGAATTTGAGTTAGGCGTGGCATTGTTGACGGAGTGGTAGGTCCAAGAATCGGCCACAGTTTTATACCCACTACAGTTTGTGACAGTTCGTGCATTTTCGATTTCGCGAGAAATGGGTGCATGATACCAACATATTATTCATTGAAATGGTGCATTTTGGCGATTCGTTTTTTATGTTGCGTTTTTACTCGGGCCTTCCAAAATGCAACCAAACATATTGATAACACCATCAGGCTTCACTACATGCTCAAACTCGTATCAATTTATGGTTCCGTGTTTGTTACCTATTTGCTTAAAACCACTTGCGTTTCTTTTGAGTGTGAGTGTATTTACGTTTTGGAGCTTGGAATTTTGACGCTTTTCTATATACGACTGTGACGTCTTATCTTTTGCGTCACAATGAGCGATGTGACGTCATAATGGTCACGTGCGATGTAGAGCGAAAGCCTTGCAAAGCTTGTTTTGTTTTCTTTAGGGATGCCCACCTCATGTAAGCTTACCAACTTGTCGTGCTTATATGCTTCCAATGCCTGTCATATGTTCGAGTGAAGTATTACGGTGTAAACAAACTGCTTGAGTATATACGGCACCATACTTTGTTCGGAGATTCCGTTATTCAGATCGATAACCCACTCAAAACACTGGACTCAACCCATGCCGCTTCACTCAGTATATTTGCTAACACCAAAGAGTTCGCGTTTTATTTAGTCATGGTAGAATGGAGATAAACATACTGTTTTCAATGTAGAGCTAGGTTACCTGAAGCTTTAACCGCGCTAAGTTTAACATTTGATACCTCACGCTGCGCGTTTGGTTAAATCTACAGGTATAGCTCTACACTGAAAACACAGTATGTTTATCTCCTAAATGTAGTTTCTGTTTAGACTGTTTATAGTTGCAATTTCAAGTTAACGTGAGTGAGCTGGTTTTTACAGTACTTTAGTAATATCGCGGCTGAATGTTGGAGTTTAGCCTCAACAACGCAGTCATATGTTCCTTCATCGTTGTGGTGAAATCCATTAACACAGGGAATCGAAGTATCAGCGGATCCTGGTATCGCCAAGAGACGTAATCACTAGGACCATTTTCAAGTTAGAGACAATTTGACTATTATAAAAAAATCGAACTCAAACAGAAACATCAAAAATATTTTATTTATACATATGACGTTACATCGTGTGGACTATATACAACCATTAACATAACCACACACATCAGCATCTAATAGTCGCTTACAACTGCCCTTGATATAATACAGTTTAAAAAACAATACATAAAAGTACCGTATTTCCTCATACAGACGCAAACCCAAACGGGCGATCATTTTCAATATATTCCCTTCTCTAACCCGCAAGGTGCGCTGAACAAGACAGATGGCGCTCGTTGCAGGTTGAGTGAGTGAGTGAGTATGGTTTCACGCCGCTTTTAGCAATATTCGAGCAATATCACGGTGGGGGGCACCAGAAATGGGCTTCACACATTGTATCCATGTCGGGAATCGAACCCGGGTCTTCGGCGTGACGAGCGAACGCTTTAACCACAAGGCTACCCGACCGCCCCCTTTATATTGTAAGAACAGGTTCTTTTACATTTAAATTGCGCATGTATTCATCCATCAGTAAACCCAGGACATTCATCCGGAAATATATGTCCCCGATTTAATTTAATTGTGGGACCAAGGTTCTAAAGATGAATTTTAAAACTGGACTTCTGATATGAATGTAATGTTGATATTAGATTGGTTAAAAGTCACATTTCTTTTCACATGAAAATTTCATGACGTGAATCGAACCTGCATCCTCGCATATCGTGTTTAATATTGTAACCCACTGTTTTCCCAGTGAGCATCTGAGAAAGGTGATGGAAGGGTGTTCAATCTAACATGTCATGACTTAGTCGTGTGCATGCTGCACCTGGTCTTACACTGTCCACTTTCATCGAATTCCTTTTATACCGCGACGCACTGTATTGTTTCACTATAAGGTATTCCGATGTATTATTTTTTCTTTATTTCTTGCAAATATAAGCTAGATAAAAACCTCCTCCTCGGTCTTGACATAGAATCACTACATTCTCAGTCAAAACCCAGGAGGAGGATCTTATCCTTCACTTACATCATTACAAAAGTCTAGTAAATTAATTAAGGCCTGTATTCGACGCCGGGTACTTGATGCCCAGGGCGTCCATCAGAGGAAGCATAAGTTATTCTTTTAGATGTTGTGTCCGTTACAAGTATCATTGACCACAACCAAAAGGAGTCAATGAAACCACATTAGTTCCACGTGATTAACGAAACACGTAATATTCCTGTGTATTCAGGTAGGCGACCAAAACAGCCATTGACCGGAATGCAGGGTTTCTGGATTATCGGGGTTTCTCTGTACAACGAAATGATGGTTAAACAACATTAAGTACATTGTGATTTCATGTTATTGGCTAAATTCATTTAAAACAAAGGATCCTGGATTCATCAGACGTGAAAGAGTTTTGTTTCGGATGTATCTCCTTATTTTCAGCAAATTCACAATTCGCGACCCTTGCAGGTTACGGAAAGAGGCGATTTGTGTGTTTGTTGTTTAACGCCGCACTCCGCAATATTCCAGCTACATGACAGCGGTCTGTAAAAAGTCGAGTCTGTACCAGACAATCCAGTGATTGACATTATGAGCATCGATCCACGCAATTGGGATATGATGACATGCATCAACCAAGTCAGCGAGCCTGGCCACCCGATCCCGCAAGAGGCCTTCCTCGAAACGTAAGATATCATCTTCAAATGTATGTATTTAGGACAGGTCATTCTTGACATAGAGATGAGTAAGGGGAATAGTACACTGCCGTTCAACGGTGCGAGCGTAATGGAAAAGGCAAGTGACGCAGTTCGGGAATCTTGGAGTGAGGGAGTGAGTTGGGTTTAACGCCGCTTTTAACAGTATTCCAGTTATATCGCGGCCTTATGTTGGAGTGAGTGAGGGAGTGAGTTGGGTTAAACGCCGCTTTTAACAGTATTCCAGTTATATCATGGTGTGTCAGCTTAATGTTGGAGGAAAGCCCGAAGTGATGCAGGTCTCAGACGTTTACCACTTCGGTGAAACCCACGAGCACGGGTATGGTGCTGACAAACCTAGAAACATAATCGGGGCGAACCAAGATTCGAACCCACAACCAAAGATCCATTGCGATTTTGATGTTCGACAACACAGATTAAACGCCAAACAAATCATTACCAAAACTTATCACCTACCGTACATCAGAAACATGAGAATGTTCGACAAAAACTTTAGATCTAACGAACCTCGCCTATATCTTCCCTTGATGTGAGGCTAATAAATATAGGGAAAGGTTTCTTCGGCATCTGCGCGTTACTTTAAATCCAGCGCGTCAGTCATTTCTATTGGCAATAACAAATATTTTTCAAATTTCCCCGGGTCATATAAACTTGCTGTTATCCATGCTCGACAACTGTCATTGTATTGAGGAGCTGTTTAATGAGTGACCAGTTGTGTTTTGTACGGAAACCTTTTAGGGCCATTTGTTTATATATATTTTTTTCTTGAAATGTCAAGATGTTATTTTGAATTTTCAAGATTCTAAGTTAAAATTTCAAGACACATAATGATCTTGAAATTTCGAGTTAAGAAGTTGAAATTTCAAGTTAGTTGAAAAAAACACAAAAAAACCAAATGTCCCGGAAAGGCTTCCGTAGTTTCGGTTATGCTTGGTTAAAAAAAATAAGGGTTATTCCCCCATCACTTCGGAGAAAAATATGCCCGAGGAACATGTTTTTTATACAGCCCAATAAACGTAAAAGTTGAATTTGGAGCATCGTCAATACTTCACCCGCTTTGCTGTGCAATCGCTCAATTCAACCAAGAGAGTTCCGAAAGTTCAGACCAGACCAATGAGCGTTCAGCTTTTAGATCGCAAAAGCATCAAAATTTCTCGTGAAGCCGTGAAGTACTGACTGTCCGTCTGGATATATGATAGGATATTGGAGTTCCCATTAAAGCCTTTATATCAAGAGTGGACCTTTGTTACAAATAATTACATATGTACATTATTTACACAATGTGAGCAAAGACTTAACAAGCAAGCAATCTCATGTCGCAAGGTAATGTGGCTGATTTTCATGGGTTCAACTATCAGTGTCTTTACGGTAAATAGATCATTTGAAATATGACATTACGGGAAGCGCTGACTACGCACTCCGGGGCAGATTACAACTATCAGTGTCTTTACGGTAAATAGATCATTTGAAATATGACATTACGGGAAGCGCTGACTACGCACTCCGGGGCAGATTATCATAGGTACAACTATCAGTGTCTTTACGGTAAATAGATCATTTGAAATATGACATTACGGGAAGCGCTGACTACGCACTCCGGGGCAGATTATCATAGGTACAACTATCAGTGTCTTTACGGTAAATAGATCATTTGAAATATGACATTACGGGAAGCGCTGACTACGCACTCCGGGGCAGATTATCATAGGTACAACTATCAGTGTCTTTACGGTAAATAGATCATTTGAAATATGACATTACGAGAAGCGCTGACTACGCACTCCGGGGCAGATTATCATAGGTACAACTATCAGTGTCTTTACGGTAAATAGATCATTTGAAATATGACATTACGGGAAGCGCTGACCACGCACTCCGGGGCAGATTATCATAGGTACAACTATCAGTGTCTTTACGGTAAATAGATCATTTGAAATATGACATTACGAGTAGCGCTCACCACGCACTCTGTGGCAAATGTTTGGCAATTATTTGAGTCTTGTCTGAATATCGTAACTGTACCATCCTCCGAGTCAGAGACTTCGGGTGAGCTTGTCACACGTGTGAGGATATCATCGGATGTTGCAACTTTACCGCATTGCTTTCCCATTAGCTAAAATCATTCCCTCTCCTGCATGCATCTGAATTCACAGTTGGAAAAAGTCCTAATTCGGAATTCAATTGGTTCACTGTGCTGTCCCGACTCCACTGACGATGGAGTGATCTCCCCTGAATGACACAGCGGTGGTGTAAAGAGCCTTGTGCCCCTCAAACAATCTTTCATCTAACTCTCAACTTCTTTCGCTTTCGCGACATGACATGCGCTCTCCATGCCTATTCATGTCCAATTCAAGTCCAAAGCAGTGATTCTTGTCCTGTTGTGATCAACTGCCGCATCAACTGACCTGAGGTCACACATTATTGCACCTGAACGACCACCCGCCCGTCCCTCGTCTCACAGGATACCGTTCTTCCGGAACTGCAGATCTCATCTCCATCCTCATCTGAACCATCTCCCATCCGATCTGTTCCCCTCTGCCCCCTTATCTGCCCCCCACCCCAACCTATTCCATCCCCTTCCGTCCCTAATCTGACCCCAACCCAACCCCTATCCATCTGTTCCCTCGCTGATCTGATCCCTCCACCCTGATCTGTGCCCCTTCCGTCCCTGATTTGATCCCCGCCCCACCCTAGCTGATCCCCTCCCCACCCTGATCAGATCCCTACCCCGATAGAACTGATATACATACTTTTGTGATTCTGATGCGAATTTCTACTGAAAACACAAATATTTGGATGATGCTGACATTTGCCAAAATGTGGAATTGCTTTCGAGGTAATCCCCAAGTATACCAAGTTTTCACAGTTATTTCATAATGTGTGCTGCTCCTCGTCAGTAGAACGTGGCAGTGTGCAGAATAGCCCGGTCTACGTTGGATTCGAACTCCTGGAGGATTTCGTCAATCTCGTTATCCAGGTCGTCTGAAGTGTGCAGCTGAAACACAGAGCATTGGTACATGAGCTGAAGGTATCAAGACAATATCCCGTATGAAACAGAGCAAAGCTTAGAGTTGGGTGAGGTGATTTTGCTTGTTTGTTTGATGTTTAACGCTGCACTCAGCAATAGTCAAGCCATGGCGGCGGTCTGGACCAGACAATCCAGTGATTGACATCATGATCATCGCTCTATGCAATTGAGATACGATGACATGCTATCAACCAAGTCATCTGGCAATAAGATCGCTTCTTTCAAACAGCACAGGTTACATGGACCTATTCCAACCCTGGATCCCTACTGGAAGACCAGCACGGGTTGCTGGGGATCTATTCTAACCCTGGATCCCTACTGGGAGACAAGCATAGGTTGTTGGGGATCTATTCTAACCCTGGATCCCTACTGGGAGACAAGCATAGGTTGCTGGGGATCTATTCTAACCCTGGATCCCTACTGGGAGACAAGCATAGGTTGCTGGGGATCTATTCTAACCCTGGATCCCTACTGGGAGACAAGCATAGGTTGCTGGGGATCTATTCTAACCCTGGATCTCTACTGGGAGATAAGCATAGGTTGCTGGGGATCTATTCTAACCCTGGATCTCTACTGGGAGACAAGGACAGGTTGCTGGGGATCTATTCCAACCCTGGATCCAAAGTGCAACACTGTAACCACCCAATCCTCAGTCTCGACGGTTCTGGGGAAAGGCAGGGAGACTGGACATGCCCGGATGTTCAAGCCAACGACTTCCTTACCAAGGTGACGAGGTCACATATCATGAAGGCGCCTATCGTGGCCTCCTCATGGTTGTCTTGGATATCAATGTTGATGATGTGGACAGCCTGCTCCTCTTCCTTCAACCTGGACTCCAGATCTGTCAAGAATTACAATTACAAATCAGTTAAATCTTTATTGCACAAACTGTGCTTGAGTAAGTTGGTTAGTTTGGTGCATGTCGCTAAAACAGTACAGTAAAGTACCGTTATAACGAAAGGGACTACTTATTTTAGTTGGTTATAACCGTAGTTCGTTATAAGCATATATACAGCATAACTACAGCAAATAGTCGGGACCAAAAAAGTAGTTCGTTATATCCGTCAGTTCGTTATAAGCGTGTTCGTTATAACCGTAGTTTACTGTATTTCAGTTATATCACCTTAATGTGGGTGGAAAGCCCAACCTGATGCAGGTCTTAGTGAGTATGGTTTTATGCCGCTTTTAGCAATATTCCAGCAATATCACGACGGGGCACACCATAAATGGGCTTCACACATTGTACCCACGTGGGGAATCGAACCCGGGTCTTCGGCGTGACGATCGAACGCTTCAACCACTAGGCTACCCTACTGCCCCATGCAGGTCTTAAGACCTTTACGACGAGCTGGGTATGGTGCTGAGAAACCTAGAAATATGATCAGGGTGAAACGGGATTCAAGCCATTTGCTTTACCAGAGACCAGCGTTAGGTTTCTCGCTGCATTGATCAAGATTACATATCAAGTCCAAAGTTGGTGTTAGTGTTGGCAGACAAAGGATTAAAAATTTGTGGATCCTGGCACTGAAAAGGGACACACCTTAGGCACACTAAATCATATTTACAATTGCCGAGGACCCTTGAAGATTCCGGGGTAGAATAGGTCTTCAGCAATCCATGCTTGCCGTAAAAGGTGACTATGCTTGTCGTAAAAGGCGACTAACGGGATCGGGTGGTCAGGCTCACTGACTTGGTTGACGCATGTCATCGATCCCAATTGCGTGGATCGATGCTCATGATATCAATCACTGGATTGTCTGGTCCAGACTCGATTATTTACAGATCGCCGTCATATAGCTGGAATATTGCGACGTAAAACAACAAACCAACAACAACAACAATTGCCGAGTGCGTTTATGCAAATAAAAGTCAAAGGGCAAAAACATACATGCTGAACGCTCTGACTATGTTTGTTTGTTGTTTAACGCCGCACTCTGTAAATAATCGAGTCTGGGCCAGACAATCCAGTAATTGACATCATGAGCATCGATCACGTAATTGGGATACGATGCCATTCATCAACCAAGTCAGCGAGCCTGACCATCCGATCCCGTTAGCCGACTCTTGCAACAAGCGTAGTAGCCTTTTACGGCAAGCATGGGTTGCTGAAGACCTGCCCTGATTATGTCACATGCCCCGATTGAGAATGAACAACTCACCATCAATGACCTGGTCATACACACGCTCTTCACACGTGACAATGACGTCAAACTTGTCCTTGCAAGCCTGGAAGCGTTCCGGCTTGGGCTTGATGCGTCTGTTCCTGTCCAACATGTGAAGGATTCCGTTCTGGGTGTAGCTGAGGTAGGGTTAAGGACGTGTTTGGAAACGTGATGACAACATGGACAAGAGACCTTAGCTCCTCGAATCATGCACTGCGTAATCGAGTATGCTACCGGAGTGTGTGTTTGTTGTTTAACGCCGCACTCAGCAATATTCTAGCTGTGTGACGGCGGTCTGTAAATAATCGAGTCTGGATCAGACAATCAAGCAATTGACATCATGAGCATCGCACCACGATATTGGGATACGATGACATGCATCAACCAAGTCAGCGTGCCTGACCAACCGATCCCGTAAGTCGCTTCTTACAGTGAGTGAGTGAGTATGGTTTTACACCGCTTTTAGCAATATTCCATCAATATCACGGCGGGGGGACACCAGAAATGGGCTTCACACATTGTACCCATGTCGGGAATCGAACCCGGGTCTTCGGCGTGACCAGCGAACGCTTTAACAACCAGGCTACCCGATCGCCCCCGCTTCTTTCAAGCACGGTCGCCTTTTACGGCAAGTATGGGTTGCTGAAGACCTACTCTGACCAGGTTCTTCACGGGTGGAGTGTCTCTTAAACATAGAAAGGTTGTTTGCATGTAAATTATGCGAATTATTTTGGGACTATTCCGATAATTCGATTTCGGCCGATAACCTTGATGAGATTATTAAAGTTACTCCTGATAACCTTCCTACGTGGTGCAAATATAACAAATGTACTTCAAAACCTCCAGCGGGCACCAGAAGTGGGCTTCACACATTGAAAACATGTATAGAAAATCGATACTATTTGTAAATCTAACGTTGCATCTTCATCAAGCTATGAATCAGTGAACGACGGTGTCGACCTACCCGACTCTGCTGGCTCTATGACGCACGAATCTTGTATGACAAACTCATTGGGCGGAAATAACCAACATATGAATGGCACAATGAGAGACAAAATATACAGGGTTCTGGTGGAGGGGCCGGGGAGACACGATTTTGTTCACTGCTTCAAACCACCCAATATTATTCTGTGAAAGGACCCGAACAATTTCAATTTAGAAATCATGAGGACAAATAAAAGAAGAAATTCTTTCTTTAACAAAATGGAATATCAATTGGCAAGTCCCTCACTAAAAACAATTCGTTGATAACATGTTTTCACATCCGGTTTTTTTCTGAGTAGAGTAAACGTTTCTAAAACGTCTTCAGATGAGTAATCTAAAAAATATCGTATTTCATTACTTCACTAAATCATCAACAAAGGACAGCTCAGAGACAGATGAGCGATTGAGTGAGCGATTGAGTGAGCGAGTGAGTGAGTGAGTGAGTGAGTGAGTGAGAGTGAGTGAGTGAGTGAGTGAGTGAGTGAGTGTGTTCAAGCAAGTTTAACTTCGCTTTGGACATTATTTAAGTTACATCACAACCTGTCGTCTAAATGTGGGTGGAAAGCCCGAAGTATTCCCTTGAGCGCGGGAATGGTTCTGGTAAACCAGGGAGATTCGAACCGGATAAGCAATTGAGAGGGGTGTTACAACTCAGGATGGTTAAAGACGAATTCCACACTTGATAATATCATAATTATTATTATACATTTTTATATGGCACTTATGCAGGTATTAGTATCAGCCCAAAGGCGGTTTATTTGTTCCCCGACCATTGGATCTGTTTGAATTCCAGTTATCTTTCTCAACTCCCTGGGGAGTATACAACCAAAGCTGCCTACGGGCGCTAGAGGGTTTTTATACCCAACCATATGATAGAGGTGTGGCATGAAGTGCAACTCATTCTTCCGGACAAAACTGACGCGATTCCCGTAAGAAAAGACAGGAGTGGGTGAATGAGGTGGGTTCTCGACGCTTTGAACAGTATTTCACCGATACGGCGGCATGTCAGTTGAATCTGGGGAGAACGCCCAAAGTGATGTAGATCAAAGACGATGATCACTTTGGTTGAGTCCGCTGGCACGGCGCCAGGGACTGCAATCAGGGCTAATACAAATGGTGACCGGACCCTACACACAGCAATATTCCACCTGTATGACGGTAGTCTGTAAATAATCGAGTCTGGACGATACAATCCAGTGATTGATATCATGATCATGGATCTACGGAATTGGAATACGATGACATGCATCAACCAAGTCAGCGGGACTGACCACCCGATCCCGTTAGTCGCCTGTTACAGTAAGCATGGGTTGCTGAAGGCCTATTCTACCCTGGAACTTCACGGGTATTCAGCAATACAGGGAAACCCTGTTAATCTTGACGGTACCGTTGCCAGTTAAATCGTCCTGATTATCGAATCATTGGATAGTTACCCCTTTACCTTAAACAGACGGGCCCAACAGTAATTGTCCAGAAGGTGGGGTTTCTGGTTTAACGGGGTACGGCTTACCGTGGTTTCACTGCCACCAGCCCACTCAACTTTACGTGTCACGTCAAACGCATCTGAGAGTGGCCTTCCGGCAGGTTACCCGTACAAACGATAACCCGCCACAGAAGCCATATTGGCCAAAAAAACATTTAGTTGTGTCTCTAGGGCGAGCCAGGAACATTACTAAGGCAAGCCAGGAACTTTACCAGGAACTTTACCAGGGCAAACCAGGGGCGTTACCAGGGCAAACAAGGAACGTTACCAAGGCAAACCAGGAACTTTACCAGGGAAAGCCAGGAACATTACCAGGTCGAACCAGGAACATTGCCAGGGCGAACCAGGACCATTACCAGGACCATTGGCAGGGCGAACCGGAACATTACTCGGGCCAACCAGGAACATTGCCAGGTCGAACTAGGACCATTGCAAGGTCGAACCAGGAACATTACGAAGGCGAACCAGGACCATTGCGAGGTCCAACTAGGAACTTTACCAGGGTAAAACCAGGAACATACCAGGGCAAACGAGGAACACTACCAGGTCCAACTAGGAACTTCACCAAGGCGAACCAGGAACATTACCAGGGCGAACCAGGAACTTTACCAGGGCGAACCAGAAGCGTTACCAGGGCGAACAAGGACCATTACACGGGGGAACAAGGACCATTACCAGGGCGAACCAGGAACATTGCCAGTGCGAGCCAGGAACATAACCAGGGCGAACCAGGAACAATACCAGGGCGAACTAGGACCATTACCTGGCCGAACCAGGAACATTACCACGGCTAACTAGGACCATTACCAGGGCCAACCAAGAACATTACCAGGGCGAACTAGGACAAGTACCAGGGCCAATCAGGAACATTACCAAGAACACTACCAGGAACATAACCAGGTCAAACTAGGAACATTACCAGGAACATTAACAAGGTAAACCAGGAATTTTACCAAGGCAAGACAATAACTTACAGTGTCCCGTGTTTATGAAACCATCCTTCGTGATTATTGGCGAAGCCATATAAATAATTGATATTTTGTAGTGTTGTTTTACGCTGTATCTGTGAGTGTGTGAGTGAGGTTTTACGCCGCTTTTAGCAATATTCCAGCAATATCACGGCGGGGGACACCAGAAATGGGCTTCACACATTGTACCCATGTCGGGAATCGAACCCGGGTCTTCAGCGTGACGAGCTAACGCTTTAACCACTAGGCTACCCGACCGCCCGCTGTATCTGTGTACATTGTTGTCGCTGGATTCGGAAAATAGCAACTGTCGAGGCAGAAAAAACTCGACACGTTTCGTTTCATGTAAGTAATTATGAGGAAAATTAATATTGTTTACATTGCACCCTCTCCTGCCCCTCCAAAAAGAGGTATCTGTATCTGTATCTATACTTGTGCGGGTATATTAGTTTCTTGTGAACAACGCATGTGGAGACGGGCTCAAATTCAACATCGACATTTTGTAAGAACGTTATATAGAGGAAGCAGAGCACCAGGAACGCTGTCAATCCCAAACACTCAACAATAAAGGGAAATAGGTTCCGCGACAGCTAGTTATGGCAGATTATTATTAACTACGACTATTGACCAAAACGTGTAACCAGAAACAAGGTCTGAGTGAGTGGGTGAGTATGGTTTTACGCCGCTTTTAGCAATATTCCAGCAATATCACGGCGGGGGACACCAGAAATGGGCTTCACACATTGTACCCATGTCGGGAATCGAACCCGGGTCTTCGGCGTGACGAGCGAACGCTTTAACCACAAGGCTACCCGAACGCCCCTAACAAGGTCTGAGAATAGTGAACGCATGTCGCCCACTAAACCATCTTAGTCAGGTGCGGTTGCTGCAACAGGGTGTTCTTTGAGCTGAGTACTAACGACCTGGAGCCTCGGAGCAGTAACCTTGTTCGTCAACATACTGGTTGGTCGCTTGCAGTCCATCCTTTGTTTTTTAACGCCGCACACAGCAATATTTCAGCTATATGACGGCGGTCTGTAAATAATCGACTCTGGACCACACAATCCAATGATTGACATCATGAACATCGATATACACAATTGGGATACGATGACATGCATCAACCAAGTCAGCGAGCCTGACCACCCGATCCCGTTAGTCGCCTCCTACGACAAGCATAATCGCCTTTTACGGCAAGCATGGGTTGCTGAAGACCTATTCTACCCCGGATCTTCACGGGTCCCATCCTTTTGTACACCCCTGCCTGCTGTTTATGTATACAAGATACAACGCCACTGTCAATAATTCTTTAACCTATCTGCACCAAACCATGTCTGACAACTAATCATTGAGTTACGCATGTATCTTCCGTCGTAATGTATTATAGTATTCCACATTCACAATACCTTTTGAACTATTTTGTCTCTGGGCACCACGACAAATGAGTGAGTTTGGTTCAACGTTATTTTCAAAATCATCCGTATTATTTATGCAGGTCTCAGACATTTACCATTTTGGTGAAACGCACGAGCACGGGTATGGTGCTGACAAACCAAGAAAAATAATAGGGGCCAACCGGGATTTGAACCCACGATCATAGGTTTCTGGCGCACCAAAGGGACGCAACTCTGCACAGCGAATTGCGCTTCCTTAGATCAATGCAAGTTTGACCATCAACAAATCAACTGGGGACGTCAGGAATGGGCTTCACACATTGTATCCATGAGGGGATTTTAACCTTAATCTTCAGCGAACACTTAGGCCACTAGGCTACCCCACCGCCCCAGGAATCAATGAACATGATTCGGTAAAGGCCTGACAAAGTGCATTGAGACTATCAAGACCGTCCTTCAGAGGCTGGACACATCTTCAGTGAACGAGTATGTTGAAGTATTTAAGTTAAAGCAGCTAAAAGGTAGAGGTCTGAACACGTAACAAGCTTTTCGTCATTTCTCATCGGCCACACTAGCTCATTCAAATAGGCTTACATAACCTGCGGCTTCGTGCTGTTTGAATGCCCACAAAGTTGCGTAACATACTTCCACCTGTGTATCCAGATGTATATGCGTCCAGATTGTCTGCGTGGAAGAGTGTATTGGCACAGTAGTCCAGCCATATAACAGCCGTGAGGTCTTAAGGTGAGGTAAAATGGGGTTTAACATTAAGATTATTGCACTCTACATAGCGACGTGCAGGCACGCGAATGTGTGTTGCTGCTTGTACTAGTCCGGACTGATGCCGATTTTTGAGATACCATGCCGCAGTTTAACATGAATACCCCACTCAGACACAATATACTGACCCTTAATGCCGAGTGCCAGAAAGGGTAACAACAAGTACCATCTTTTAACGTCTTTTGGTATGACGCGGCCGGGGATCGAACCCCGGACCTTCCGCTCTCCGGGCGTACGCTTTATCCACTAGACTACGGAGGCGGTCTCTTAAGGTGAGATGAAATCCCTAATTGCTTGTGGTGGAGGTCTGTCCACTTTGGAGTGAGTTGGGTTTTACACCGCTTTTACCCATAGTCCAGAAATTCCAGGCCTGGGGACACTACCTATGTGGGAAATTTGAACACAGGTCTTCGGCGGGCAACCGCATTAACCGTTAGGATACCCCCAAGATCCCAGTTAGACGGAATCAACGAGCACATGTATGGTAGAATAGAAGCCAGGAATAATGAGAGTGAACTTCGGAATCGAAACCACAACCATTTAAACTCTCTATGGAGGCATACATCGAGGGCATGTTTCTGAAGTGTAAATTTGCCACCTCAAGTCGAGAAAGGTGGAGGCTACAAAATGCACTTAAGACACTGACCTCGCAATAACCGGATTACATATGCTATCTGATGATATAGCGATGTTTTTGCTGTTAATGTATCTGTACGGAATCAACCTATAATGGTTCCAGGGTCCAAATATGATGGGAAGTGCAGCTGCAAAGAACATCCACTCGCCTCCAGGAGTGCGTGGCCACCTGTGGTCGTTTACTATGAGTATATAGAGGTTATTTAACATGGCAAGTCCCATACACCTAACGTTTCTCAACAGTCCATAAAATAAACCATCATATCAACCCACTTGTTCTTGTGCGACAATCTCCACTGACCTTGACCTATTCAGGCAATGTCTCCGAAAGCTCATCCGGGCAATCTGGACCGGAAGTCGTACACCAGCAGGGTCCGATGTCCTCCACTCCAGGTGATGTCCGCATGCATTCCCCACCTACCAACAGTTCTTCCAGGCAATGCCAAATGACATCCAAATATTCGCAATTCGTGCTTCAAAACAAGCATTACTTCTAAAACGTACATAAGAGCAGTCACAGTGAAATACCGTCACGTCGATAAACCGTAAATTAACTCAGGACACAGGACATTCCCGCAAGCTCGATTACTGGTGGCAGTGGTCTTGCAGCTAAGCGTGAAGCCATGTCTGGAATTTCTCAGAGTTTACTCCACGAGATACTGAATGCTGTAGTCAAGATACTCTTCAGCTGTTACGTCGTGCATGATGGTTCTCACGTTAATGTGCCCAAGTCACGCCCCTCCAGGTTCCGCAATAAGGGTCTGAATACAAAGTCGGATTAGAGTGTAACAAGTGCTACGTCCTGTGACCAGGTTAATTTGTTATGTCAATGACAAAGCACATCCAAGACACGTGTAGAATTTGAATTGAGTGAGTGGTTGGGGTTTTAATTTTAAATCTGCATTTGGCAGTATGTTTCAGCCACATCCCCGGACCCTTTTGTAATGTGGGAGAAGCTCCCAACAAGCCTGGGGTTTAAGTCCTTAATAAGGCCACTGATATTGCGCTAAATTTCCACACACACGTGCATGCTCAAAGCTCTACATTATTATCACCCAGTCAATAGATAAGTGTGCACTCGATTTTCATTCTTGGCTCACTTTACCATCTCATCCTACCAGGTACCCATTGACTGCTAATTTTCCACACGACACACGTGCATGCTCAAAGCTCTACATTATTATCACCTGGTCAATGGATCAGTGTGCACTAGATTTTCATTCTTGGCTCACTTTACAATCTCATCCTACTGGGTACCCATTCACTGCAGGGTGAAGAGAAGCATATGTGAACAAAGTAATTTGCCCAAGGAGACATCACATCAGCTACATGTGCTGGTGTGGGGCAGGACCGAAGCCTAGAAACTCTCTGGAGTGAAGCTTCTGAAAGGGTCTCCCATGCCTCCACTGCTTTCCTCACCTGATCTGTGACCTGACACTGTACACAGGACCAGGTGCCACCACAGCCATGGTCTGGATGGTGAATGAGGAAATCTTGGAATAAGAACCCACAAACACAGATCCAAGGAGGCTGGTCACTTGTCAGGAGAGGAGGTAGGGCTGCTGGGATATGCTTGAAACAATTTGAAGCTGTTGTGAAAATTCAGAAAATCAGTAATTATTTCGTTCCAGTTTTTATTGTTCAATGGATGATCAGATTGGTTGGTTTGTTGTTTAACGCTGCACTCAGCAATATTCCAGCTATATATGACGGCTGTCTGTAAATAATCAAGTCTGGACAAGACAATCCAGTGATTAACATCATGAGCATCGATCCACGCAATTGGGATCGATGACATGCATCAACCAAGTCAGCGAGCCTGACTACCCGATCCCGTTAGTCGCCTTTTACGACAAGCATAGTCGCCTTTTACGGCAAGCATGGGTTGCTGAAGACCTATTCTACCCTGGAATCTTCACGGGTCAGAAATAGATGTGTTGGGGACTCAATTCAGACTCTTCCACAAAATGCTCCCCACTCTCCTGAATATCAAATTGTTGGTCCAAAGCAAGCAGCACATCACCCATGTACAAATGATTCAGGATACAGGATTCGACCTCACAATCACAAGATTCTTGCACATCCAAGGGACAAACTCAGCACAGCAATGGCCACAAATTAGACACTGGACCAACCATGCCTCCCTCCACCTTGGTCAAGAGTGAGTGAGTGAGTTGGGTTTAACACCGCTTTTAACAGTATTCCTGTTATATCACATGTCAGCTTAATGTGGGAGGAAAGCTCGAAGTGATGCAGGTCTCAGACGTTTACCACTTCGGTGAAACCCACGAGCACGGGTATGGTGCTGACAAACCTAGAAACATAATCGGGGCGAACCGGGATTCGAACCCACAATCATAGGTTTTTGGCTTGACCAAGAGATGCAACTCTGCACAGCGAATCACGGCGCCTCAGACGACTGGGCCAGACATGCCCCCACCTTGGTCAAGACCCCATCTAACACATACCAATGAGCATGACATCACCAATATACGTGAGTTGAGTCTTACAGCAGTAACAGAGCGGTGACCCAAGAAATGGGTTTCACACTTTGTAATATGGGGAATCAAACCTTTTACAAGTGAACGCTTTCACCACTAAGCTACACCAACACCCCAGCAATATAACTGTTTCTGGTGGTCATTCTCAGGACAATGGTTAACATTTCATTTTAAATTTTCAAATAAATTAAACCATTCACAGAAATGTCTATTCTTTGTTGAATCCTGGAACAGTCCAACACATATTAATGCAAATGTAAAACAATCAGCGACTTAAATGTTTGTTTGTTTGTTGTTTAACGCTGCACTCAGCATACTCCAGCTACATGACAGCAGTCTGTAAATAATTGAGTCTGGACAGGACAATCCAGTGATTGACATTATGAGCATCGATCCCAAAATTGAGATATGACATGCATCAACCAAGTCAGCGATCCTGACTAACCGATCCGGTTTGTCGCCTTTTACAACAAGCATAAACGCCTGAGATGGGTTTTAGTCTTTTACCCACCTAAATCAATATTTCACACATTGTACCCTCCTTAGGCAATAAAACCATTGCCTTTAGCTGAGGATCCAATGATTGTACTACCTGGGCTACCTGACAGCTCAGAGCTCCTTGTAAAGATGTAAAAAATAAAGTACATGGATACAAAGACGTGAAAAGAAAGGTTTATTCAAAACAACACTTACATCTTAATGTCAAGGATAAGTTTTTAGAGCTGTTCTTGAAATGACCATCTTCTTATACTATTTAGATCAAGAAATCCTTTCCAATAAGGCCACACTTTTTTATTTTTTATGTTTCGCAGATTTATTCCATCTTTTCCACACAAGAACGGTATAAATAAAAATAAAAATAAATACTTTGTCAATCATTTATTTTTGTATTTATATGAAAGTCATTCTGCCATAGAGTTAAAACTGCAGGTGGCTTCTTGAATCACACAAAGTGATGTAGACATGGAATTCATATATAACATTTTATATTGTATCAGCGGGTCTATATTACTGGTGGGAGACATAAAAAAAATAATCTGTTAATGTTTCATTTGTTTCTTTTCCAGCTGCTTTTCAGTAGGGGTGGCGTGCCCGTGAAATGAAAAACATAAAATGTTTCCAACTGGTTGTCTGTTACCGTATTCGACGTAATAAGCGCCCTGCTCTAATAAGCGCCCACTGCGATATTTGCCAATATATTGGCTAGTAAACAATCTCAATTAGCACCCCTTCCAAGTGGTTTACGTACATAAGACTTATTTATTTGCGTATAATACGCACTCGTATGTTATATGCACCCTTAATTATGGGCAATTAAATCCTGGAAAAATATTTCTGTCGTATATAAACATTTCAGGCTTCAGCATAAACCACGAAATTTACGATCTTTCAACTCAAAATAATATTCTAATAAGAGCCCCCTATTTCTAATTTTGAGAGCGCCCTGGGCGCTTATTACCTCGAATACGGTATGTCACATAGCTATGTCATATACTACTCAAAAAAAGTTAAGGATCACCCGATTCTTTCATATTGGTAATGTTAATCTGTCATGGCATGAGAGATTAACTATCGTAATATGAAAGAATCAGGTGATCCTTAACTTCTTTTGAGTAGTATATGTCTGAAAGCCTTGACACCATACACAGATTTATCCAGGATTTAAAACTAGTGAGTGGGCAAGTTTTTCACGTCGCTTTAGGTAATATTTCATCAATATCAGGACAGGGGAGGATTCAAAACTAAGTGCCCTTGCCAGGTACTTTTGAATTTTTTTAAATATTTTGCTCGAAACTGCTACATGTATTTTTTAAAGCTTATTTTCTTAACTTCAGAGGTATCTGAAATAATGCAATGATGTCAAAATAAACCACCTCTACAAGTCCTGCTTTTAGTGAAACACAAGTCACCTAGGCCAAGCCATCACATAGGTTATAAATATCAACATTAATTGGGAATTAGTTTTATTCCTATGTGGGAAATATTACTGACATTTGCTGTAGACTTGGTAGCGAATATCTGCCTCTAAGCAGGTCTACATAAAACCATAACCTACAATTAATAAAGAATGAGTCCTGAGTTTTACATATGAAATGTCCTCTAATTTAATAAGACATATAAGTCAACTCATGGTGATGCTATTTTCCAGAAAACTATCTGCAGCCAGAGATGAAAAATGGCAGCAGTCAGCTAGAGCCAGTTTGTCTGAAAGGTTGGCTTGCTAAAAGTATCCTGAGGACGTGTAGAGTTTGAGGATTTTAGAGGGTGTCGAATCTGTCATGAAAGACTGGTGGTTCCAGTTTAAAAAAACATTTTGCAAATATTTCTATGTTTCAGTCAGAAAGCATTTACATGTAGTTGTACAAAAGTTGTAGTTGGAGGTGACCTTCATATTGACCTATTGAGTGAGTGAGTGAGTATGGTTTTACACCGATTTTAGCAGCATTCCAGCAATATTGAAATGGGCTTCACAAATTGTACCCATGTTGGGAATCGAACCCGGGTCTTCGGAGTGACGAGTGAACGCTTTAACCACTGGGCTACCCCACCGCCCCTGACCTATTGGGACTGAATGTGAAATCACTAATAATGGAATTTTGTCATTGCTTGTCAAGGTTAATGTCTGCTAACTCGTACCTGACCAATTCATAGTCTATTTTTGTTTTAGTTTGTTGTTTATATATTCAAAAGTTGGTGAATATTGTCTACCGCAATAATCTGGCCACATCACAGCAGTCTGTAAAAAGTCAAGTTCAGGCCAGACAGACCAGTGATTGACATTATGAGCAACATCCCACACTGAGCCTTGACCGCCCATTTCCATTAAGTTGCCCTCATTAACAACATTGTTAACTTAATTATAATTTACTAATTTAATTGGTTATCAGACTTCACAATCCATTGGGAGATCATTGAAATCAAATCAAATTGAGTCAAATCCCTTCATTAGTTATTTTAAAAATCAGCTGATGTCAGTACATTGCAAAAGCTCTTCTGGTCCATTACTGTTGTAAAGGATGCTGTCAAACAACACAAAACCAACTGTGGGGACAGTAGTAAGTTGGGTTTAATGCTGCTTTGGTCAGTATTTCAGTTATATCACAGTGTTTCAGCAGGATGAGGGAGGAGTGATTAAGTTGGGTTTAGCGTTGCTTTGGCCAGTATTTCAGTTATATCACAGTGTTTCAGCAGGATGAGGGAGGAGTGAGTGAGTTGGGTTTAACACTGCTTTGGTCAGTATTTCAGTTATATCAGTGTTTCAGCAGGATGAGGGAGGAGTGAGTGAGTTGGGTTTAACACTGCTTTGGTCAGTATTTCAGTTATATCAGTGTTTCAGCAGGATGAGGGAGGAGTGAGTGAGTTGGGTTTAACACTGCTTTGGTCAGTATTTCAGTTATATCACAGTGTTTCAGCAGGATGAGGGAGGAGTGAGTGAGTTGGGTTTAACACTGCTTTGGTCAGTATTTCAGTTATATCAGTGTTTCAGCAGGATGAGGGAGGAGTGAGTGAGTTGGGTTTAACACTGCTTTGGTCAGTATTTCAGTTATATCAGTGTTTCAGCAGGATGAGGGAGGAGTGAGTGAGTTGGGTTTAATGCTGCTTTGGTCAGTATTTCAGTTATATCACAGTGTTTCAGCAGGATGAGGGAGGAGTGATTAAGTTGGGTTTAGCGTTGCTTTGGCCAGTATTTCAGTTATATCACAGTGTTTCAGCAGGATGAGGGAGGAGTGATTAAGTTGGGTTTAGCGTTGCTTAGGTCAGTATTTCAGTTACATCAGTGTTTCAGCAGGATGAGGGAGGAGTGAGTGAGTAAGTTGGGTTTAGGGCAGCTTTGGCCAGTATTTCAGTTACATCAGTGTTTCAGCAGGATGAGGGAGGAGTGATGAGTAAGTTGGGTTTAGGGCAGCTTAGGTCAGTATTTCAGTTACATCAGTGTTTCAGCAGGATGAGGGAGGAGTGAGTGAGTAAGTTGGGTTTAGGGCAGCTTAGGTCAGTATTTCAGTTACATCAGTGTTTCAGCAGGATGAGGGAGGAGTGAGTGAGTAAGTTGGGTTTAGGGCAGCTTAGGTCAGTATTTCAGTTACATCAGTGTTTCAGCAGGATGAGGGAGGAGTGATGAGTAAGTTGGGTTTAGGGCAGCTTAGGTCAGTATTTCAGTTACATCAGTGTTTCAGCAGGATGAGGGAGGAGTGAGTGAGTAAGTTGGGTTTAGGGCAGCTTAGGTCAGTATTTCAGTTACATCAGTGTTTCAGCAGGATGAGGGAGGAGTGAGTGAGTAAGTTGGGTTTAGGGCAGCTTAGGTCAGTATTTCAGTTACATCAGTGTTTCAGCAGGATGAGGGAGGAGTGAGTGAGTAAGTTGGGTTTAGGGCAGCTTAGGTCAGTATTTCAGTTACATCAGTGTTTCAGCAGGATGAGGGAGGAGTGAGTGAGTAAGTTGGGTTTAGGGCAGCTTAGGTCAGTATTTCAGTTACATCAGTGTTTCAGCAGGATGAGGGAGGAGTGAGTGAGTAAGTTGGGTTTAGGGCAGCTTAGGTCAGTATTTCAGTTACATCAGTGTTTCAGCAGGATGAGGGAGGAGTGAGTGAGTAAGTTGGGTTTAGGGCAGCTTTGGGCAGTATTTCAGTTACATCAGTGTTTCAGCAGGATGAGGGCGGAGTGAGTAAGTTGGGTTTAGGGCAGCTTTGGCTAGTATTTCAGTTACATCAGTGTTTCAGCAGGATGAGGGAGGAGTGAGTGAGTAAGTTGGGTTTAGGGCAGCTTAGGTCAGTATTTCAGTTACATCAGTGTTTCAGCAGGATGAGGGCGGAGTGAGTAAGTTGGGTTTAGGGCAGCTTTGGTCAGTATTTCAGTTACATCAGTGTTTCAGCATGATGAGGGAGGAGTGAGTGAGTTGGGTTTAACGCTGCTTAAGTCAGTATTTCAGTTACATCAGTGTTTCAGCAGGATGAGGGCGGAGTGAGTAAGTTGGGTTTAGGGCAGCTTAGGTCAGTATTTCAGTTACATCAGTGTTTCAGCAGGATGAGGGCGGAGTGAGTAAGTTGGGTTTAGGGCAGCTTTGGCCAGTATTTCAGTTACATCAGTGTTTCAGCTTGATGAGGGAGGAGTGAGTGAGTAAGTTGGGTTTAGGGCAGCTTTGGCCAGTATTTCAGTTACATCAGTGTTTCAGCAGGATGAGGGCGGAGTGAGTAAGTTGGGTTTAAAGTTGCTTTGGCCAGTATTTCAGTTACATCAGTGTTTCAGCAGGATGAGGGCGGAGTGAGTAAGTTAGGTTTAGGGCAGCTTTGGCCAGTATTTCAGTTATATCACAGTGTTTCAGCAGGATGAGGGCGGAGTGAGTAAGTTGGGTTTAACGCTGCTTTGGCCAGTATTTCAGTTACATCAGTGTTTCAGCTTGATGAGGGAGGAGTGAGTGAGTAAGTTGGGTTTAAAGTTGCTTTGGCCAGTATTTCAGTTACATCAGTGTTTCAGCAGGATGAGGGCGGAGTGAGTAAGTTGGGTTTAAAGTTGCTTTGGCCAGTATTTCAGTTACATCAGTGTTTCAGCAGGATGAGGGCGGAGTGAGTAAGTTAGGTTTAGGGCAGCTTTGGCCAGTATTTCAGTTACATCAGTGTTTCAGCAGGATGAGGGAGGAGTGTGTAGGTTGGGTTTAACACTGCTTTGGTCAGTAATCCCCTCATTGGGGTTAAAATGGGTTTCTGGTGTTTGAAGCGATGTGCAATATCAACGATCAGACCAGGGCCCAGTCTCCCTGCTCCTGCCTGGACTGTTGTTTTTCTGTCAGCTCATTTATTTGATTACAGTGACCACAACTTTTGTCACCTTAGTAACAACCCTGAAGATGCATTCAGTTGTTAACTTTGGGGGATTAATCCCCGACAGGCATTATTGTGTGCCATGGGTGCTGGTGTTATATTACCCAAACAAGATGTTAGTAATAAAACCCTAGTTACCAATTGCTAGTTGTTATTTTAATTATTCCCAAAGTCAAGATGAAAGGTCATTTCACACATCCAACAATGCATGCAATGTTGTTATTTTTATAGGATTAACAGAAATATCAGAACCAGCATAAGTTTGTTTGTTTGTTTGTTGTTTAACGCCGCACTCAGCAATATTCCAGCGGTCTGTTAAATAATCGAGTCGGGACCAGACAATCCAGTGATTGACATCATGAGCATCAATCCACGCAATTGGGATCGATGACATGTATCAACCAAGTCAGCGAGCCTGACCACCTGATCCCGTTAGTTGCCTTTTACGACAAGCATAGTCGCCTTTTACGGCAAGTATGGGTTGCTGAAGACCTATTCTACCCCGGAATTGAACCAGCATAAGAATCAATGTGACAATCATATCAGCCACGCCTAAATATAGGTGTGTTTTGGAGGCTATTTTAGAAGAATATGATTTCCGCACATTCACTTGGACCTTTAAATACTTTCTACAAATATTATGAATTTTTCTCTTTCGGAAATTGACTAAATCTATCTAAAAAATCGCAATCATTTTTTTCACTTTACCAGCTCTTTAATTGTGTTTTGGATGAGTTTCGTGGCAATCAATCATGGGGGACCTGGTATAGAACGTGCCCCTTGCACCCCATTGCCAATGGCATGAAGTGTACTAAATTCAAAACCTGTGGGAATTCCAGGTTAGAATGGGTTTCATGCAACCTATGCTGCTCGTAACAGGTGAGTTAATGGATCAAGTGATCATGCTTGTTGACATGATTGCAGGTGTGCCAATGCAACCTAAAGACGTGGATCGATGCTCATAACAATCACTGGATTGTCTGGTCCAGGCAAGATTATTTACAGGTCGCTGTCATATAGTGAGTGAGTGAGTATGGTTTTACGCCGCTTTTAGCAATATGACCGCGGGGGACACCAGAAATGGGCTTCACACATTGTACCCATGTTGGGAATCAAACCCGGATCTTCGGTGTGACGAGCGAACGCTTTAACCACTAGTCTACTCGACCGCACCTAGATGTCATACAGCTGAAATATTGCTGAGTGCAGTGTAAACAACACACACGTATGCACACTCTTGTCAGTCAATTTTATGTCATCAATATTCACAAGTTAGTCTAAACTTCACGACATATCTGTAATGTAGGCATCCCATCAATTATGTTGAAACCTCCGTAAGTGTTAAAGTGTTGATTTGCATATTTCTTCAGTCTGGAATCATATGGTGTGTGTATCTAAAATTTATCTTGGTGTGGGTAAATTTGCAGCGAACAAAGCTGTTCTGGGTGAAACTGGATGTCATTCTATGTTTATAAAGACGCAAATAAGGGGAACTAAGTACTGGATTAAGCTTTTGTGAATGAATGCAAGTTGATACCCCTCACAAAGTTATGTTATGCTTTAAGTATTAGAGTGAGTGAGTTGGGTTTAACGCCGCTTTTAACAGTATTCCAGTTATATCACAGCGTGTCAGCTTAATGTGGGAGGAAAGCCCCAAGTGATGCAGGTCTCTGACGTTTACCACTTCGGTGAAACCCACGAACAGGGGTATGGTTCTGACTAACCTAGAAACATAATCAGGGCGAACCGGGATTCGAACCCACAATCATAGGTTTCTGGCGTGCCCAAGGGACGCAACTCTGCACAGCAAATCACGGCGCCTCAGACGACTGGGCCACCCGTGCCCCCCTTAAAGTATTAGATGAGAATGGAAAAGTCAATTGGGCATTGTATGTGAGACATGTTATTTAGTAGTGGTTTTGCTTATGTGTGGTTATTCCAAGATGTTGGTGACTAAAACATGTTTTTATCTGCATTGAAAAGAGGCTTAAGAGATGTATATTTCCAATCATGGTACCACAGTTTAGAGTCATCTACCTTATTAGTGCATTATGCTGATATAAAATCTCTTCTGCAACCCGAATTATACATAACAGCACTAAGACACAAACAATTAGTTAGAGCAATGGGTAAATATCGAATATCTCTTCAAAACTTTCGAGTCAAAATTTGTTGTAAAAAGTCACTGTTAAGTATACCTCATTCAGAATCTATATGTAAAGACTGTGACCTTCATTTATTAGAGGATGAATACCATGTCTTTTTTGTATGTAAGAAATAAATTCATTTGAGATATACCTTTTTTTTTTTTACCTCATTACAGAAATATTATAAAGGTAATATTATCTTTGCAAATTTATTTAAATCCTGTGGCATTAATGAACTACGCTTGATAGCTTTATATTCATGTAAATAATTTAAAATGAGATTGACAGATGTAACACTCGGACATGTGACCTAAACTATGATTTATCTTACAACTGTACTATGGGCCATGAAGCCTGAATTACGAAATAAACTTGATCGATTGTATCTCAAATTTACCACTACTCAAATATACATAAGGTTAAAAAATAATAGTCTTGGTTCTCAGGCACTGGCAGCATCATCATAAAGTCTGCTGCATGTTTCCGTTTTCAAAAAAATAAAAAATTTCCTAATACTCAGGAACAATACGATCCAAAATATCAAAGAGTTACTTCCCTTTACATGTGCACTGCTTTACTGCACATCTCGTGTTATGGTCATGGCGGCAATATGAGTTTGCATAATTGTTTATGTAGAGAGGCCCTTTCCCAGGTTGATGGTACACAACTGTATATTTGGTTACATACAAGTTTGAACACGCAAAAAAGAAAATAGAAACCACTGCCTGCCCGCACTATGTTTTCAAAAGTCATTGCTTGAGAACTAATTCTAATATTTTTTAAGCCTAACAAGCAATACAAATTCCCCCTTCATTTCGAAACAAGACGGGTCCAATAAGCCTATTATTTCCAAAACCTGCGCCACCATTTTCACAAGTAATAGATTAAGCAACACAAAATATTCACATCTGAACTGTATCATTGGAGACCCTCTTCAGGACTTTTGCTACACAGATGGTCAATTTCAGAACACAGAACTCAACTCACTCACAATTGTTCGACATTTTGAAAGACAAATGTTGCACAGGAACAATCTGTAACAAATGAAATAAGCAATTATTCAAATATGACAAAACCATTATTATGTAACGTAACAAATCATTGTAACCTTAGAAATAGTAATTTTCCACATGTTTGTGATGGTGAATCAACACAAGTAAATCATGCTTATCATAATTGCTCTAGGGTATTGTAGCTTTACACTTGGGAGATAGATTTATATATCATGTGTAGAATATACTGTATTTCTAATTAAGAATAATGAACAGAAGTCAACACTTGAATACATACCTCTTCATTGATCCTGAATATCTCCATTACAGGGTTATAGGCAAAGGGAGATAATGAATGATAATTTGTGGAGTTGTCTCCCTTCAGTATAAATTGCATTTTCAAATGAACAGTACGGGCAAAAATAAACGATTTTTAGTAAGAAATGAATATTAGGTGAAATTAAAAAAACAAGACAAACTGGACTGAACATGATCATAGAAAACCAGTTTTGACAGTTTGGGCGCTAATAAATTGAAAGGGTATCATACCCCGGTCAATTTAACACCTGGCAGTCAAAATCATGTCACAAGCTAATTAGTCATCAAATACATTCATCCAAGCCATCAGTATAATCAATATAGGATCAGTATAACACCCAATACAACCAAGATCCAACAAAAGGCAAACTCATACTCAAATGAAAGGAAAATTGAAATTGCCATCTCACGCCTCAGACTCGGTCACAAAAAGCACTATGACAAGGTTTGTTCATCTTGCAATCAGGCTGAATCCATTGCTCACGTGTTACTAGAATGTCAATACCACACCCCAGCCCGGGCTCGGTTAAAACAAGAATTGCAGTTAGATCCGCTATCTGTCATAGATCTCCTGAAGACAAGATATGCAATAACTCACACTATTTCTGAGAGATGGAAAGCTACTCGAACGTTTCTAAATAGAGCAGCCAAGGATAAAAATGAAATTATATCCATATACGAAAAAAGAAATCATATCAATACAAAAACAGACATTATGTGAATACCAAACTCACAATAGATATGTGTACCCTACTCACACACAGGAGTCCCAAAGAGAGATAGGTCAGCTGAAATTGCTTAGGCGGAAGGTGACCTCTTAAACACTTAATGCAACAAAAACCAATGCATCAAATAAACACAATAAGTTAAACCCTCTGTGTGAGCGAGGATGGATTTACGATGCATTTAACAATATTCCCGAAACACCATGGTGCTACATGTCACACCCCCTGGTGAAATGAATTGAGTATTTGTCAAGACACATGAATGTCCAAACCACAATACACCCCACTGATCCACAACTCGCAAGTAATACATTCTCAAGAATCACATCGCATTTGTCAAGACCATTTCTTTGCAATTTTAGCAGTCAGTTTGGACAAGTGTGTGGTATACTAGAGTCTGCTTAGTGCTTAGGGCCACAATCATTGCATTACACAACAGAAAGATTATGAGTGAGTGAGTTGGGTTTAACGCCGCTTTTAAAAGTATTCCAGTTATATCGTGGCGTGTCAGCTTAATGTGGGAGGAAAGCCCGAAGTGATGCAGGTCTCAGACGTTTATCACTTCGGTGAAACCCACGAGCACGGGTATGGTGCTGACAAACCTAGAAACATAATCGGGGCGAACCGGGATTCGAACCCACAATCATAGGTTTCTGGCGTGCCCAAGGGGCGCAACTCTGCACAGCGAATCGCGGCGCCTTAGACGACTGGGCCACCCGTGCCCCCGAAAGATTATGAACAAAAATACAGGTTTAGAATGGGATACAGGTCTGGGTCTTTCCTAATGAGGTCCTTATACATCTCATCGTAGGTGATGCTGAAGTCATAGATATTTGGCTTGTCTGGCGCAGATCCCGGCAGCTTCACCTGACTTCCTGTTCCGAACGACCTCACCTGGAATCCCTTTTTGCTAAAACAGAAAAAAAAGACAAACGAATTTGAAATTAAAATGAAATATAAATACACAATGCCATTTAGAAGTGATCAAATGTAATAAATGTTACATTTGGGATAAAAAAAATTAAGTAAGGTACAGATTCTTGCACTTTGGGGGTTTGAGTCCAATCCAGGATTCAAAACCACACTGCAAGAGTGAGGCACCTCATCACCAGAACACAGTCAAACATAAACTGAAATAAGTGAAGTATTCTGTACGACTGTTTAAGCCTTTTTCTGTATAGAAAAAACAAAACAAATTAACATAATCATACAATATAACAGCTTCCATTGACAGACAGACTTGTCAATACTGTAAAGAACTGTTAGTCAGATTGTGTGGCTGGGGTAGGGGCAGGCAGTTTGGGTGGGGCGAGGGGGGGGGGTCATTCCCTCTTTTTGTCTGCCTCTAAGTGTGCTGTTCCCTACACCTCCCCACCCTCAGTAACTCAAAATGTGATCTGACCCGTGAAGATCCGGGGAAGAATAGGTCATAAAAGGTGACCCTGCTGGTCAGAAGAGGCGACTGACTCGATCGGGTGGTCAGGCTTGCTGACTTGGTTGATGCATGTCATTGTATCCCAATTGAGTGGATCAATACTCATGATATCAGTCCATGAATTGTCTGGTCCAGACTCGATTATTTACAGATCGTCGTCATATAGCTGGAATATTGCTGAGTGCGGCATTAAACAACAAACAAACGTGATCTCCAGCCTACCCAGGAAGATCTGTTCAATCCTGGATCTGCTTTTTGAATACAGGTGACAAGTACTGGTGATAATTCTGTCTTATCTTATGTCTTAGTTTAACGTTTGACTAAGGCTAAATGTTTACAAGTCATTTTTTAGAAGCCATAAAACTAAAACTCTTTTTGAAGCAATAAAACTTCACAACAGGGAATACCAAGACTTGGCTCCACACACTGAACCAATAAAAATGAAACCCAGGTAATATACCGGTACCTGATGAGTGTGAACAGTTCAACTACCAGACTATCCCAACACCCGAAGAACAGTGAAGATCTGGGTTAGAATAGGTCTTTAGCAACCCATGCTTGCCGTAAGAGGCGACTAGCGGATTGGGTGGTCAGACTCGCTGACCTTGTTCATGCATGTCATTGTATCTCAATTGCGGAGACAAATGCTCATGATATCAATCACTGGATTGTCAGGTCCAGACTCGATTATTTACAGACCGCTGTCATATAGCTAGAATAATGCTGAGTGTGGCATTAGTTACACAAACAAACAATCGTCACATTAAGCAGCTACAATGTTGCAATATCATATTGATTGCTAGTTGTGACTAGTCATTGATGATATATTTCATCCATGAAGTCATAAGCTAAAAACATGGTTCATCTATCAGCCCAAAACATCACACCCACAACAATCTGACTGACATTTGTGTATGATACATATATTTACAACAAACAGTGTTTAACACCATTGATATTATTGACTCGGAAGTGAAGCTAAATATCCTAAATTACCATTCATGATAGAATAGGACCCATGAAAACAATACTGTCAAAATGAGTGGGTGAGTTGGGCCTAACAATATTTTCTATCATGCCTTCAGTTCTATCAGTTTGTCAGACTGATGTGTGAGGAAAGCCTGAAATGATGCAGGTCTTAAGACGTTTAAGGGATGCAACTCGGCATGTGCATCAATTTTACAGTCTTATCAGTACAAGAAGCTATTAATCAATGAAGAATAAAACAACATACAGATCAAATTGAGAATTAGAATGACCTATTAAGATAAACGTAAGTTCATATTGTTTTTTCAGCACCCTGAAATAGTTCAGGTCTGGACCAAGTGAGTGAGTGAGTGACTTGTGTTTAACGCTGCTTTTAACATTATTCCAGTTATATCCCGGTGTGTCAGCTTAATGTGGGAGGAAAGCCCGAAGTGATGCAGGTCTCAGACGTTTACCACTTCGGTGAAACCCACGAGCATGTGTATGGTGCTGACAAACCTAGAAACAATTGGGGTGAACCGGGATTCGAACCCACAATCATGGGTTTCTGGCATGCTCAAGGGACGCAACTCTGCACAGCGAATCGCGGCGCCTTAGACAACTGGGCCACCCATGCCCCGGTCTGGAAAAAGCAAAAGAGTGTTGATCAATGTACGTTTGTGTTGTTTATTTGTTGTTTAACATCACAGTGACACTCAGCCATATTCCAGCTATATCATGCAGCCTTTAAATAATCTGTACCAGACAAACAATTGCTTGAAATTGTTGGCAATGATCCATGCAGTTGGGGAAGGATGACAGACAATCAACCATGTCACCGACTGGCGTAAGTTCCTGGGGACAAAATCTAAACCAGAATCCACAGCTGTAGTTTGTTCTTCCATAACTATTGAGTGAGTGAGTTTTACTTTAACATCACATCGGTAATATTTCAGCCATATCGTGACGAGACAAAATTAAAATTATACATTGATCACGAATATATTTAGACTTTGTAAATTACTGTCGTCGAAGGACAGTACAAGAACTAGAATATCACAGGCTTATTTAAACCTAGTTTGAAAGCATGTAAGAATTAACTATCATTCAACAACATAATATAAAAACAGGCTATAGATCGCCAGCAACTGAAGGTAGATCACTTATAGTACCTTTGATACCTGCATGGACCAGAGCAGGATTTACACCATCCCTTCAAGTGGTGATAAATTTATCCAAAAATTAAAACACATATTCTACGATTAAAAATGTAGTTGAAAAAACAACAACTTTGAATGACGTGGTCTTTAGGGCTGGGACGGGTAACTCGGGTACTTGGGTCGGGTGGGTACTGAGTAGGACCAGGGTACCCACAGGACTACCCAGACCCGTGGTTAGTCACGTGATTATATTGTTTAATGGCAAAAAAATATCTAGAATGCTATGGTTACACTATAAGTGACAAATGATCACATTTCTTTCCCACTATGCACACATTCCTTCTGACTTTATGTGTTTGTTTAAAGATAAAACTTCAGTCAACTTCAGTGTATGCATGACCAGATCATTTCATACCTGTATCTAAATACATTTTGACAGGAGTATGGTCAAACGTTTCCCAATAGGACATTTTGTACCTATCTCTTGAGACCTACAGCGGGTACCCGGGTAGGGTCGGGTAATAGGGGGTTAATACCCGGGTAGTAAATTTGGACTCGTCCCAGCCCTAGTGGTCTTACATCCCACTACTTGTATTCCTACTCCACATACTCAGTACGGACAGCAGCGATTCTGTCCACCAAAATTCCCTGAACAGGTGGATCAATGCTCTACTTTGTGAGATCAAAACGTTACTCCGTACTTGCCATGTGACAGCCGCTGTCATATTGCCTACTGTACATTTTCAACCCCAACCTTGTTTGGTTCAAACTCTATTCCTCAAATGTCATGTGATACAGCTGTTAAATTGCTGACCACCATTCAGCAAGGAAACAAATTACTATTCTCTCTGTTGTCAACCTAGTCCCCATTTGTCACATGTTACACAAAGAAGAAACAACTGATGACTTTCTGCCATGTGTACCCTGGAAACACCACAAGCACGATCAGTGATTTCTTTTGTTTTTCAATATGTGCATTCAAAGCTTGGCAGTGAAAAGAGTTAATTTGTAAACAGGGAACTTTCATAAACATGAATATACGCAATTCGAAGATGAAAAGCAGAGGAGGAAGGAAGAAATTACACCAAAAATGTTTTCTTTGTTATACTTATAGCTACATGTGTATGGTTCAATGCCTCCATCATGCCCATCGGACATGCCCACCTATATAGATGTGTGTGCCAGTGGACATCTGTGGGTAAGATCAGAACTGAAAGAAACACCTGATTGCAAGGTTATTATTTCCAACCACTTTCAATACTGGTTGTACAACACAACAGAACACTTGATAAAAGTTCAAATCACCAATGACTTATTACAATAAGATCAAGTGGCTTCAGGTCACCTTGTTAAAATGAACCCACCATTGTGTTGGATGATTTGGATGTATTATAGCAATAAAAATGACAAATCATACGAAAACTAAGTTGGTCGTAAAACAGAACATTGTATATCCATGATGAGAAAATAAACATATGGTTTCGCTGACCTAAGAAAGTTATGAGCCTCCATGCTCCGGTTTTGATTACTGGAACAAACAATTCCAATTTTCAAATGACCGTCGTACGTCATCGTGGCAAGTCCTCTTTCTCTAAATACAAACTTAAGAAAATGAACTTTCAGTTGCTTATCTTTCACACAAACAAATAACGATCAGATTGTATTTGGTTTAAAAGGAGTGTCAGTATCCGCAGAATAACATGGCGAGTGACAGAATATGCGTGATGCTTCGAGGAAGTTGGTAGTTGCAATTAACCAGTCACCTTTTCTTTACGGTCTGGTTAAACGGGGTTATTACACTCCTTGGGATATTGACCAATGGTATTGCAGTATCGGCTGTACACTAAAGCTGGGTTCCGTATCTATTTAAGCGTGTTTAAGATCATCACAGCGATATTTGCGTGTCCCCAATGCTTTAATGCAGTATAAGGACAGAGAAGGTTGCATGCGCTGTGATGGAGCCTTATGGCAAGTGGTCGAAGCGCAAGGACAACCGGGAACCATCTCATTCAAGAAAATTGGTCGATTTCTGTGGGATAAATGGTAAAAGTGGAGGAGGAAACATTAAATAATGTTTAAAATGCCGGTTTTTTATTTATTTTGATTAACCCGGCCATTGTATGATACAACTCGGGATATACGAAAATTAATGATCTGGATCTACCTGTAACAAACATATACGTTGTAATTTTCGTATTATCACCGTGAGGAAATTATAATTGTTTCGTTTCGAACAAGCTATGAGCAGTTTAAATTTTAGCATTAACCATTAAACGCCGCCATTTTATTCACGAAGACATGCATAACGCACAATGTGTCCAAACATCTTCAACACATTTGAGGACATTGGGCGTAAACTGATCAATAGAGCACGACTTACATATTTTCAGTCAGTTTAGGTACGCTTTACATAGGTTTTTCTTATTGGAATGTTGTGTTGTATTAACTTGTTGAATTTGATTGTAACTTTCCTGGCCATCACATATCGGCAAGTGAGACTTACGCATGTCCCAGTATGATGCGCAAATTAAACACGAACGCTCTCTCGTGTATAAATATGGGAATTGTGCCGTTATTCCTTGACATATGTGTAAACTAGATTCGTAGAACCCACAAATGCCCAGGCGTGGTTCAAAAGGAGGAGTCTTTAAAGTGTTAGAAAGACACACTTTCTCAGACTTCCTATGGAAGCATCAACCATGGACCAACCCCCATATTGTGCTGTCATCTCCGAATTGGCACGACCGGGAATCCAAAAGACTGAGTCTAGTGAAAGGAATTATGCTTTTCATGTCCCTATATCAGGTTGGGAATACCCAAACGTTGGGTATGATAAACAAATTTTAGTATATCTATAACAGTATATCTCTTACCCCAGACGGTGTGTAACTATCACACATTTACAGTAATTCAGTTGCGAAACATGGAATAGTTTACTTTACCGGGCACACTTTTTCAGATTTCAATTAATGTTGCATGGAGGCTTGAACTCGCATTGACAGCTTGAATCTAAGCTCGGCTAAAGAGATAATCTAACACCCTACCTAGAGACAACAGGCCCTATCACAAATAACTAGTGCTCGTTTACCAAGTCATCAGCATCCATTTATTTACCTTTATGTGCATGCGAAGTAGCCATTTTCCTTGTGAAACTCAAAACTTGTTAAAAAAGTTACCTCACAACTAACCAACCCTAAAGTCCATGCTCAGTATGTCAATCACTGGAGTTGCTGATCACGGCTTGATTATTCACAGACCGCCATCATATAGCTGTAATATTGCTGAGTGTGACGTTAAAGAACAAACAAAACAAACACACCTGAAATGGGAGAGGTAAGGGGTATTTTGGACAATGATTCTAGCTGCAATTTACACATTAAGTTTACTTCTTGAATAATCTGATCATCATAGTTATTCATTCTTTCATCACCAACATGCTTTTTCAGTTCATCATGGATGGTGGAATGATGATGATGCGTATGCCTGCCCCGGGGCCCCCGATGTTCCGGCCCCGGAACTTTGTTCCCAGGATGGATCAGCCCAACCCACAGATGTCTCAAGTGAAATCCACCGACCAAAAGGGCCAGGCTACGGGGCTGAGTTTGCCCCAGATCCGTCAACAGTTTTTAAATCAGCAAAGTGCTATGTTTGATGGCAAGCGAATGAGAAAGGCTGTCCATCGGAAAACTGTGGATTACAACTCTTCTGTGATAAGATATTTACATGTAAGTACACCATTGAGACCTGTGAAGATCCGTGTAGAGAAGAGGTCTTCAGCAACCCATGCTTGCCGTAAGAGGCGACTATGCTTGTAGTAAGGTGTCATATGGGGATCGGGTGGTCAGACTTGCTGACTTAGCTGATGCATGTCATCCTATCCTAATTATGTAGTATGATGCTCATTATGTCAATCACTTGGTTGTCTGGTTCAGACTCAATTATTTAAAGACCACCGTTATGTTGCTCTAATACTGCTAAGTGTAGTGTTAAATGAAGTACACCATTGAAAGATACCATTGTAATTTGCATACTGTGGGATAAGTACTGTTTTTTTTCTGAAACTTATTTTAGGTCAGTGTCCTGGTTTGTTCATGCACGTGACATGTTGATGATCAATGTATCAATATCCATGGTTCCATGAGTTGTTAGTCTGTTGCTTTTTCACTGAAACCTTTTTAATAGGATGTTAAATTAAAACTCAGTCAGCTCTTATTCCGGACAATTTCACCAGGAACTGAACCATTCGGATTACTAGTTTCCAGATTCAGGGTGGAATAGGTCTTCAGCAACCCATGCTTGCCGTAAAACGCGACTAACGGGATTGGGTGGTCAGGCTCACAGAGTTGGTTGATGCATGTCATCATATCCCAATTGCGTGGATTGATGCTCATCACATGCTCATGATGTCAATTGCTGGATTGTCTGTTCCAGACTGATAATTTACAGTCGCTGTCATGTAGGTGGAATATTGCTGAGTGTTGTGTTAAACAACAATCAAACTAATTTCCAACATGTCCATGTCACACCAATGTCATTGATCATTTAGATTTAACATTTTGAGGAAAAAACAGAAAAGCACCTCCAAAATACTCACTAGCTAATATGAGAAAATGAAATACTGTTCTGTACGCTGTTTATTGCGAGATGAAAAATTATTTCGTCTGACTGGACAACTGTGTCACTGTCATGTGTTTCTCAGCAGTAGAAATTGGCAGTATTTCTGTAGTCGTTGCCAAACTGGGCAATCATCATAAGGACTAGTAGAAATTTGCCATTTTTAAGGGTTTTGCTACATATTATCATTATAAGGACTAGTGGACTGGTTTCAGTTGGCCTAATGTTTTAAGTTGGAAAAAAATTGGAAATGTTAGCATGATGCAAATTAATTTGAGAAATATTTATCTTTTTTCAGAACCGAGTGTGGCAAAGGGATCGTAGAGATGCTGTATCCATTCAGCCAGATGCCCTCTATCAAATAGATGTAAGCTTGCATTATTGTATGATTTGTTGATTATTAATGATGATACATCTTGTAAGCTTTAGGAACTGGGTTTAATATTTCATCCACAAGTTCAGTGAGCTCACAATACATGCCACTGTATGTAGATAGATACTTCAGTCTTGGTGTGATGCTCCATGTATTTCTATTGCAGTCCTTGTAATAAGTGTCCCGTGAATATTCCGGGGTAGAATAGGACTTCAGCAACCCATCCTTGCAGTAAAAGGCGACTAACGGGATTGGGTGTCAGGCTCGCTGACTCAGCGTTAGAAATTGGCACTAGTCCTATAGTCCTTGCCAAACTGCCCAATGGTAAAGGTATCATAAGGACTAGTAGAAATTTGCCCTTTTTAAGGGTTTTGCTATATGTTATCATTATAAGGACTAGTGGACGAAAACTGTTAGTTTCTAACCCTGTGACTTGGTTGATGCATGTCATCAATCCCAATTGCGTGGATTGATGCTCATGATATTAATCACTGGATTGTCTGGTCCAGACTCGATTATTTACAGACCGCCGTCATATAGCTGGAATATTGCTGAGTGCGGCGTTAAACAACAAACAAACCAACCAACCTTGTAATAAGTTGCTCATGCAAGGGTAATGCAGTGATTTGGACACAAGTGTTTTGAACCTTTCAGCTGGAGCCCCCAATGGCAACTGTTGAAAACCCCATCAATTCTGTTACAACTAAGTTTGTGAGGACGTCGACCAACAAGTTCCGATGTCCAATCTTCTGTGTGACAGTGAGTAATATAGGGTTTAATATATGTTCTGTGAATAACAGTTGTGTTATCCTGGGCCTGTGACACCCTACCCCGGACACCAGAACAAAGCAGATAAGATGCGTATTTGCTTAAAATATCCCCCAAAACTATTCAAAACCCAATTACTTTCAATTAACGTGTGTACAGAAACGCATGCATTAAATGGAAAACTAAATTGATGGAAAACAACACGCGTGAATACCCAATGATGCGTACAGCGGAGCTAAGTTCCAAAACACAATTACGGGCTAATTTACTTCTGGAGACGAGCCTATAATTACCACTATAATATTACATTTTAAACAATTTTTTTAAAAAGCTCAAAATGTTTACTCAATTTGGGGGAAAACCCAATAGTGATGAATAGATGAGTGAAAAAGTATTGGTTACCCAATGAAAAATGTAATAACCCTATTAAGATAGAAACCATCGAGTGAAAACTCAATTGCTCAAAAAGTTATCTGGAGCTCTGACCATATCATGTGATCGAAAGTTTTTGGTTCAACTTTGTACAGCCAGTGAAAAGGAAGATTCAAATCTAGAATTTTTGCTTGTAATCCGTGTTCATTTCAACTGGAATAATAACTGTTACTGTTATGAAGTCTTTGAATGGCATTTAGAAGTAATACACGTAAGGAAAGGAGTTTATTGATGTCAACTTCTTTATTATAAGGAACAACGTTTCAGAGTATATGCTTTCTCCTTTCACCTGATGGAGGAGTAAGTATATACTCCCAAACTTGTGTTCCTCATAATCAAGAAGTTGACATTCATAAACTCTCTTCCTTATGTTACTCTCCTGTTTCTAAGGGGGCACGGATGGCCCAGTTGTCTAAAGCGCTGCGATTCGCTCATTCGTCACCACTCGCCCCTCTGTAACCTGCAAGAAGACTCGTCCCCCTTGTCGATGAATGTTATGTGCGAAAATACGACAAACCAATCGGAATACGCGCATGATTTCAAGTTCTTCGTCAAAGAATCCCTCAGAAATATTTTTTGATTTTGCATATGTCTTGCATCTAAAAATATACCAAAGACACAGTTAAATGTGTTCAATCATACTGTATAATTCCGCATGTCCCGATGTGGATTAAATTGCATCTGAAATATATATAATATATGGGGAAATGTAAGTGAACCATTACGCAACGAGTAGACAATTGTTTTAGGTATGTCCGTTTGCGCTAAGATGGAACCCGGTTGCAAAAATGGCCATGAGCGGGGCACGAGTCGCTATTCGGCTTGTCCTGGAATAACATGACTTGGTCACGAATGCAATTCGCTGTGCAGAGTTGCGTCCCTTGGGCACGCCAGAAACCTATGATTGTGGGTTCGAATCCCGGTTCGCCCCGATTATGTTTCTAGGTTTGTCAGCACCATACCTGTGTTTGTGGGTTTCACCAAAGTATTAAATGTCTGAGACCTGCATCACTTCGGGCTTTCCTCCCGCATTAAGCTGACATGCCACGATATGACTGGAATACTGCTAAAAGTGGCGTTAAACCCAACTCTCTCACTCACTCACTCACTCACTCACTCACTCACTCACTCACTCACTCCATTTCTGGAGCAAGAGTCTTCAAAAGATGTGGCCTTGCAGCATTAGAAATTGGCACTAGTCCTGTAGTCATTGCCAAAGTGCCCAACAGTTAAGGTATCCTAAGGACTAGTAGAAATTTGCCTTTATTAGGGTTTTGCTATATGTTATCATTATAAGGACTAGTGGACTAAAAGTCTAAAACAGTTAGTTTCTATCGCTGCCTTGTGAATTCAGTAGGACACGTTGAGCTGGCCCTATATTGGTGATATTTTGTCTTTCAGTGGACACCAGAAGGTCGGCGTTTGGTCACTGGAGCTTCCAGTGGGGAGTTTACACTGTGGAATGGCCTTGCATTTAACTTTGAGACTATTCTACAGGTGAGTTGTGCTGTACAATTGATGCTCACTTTGTGTATCAGGGTAGAACAATAGGTGCTCCGTGCCCTGTGTTTTCTGTGCGAGTTAACCAAAATGGATATTGGGGGACAATGTTTTGCAATCATGTAACACAAGCCCCGCCCATTCTAATGTCAGCCAATCGGGAAACAGTGGCCTGTTAGTGGGTGTGGTCTGTTAGTGGGCGTGGTCTGCAGGTGGGCGTGGTCTGCAGGTGGGCATGGCCTGTTTGATATATTAGTTTATATCATATATATATTTGTCCAGTGTTTACTCTTTTTTTTCTTCATATAATGTTTAAACACAGTCTTTAAGTTCCCTATTTTTTACATCAAACCTTTGTTTACTTTCAATAAACTTGCGTACAGAAATGCATGCATTAAATGAAAAACTGAAATGTATAAACACAGATCTCGTAAATACCCATTGAAACTTTTTCAACATGCGTACAAAGGAGCTAATTCCGGAAACAAAATTACAAGCTATTTTACTTTCCGAGTCAAGCCTATATGTTTAAAACAGTTACATACATCTAAAACATTACTTAATTTTTTTAAAATCTTAAAATGTTCACTAATTTTTGGGATGCATAGAGTGATGAATAGATGAGTGAAAACATATTGGTTACCCAATGAAAAATGTAATAACCCAATTAAAATAGAAACCCTAGAGTTAAAACTCAATTGCTCAAAAAGTTGTCTGGAGCTCTGGATGCTATTGAAATGCCAGTCAATGTTGTATTAAGATCAGCTGACTCAATCCCACTGGAGTACCTTTATATTGCTTTGGACCCGTGAAGATCCGGGGTAGTATAGGTCTTCAGCAACCCATGCTTGCTGTACAGAGGCGACTAACGGGATCGGGTGGTCAGGCTTGCTGACTTGGTTGATGTATGTCCGATCCCAATTGCGTGGATTGATGCTCATGACAACCCCTGGATTGTCTGATCCAGACTCGATTATTTACAGACCGCTGTCATATAGTTGGAATATTGCTGAGTGCAGTGTTAAACAACAAACAAACAAATTATATGGCTATGATAATGTGAGTAGTTAAGGGGGTCCTGGTGGTTTGCGACAGCCTCGATGGTCTGGTGGTAGAGCCTCCGCCCCGAGAACAAAAGGTGCGTGGTTCAATCCTGGCCGCGTCATACCAGAAGACGTTAAAGATGGTTCTTGTTGTTACTCTTGCGCTTGGCATTAAGGGGCTAAAACAAGGACTGGTCGGCTTGGATTCAGCATACTGTGTCTGAGTGCTGTGTTTATTTTAAACTGCGGCATGGGATCTCAGTGTGTTAGCACTATAAAACCGGCTTTAGTCTTGACTAGTACAAGAGCGCGGTCACACACCACACCACACCGCTTTGAAGGGACTGTTCAGGCCCCCAGATTCAGGTCCTCTAGGAGTAGACCTCAAGGGTGCCAGGACCCCACTTTACTTTGAACATTTCTGCTTTAAATAAGATTCAGTCCCTTATTCACTTTTATCTTATGGTCATTGCTTAGACAGCTAATTACTTACACTGTGTAGACTGCTGGGATATATGTATGATGCTTTGTCTTTGGTTACTGCAAAGTTGTGATTTTCTTCCAGGCGCACGACACATCTGTCCGAGCCATGAGATGGAGTCACAATGACATGTGGATGGTGACCGCTGACCACGCAGGCTTCATCAAGTACTGGCAGTCCAATATGAACAACGTGAAGATGTACCAGGGTCACAAGGAGGCAGTTCGAGGGATCAGGTGGGAGTCTCTACCGTCGGCCACAGACAGACACCAGCCATGTCTAGCTTGTCTAACACTAAGTATTTTTGTTCTGGTCTCGAAAACACTAGGAAACACTACTATTGCTACTTTGTGCTGGTACAACAGGGAAATTGGTTACACCTAGGTCTTACTTAGCCTGGATGGGGGTTTGAAGATGTAGAATATGTGGAGTTGGTTCAAGAAAGTGGTAATTTGAGTGGGATGATGACAGGGTTGTGCGAGGTGGGTGCTAAGACAGTTTGATGAGTGACCATCACTTTGTGACCTTCCATTAGGCACCCTCAAGGGTAAGGCCAAAGAAGTCCTAGCCCTGTCCGTATTGAGGGTTCCACACAGTAAAATCCATCTAGTGGTTTGTGCAACTCAGTGTTTGAAATTAACTATAAAAATCAAGGGCCCTGATATGGCCCTAGTGTCCAAGAAATACGTCAAGAGGTGGGTGTGGGTGTAATAGATGTTAAGATACTATGAGAGCAAAATTAAGGACGCTGACTTGGTTAAGATGTCAGGCTAGGTCAGATCTTGTTTGAACTGGTGGTTTATACACAGGTTTTAGATCTCGGAGACTACAGGGTTCAAACCAAGACAGAGTTCATTCAGTTGATCATTAATGAGCAAGAGGAGTGTTTCCTACTGTGTGGGATCTGTTTTGCACTTGTTATCTTGTATTCCAATAAAGGCAGTGTTTGAATAAAGAATAACTACTAATATGTTAAAGGAACATACTGGAGTGGCGCATGTAGTCATTGTAGTCTGTCAACCTCATGTTTCGGCAGTTTTTTCTTGATTTGTTTTCCAGTTGCAAATGTTAGCCACACAAAAGGGAGGCAAGCGTTTCTCACAGGATAAATACTGATACTGATTAGGGCACCTGTCATGCATTGCTTGAATTTTGACTATTTTGACTATTTGTAAGTCACTGGATTGTCTGGTCCAGACTTGACTATTTCTGACCGCCGTCATGATTGATGGAATATTGCTGAGTGCGGCGTTAAACAACAAACAAACAAAACATCAAGATAAACACATTTTAAGAAATCCTGCAAGAAAATATTTCTTGCAAGTGTTTTTGGGATCACGACCCACTTGTAGAAAATTGGGTGGGGTCGTAGGAAGTCCCTTTTATTCATCAATTCCAGGATTGCACATGCTGACTGCTGTATCACCCATCATTGAAAGGGACATATTACAATAGGGGTGGTCGGGTAGCCTAGTGGTTAAAGCGTTCGCTCGTCACGCCGAAGACCTGGGTTTGATTCCCGACATGGGTACAATGTGTGAAGCCCAATTTTGGTGTCCTCCGCCGTGATATTGCTGGAATATTGCTAAAAGCGGCGTATAACCTCACTCACTCACTCACTCACTTCCTCACATATTACAATAGTTGCTGTACAGTATCTGTGATAGTACGAACAACAGAAATATATGATAAGAGATCGTTACAGTGTATTTCAAATTAGAACTAAGACATTTTAGTGTCATGAGTAAGTAACGTACATTAGTAATGTATGTGTGAGCTGTATTGACAGGGTGCATGTCAGTACTGGAAACAATCTTGAAAAATGCTGCAAAAACAAATAAGTTGTCAGACTACAGTAAATATACTCTGGAGATAATGAGACATGGTCCTATCATTTATTGATTTGATCATTGTCACGACGAGTGGTGCTGGTGGCCCAGTCGTCCAGGCTCCCCACTTCACTGTGCAGAGAGGTCCCTTGATCATGGGTTCGAATCTCGGTTTGCCCTGATTGTTCCAAGGTTTGTCAGCACATTGCTTGTGAGTTTTGTTCGAGAGGTAAACATGAGCTGACACGCTGTGATATAAATGAAATACTGTTCAATGCAGCGAAAGCCCCAACTCACTTACTCTGACAGAACAATGAAGGTAAGTTTGGCCAATTTGCAGACAGATTGCTTCATATTTCAGGGGAGTTGGAGGTCTTCTGGAATAAAGTAGTATTGTTAACACAGCTGTTACATTTGCCATTTTGATGCTGTGTAGTGCTTGTTTATGATGATGTGATACTCTACAAATGCATTTCATGGATAGTGAATAATGCTAGGGAAATATTCACCTATTTTAGTGAACCAAGATTGACAACTTTAACTGAGGAGATTTGTGATAATTCAGCTATTTTCTTGGAAATAAAGGCACTTTGCCCGCAATGAATTATATATGATGCAGGACTTGAATAAAGGCTTTTTGCCCCTGTGAAATATAGACTTTGGCGTCAATAGTTTTCAAATAAAGGCCAATGCCCAACGTTCTTCTCTACTGAACAAAGGTTCAAGGACATTTGAATAAAGGCTTTCAAAGCCCTGGTCAGAAGTTTAGATAGACCTAGGTAGAAATGGTCGTATATTCTTGTTGATGGAAAGTAATGGCGTGGATGCTTGTTGTGAAAGGTGATAATTCTGGCATATTAATAGTTCATGTTGCTACACTGAATATTTGTTTTTCAGAAATATAATAGGATATTACGAAAAAAATAACATTACCAAACGTATCTTTTTAAATATTTCTTGCTGTATTTTTTTTTAAGTTTGCATGTATTTATTTACTTGTGTTAAGAGAGTCAGAAAGTTTCATACTTATCATAACATCAATTATATCATCATATATCACCAATCGTGGGCTGAGAGGAACATATTTATGTTTTTTCAAATGTCATCAAATGTAGATACAAAGAAATAAAGGCTTATTTCCCACACTTTTGAGGAAATGAGGGCTTAATTTCCATGTTCAATGGTGTGCTAATTGAAGTTTTATGTATATCATCAAGAAATTCAAGTTTTTTACATTTTATTTATCATTTATTTTATTGATTCATTGATTTACACTCAATAAAGGTTGTTTGCTAGTTGTATCAATAGTAAGGAAATAAAGGCTTGATGCCCTTACTATTTAGGGTTCAAATGAGAGCATGATTTATCTGTTTGATTTAGGAAACAAAAACCTTTGAGCCTGTGTGACGTAGGGAATAAATAAAGGCTTGATGCCCCTTACTTTGTTGGAATAGAAAACGGCTTCATTACTGTACTATTTAGGGAATAAATAAAGGCTTGATGCTCCTTACTTTGTTGGAATAGAAAACGGCTTCATTACTGTACTATTTAGGGAATAAATAAAGGCTTGAATACGCAGACTATGTAAGGAACAAATAAAGGCTTGATTGCCCATGCTATTTAGGAAAAAACTATAACCTTTGTGTTTTTTTGTTAAGGAAATAAAGGCTTGATTGCCCTGTTTAAGTGTCTGATTGATAGAATTGAAGAGAGTTTAACAGAAATAAAGGCTTGATTGCCCATACAATTTAGGGAAAAGCTATCTCTACTTTGTTTTTTTGTCAGCAAATAAAGGCTTGATTGCCCATGCTATTTAGGAAAAAACTATAACCTTTGTGTTTTTTTTGTTAAGGGAATAAAGGTTTGATTGCCCTGTTTAAGTGTCTCTGAATGATAGAATTGAAGAAATAAAGGCTTGATTGCCCATAAGATAATAATCTAGTAAAGAAATAAAGGCTTGATTGCCCTATCCATACAGTGGAATGGATATTTCGACCTCAGAATGCATTTGTAGTTACCGTATCATTCATAAATAAATGCTTTTCTTCTAATATCCTCTTCTGTTATTTGTTTCTCCATGACAGTTTTTGCCCAAGCGACAATAAATTTACAACATGTGCAGATGACGGAACTGTTCGTGTTTGGGACTTTATGAGAGGTCATGAAGAGAGAATTCTACGAGGTATGGTTCTTGCATCTCTCCTTGTTAAAGACAAGCTCAACATGTGAGGCCAGTATTGACATATATAATGCAACCGAGATGGAGTTCAGGTGTCTCCTACTGATTGGTGAGGATAACGGGGACAGACCTGTCGAAAACCAAATGTGGAAACCTTTTTTTCTATATCGATACAAGATAATACACTTGCTGAAATGAACAACTTAAATCTCGTTTAATGACCCCAAGCAGTTTTTGTCCGTCACATACGTCAAAAAGTGTTGTAATTATCATTTCAAGTATATTACTAAAACTAGCCGCGATAAACATGTCTCCTGCTAGATTTTCCTTTTGAACCTTCTTTGAAATATTTATTGTCAAGAAGTTTCCGTGTGATTTGAGGTATACATGCGTATCACGATATGTATTGTATTGTGACCAATGTATCATGATACGTGTAGAAGAGGTGTTCAGCAACCCATACTTGCTGTAAAAGGTGACTATGCTTGTAAGAGGCAACTAACGGGGTCGGTTGGTCAGGCTCGCTGACTTGGTTGATGCATGTGATCGTATCCCAATTGCGTGGATCCATGCTCGTGATGTCAACCACTGGATTGTGGTCAGGACTCGATTATTTACAGAGTGTCGTCATATAGCTGGAATATTGCTGAGTGTGGCGTTAAACAACAAAGAAAACAAACTACATGCACATGAGAAGTGCCTGATCAGATTTCCCAGTATTTTAATAATTATTTTGTCGCAGGAAACAAATTCAAATTATGATATTTTTAGCTCACCTGACTGAAAGTAAAGTTGTGGCCTGCTTGTCTAGTGTCCGAAGTGTGGTGAAAATGTCTCAGAAACCACTTTACCAATGAAGCTGAAACTTCAGATAATGTTTCCACCAATGATGACGTCTGATCTGTTTGGGGGCACGGTTGGCCCAGTCGTCTAAGGCGCCGCGATTCGCTGTGCAGAGTTGCGTCCCTTGGGCACGCCAGAAACCTATGATTGTGGGTTCGAATCCCGGTTCGCCCCGATTATATTTCTAGGTTTGTCAGCACCATACCCGTGCTCGTGGGTTTCACCGAAGTGGTAAACATCTGAGACCTGCATCACTTCGGGCTTTCCTCCCACATTAAGCTGACACGCCGCGATATAACTGGAATAGTGTTAAAAGCGGCGTTAAACCCAACTCACTCACTCACTTTGATCTGTTCAAATTGGATTAGCCATAGCCACCACAGCAGTCATATTGAGGAAACCTATTTATGAAAATATTCCGCCGTTTTGAGTAAATGGCTGAAGTTTACTGTATGTGTAGTTCTGGGCTTTGGGATATTTTAAATCTTGACCTTGTTTTGACCGTGCTCTAAAATTCTCTCAAAGGCTGAACTTTAGCATGTTTCTTGTTATGTTGGGGGTCTTGGGTTGTCCAAGGCGCAGCAATTTGCAGTTCTGTCTCTTGGGCATGCCAGAAGCCTATAACTGTGGGTTTGAATCCTGGGTTGGCATGATCATGTTTCTAGGTTTGTCAGCACCATACCTGTGCATGTGGGTTTCACCGAAGTGGTAAACGTCTGAGACCTGTATCACTTCGGGCTTTTCTCCCACACTAAGCTGACACGCCATGATATAACTGTAATACTGTTAAAAGCGGTGTTGAACCCATCTCACTCACTCACTCACTCTTCTGGGCTGTCGGGTAGCCTAGTGGTTAAAGTGTTCGCTTGTCATGCCAAAGACCCGGGTTCGATTCCTGACATGGGTACAATGTGTGAATCCATTTGTGGTGTCCCCCCTCCGTGATATTGCTGGAATATTGCTAAAAGCGGCGTAAAACCTCACTCACTCACTCTTACGTTGACATCCTATTTGTTAGATTTAGTGTTTAGTCCTCAGTAATTATGCAAGACGTATTTGAATATCAATGCTGAAAGCAATTTATTTTAAGTCTTCCGTCTTTGTTGTGAGTTGACTACACATTCCGGTAAGCTACAGTGCCTACAAGCTCAACATGTTTGTCACAGTACATATTTCAGTACCATTTTTAGTATCAACTTACAGGTATGTGATACGTTGATTATATCACCTGGAGGGGCAGTGGGGTAGCCTAGTGGTTGAAGCGTTCACTCATCACGCTGAAGGGCTGGGTTTGATTCCCCTCATTGGTACAATGTGCAAAGCCCATTTCTGATGTCTCCCACCGTGATATTGCAGGAATGTCACTCACTCACTCACTGAATTAGTGAATCATCCATGTTGTAATACAGAGATCCAGATATTTCACAATTACCCAATGTATATTGAGTAGCTTGCATATAAATCCGAAAGAAACCACACGAACCATTGGTCACCTGAAACAGTATTTTACAATGTTATTAAAAACATGTCTTCTAATTGGTATAAAAATACCCAATAGACTGAACACAAGGGAAGAAAACATTGAATACCGTACCCAAAGAAAACTATTAATACCCAATGTGACTGATAATTTTTGAGTAAATACTCAATTGCTCAAAATATTACCGTGAGCCCTGTTAATGTTAACACATGTTGAAACTCAAATACAACATGCAGACTTTTTCAATGTCATTAAAACCTCTCAAAATGGAATTCATATTTTGTTTCCCACTTTGTGTTAATATATATTAGAAATAACAAATTTTATGACTATTTCACTGATAATAGGATGAATGAATAGGTTAGGTTGTAATGCTTAGTAATATTTTATTGCATTGAATGCAGTCTCAAAATACAATGTTAAAATAGGCCTACCTCTCAATTATCAGAAAACAAGTACTTACCGGGTAAGAAAAGTCTTGCACAAAATAATTTATTCCCCAATTTACTTGCCAGGGGCACATTGTCTAGAATCTTAGATAAACCTGTGGAATATCATAATTATATACGCAAAAATCATATAGTGCCCCAGCGCCTAACATGCAGTAGTTTTTTAAGAAAAAACATTCTCATCCCTGAAGGTGCGTTGATGGCCCTGTTGATCTCGTTTCTCAATGCAAATTGTGCCCCTTTTGCTTGACAGGAACCTCAGTCTTGGGTTTGAATTTTTGGTTCACACCAATTGTCTCTAGTTGTAAGCGCCACACCCGTGTTCGTGGGTTTCACTGAAGTGGTAAATGTCAAAGACCTGCGCCACTTCCTCCCATGTCAAGCTGGCGCACGGAGGTGTAACTAAAGTACTTTTCAACACGTTAATAAGCCCAACTCCCTCACTCACTCCATACACATGATCAAGGGGCAATATATGTAACTTGTACAAAACAAAACATTCTCTTACCCTATCATGTCAGAATATTATGGCTTGACCTACTAATTGAAGTCACCCATATTTTTGTGACTGGCTGTGGTAAAGATTCGAATAAAATAACAGATATACACAACAAGGCTGTTATGATTCACTCACGTATTCAGTGAATCGAACCGTATCCATTCATGAATTGAATTTGTTATTCGTGGTCGCTAGAATCGAATATTTATTAATATGCAGTTAGGTGCATTTACATACCTTGTCCCTTAAAATATCCCTAAAAATGTATTGCCGTATTCGACGTAATAAGCGCCCCGCTCTAATAAGCGCCCACGGCGATATTTGCTAATGTATTGGCTGGTGAACAATCCCAATTGGTGTATAATACGCACTCATGTGTTATATGCACCCTTAATCATGGGCAATTAAATTCTGGAAAAATATATCTGTCGTATATAAACATTTCAGGCTGTCAGCATAAACCACAAAATCTATCTTTCAAATCTTTTTTTTTTTACCAAAATAATATTCTAATAAGAGCCCCCTATTTCCAACTTTGAGAGCGCCCTGGGTGCTTATTACGTCGAATACGGTATATGTATATATTTCTTCAAAGACAACACTGTTATATATTTGATTTGACAGTATTGTAGTCACTGGTCATTGTCACATTTGAGCAGATACTACAATGTGTGAAGCCCATTTCTTGTGTCCCCCGCCGTGATATTGCTGGAATATTGCTAAAAGCGGCGTAAAACCAAACTCACTCACTCACTCACTCGGTATACAGCTTGTATAATAAATAAGTAATTAACAAACTATGTCATATAATTTATGTTGTTATTGTTTCACTGAATATAACAAATAATACATCAACTGCTGACTTGTTTTTTGTGGAAGAGCAGACATCAGTGGTTTATTTACCCTCAATTTGAAGTTTTCTTTTCATTTGAGGGGCGGTCGGGTAGCCTAGTGGTTAAAGCGTTAGTTCGTCACGCCGAAGACCCGGGTTCGATTCCCGACATGGGCACAATGTGTGAAGCCCATTTGTGGTGTCCCCCACCGTGATATTGCTGGAATATTGCTAAAAGTGGCGTAAAACCATACTCACTCACTCACTCTTTTCATTTGAAAATCTGGCTCATTTTCTTCTAAGGTTAAAAAAGAGATAGTCTTGGTTCTCAGGCACCACCTCCATCATCATAAAGTTTGCCGCACATTTTGTTTTTATTTCCATATTAAAAAAAATATAAAATCCTAATACTTAAACACAATGCACAATTTTTTTTTGAAAATGGAAACAAAAACGAAACGTGCAATGAACTTTATGATGATGTGGGCAGTGCCTGAAAACCAAGACTTATTTTTTAAGCCTAAGAAATAATGTAGAACAAATATTTTTTAAAACCAACAGTTAATGAACCAAAAATGAGGTACAAACTGTGGGTTAGTGGAGTGGAAACTTGTAATGTGTTGTATTGGCATGTGTAAGTGCCTTGTTTGAATTCCTTATTGGAACTTTCTTGCAAACTCTGATACTGCTTATTCGTGAGACACCCATTGATTTTCAGGCCATGGTGCGGACGTGAAGTCAGTGGACTGGCACCCACAGAAAGCTCTCATTGCCTCCGGGAGCAAGGACAACCAGCAGCCAATCAAACTCTGGGATCCACGGTCCGGACAGAGTCTTGCCACCATGTAAGATATATGCGCTGGAATATACTTAAAACAAAAGCTAGCCTTGTTTGCCAGCTCCAGAATTCTGCATGAGCACTGTTTGACACTTACACTGCTCCGCTGGTCCGAGTCTAGCATATTTTCTTTAGGACCAGTAAAATTTAACAAGTGCGGTGGTCAAGTGTTATTTGGGGGTCAACAAAAGTAATTTAAGTTGAAGTTTTTTCGACTATCTTCTTAGCAAAACCAGCAACCTACACAACCCTGCATGGTACACGGGTTTCTCATTATCAGTGTGAAGAGAAGTGATACGTTTTAAAACCCATGTAGGTCAGGACTATTGTGTCCTCTAGAGTCCAACATGACAGTAGATTTTTCTATGTGCTGGTCCTTTGAACCACTGACATGTTTAGGGCAGTGGGGTAGTGTAGTGGTTAAGGTGTTCGTTCGTCACACCTAAGGCTCAGGTTTGATTCCCCACATGGATTTAATGTATGAAGCCCATTTTTTGAGTCCCCCTGCCTCGATATTGTTGGAATATTGCTATATTCGGCATAAAACCAAACTCACTCACTCACTCACTAGGTCAATATGAGGGTCACCTTCAACTACAACTTACAACTACATATTCCGACTAAAACAAATACCAGCCTAGAGCGGCAAGGGTGAAAACTGGACTTTTATAGTCAGTTAACGCCCTTGCCTCGGGAAGATGGATGTGTATCAATTTAACAGTTAATATTACTCAACACACATGACGAAGACAATGTTTCAGTTTCACACATTGTACGAGAATGTTTCGAATTGGGCTGAAAATTAGGTACCGTATATGACCGCGTATAAGCCGAATTTTGAGGACCAGAAAAAAGATTCTGTAGAAAGGGGTCGGCTTATCCATGGGATACACTTTCATGATAGTATTTTTCTAGACCACTGATTTTAGTTTCCCTTAAACCTTGCATATTGCAAGATAACTGAATTCTGTTCTGTATTGGTTTAAAACAAATGCACTTACTCCACATCAGGGTTGGTTTCCAGGGCGAAATAGGTGCCAGTACCTCTCTCTTGTTAAAAGTCAACTAATACCCCATTCACATGCGCCTCTCCGTAAAAGGCAACTAACAGGATCGGGTGGTCAGGCTAGCTGACTTGGTTGATACATGTCATCGATGTTCATGCTGTCAATCACTGGATTGTCTGGTCCAGACTCGATTAATTACAGACCACAGTCACACAGCTGGAATATTGCTAAGTGCAGCGTTTAACAACAAACAAACAAACAAACAACATGCGCCTCTATACTTATGTGTGTATATGTGCATACGTGTGTTGAAATACATAAGTGAGGATACTTGTCATGTGAATGCATTTACTCATGTGTGTATATTTACACCCGGAGCAAATTTGCATCACGTCTGGAGCTGGTGCAAATGTAAATGTAAATTTGCACTGTGTGTATATGTTGCAATGTGAACGTTTATGTAAACGTAAGAGGATGATCTAATTAATATCTGTTCCTTTGCCAACACCGAACAAATTGTCAACAGTTGCCAACTTTTATGCGTATATACAGAGTTGAGCAGACAGTGTTTTCTTTTGGTTTCAATGAGTCAACACATGTTGCTTAACGCAAACATTTTCGGTGAAGTAACTCTCTTCACATTCAACTTTGATTGGAAAAAACCTGTTTTGTGTTGAAAGTCGTAAACAGACTGACTAATATGTGTGCCTTACACAATTTAATCTTTATTTAAACACCTAAGTTGATTTTCATTTGAACGCATAGCAAATTTACATATACACACGTATGTATAGTTACAGATTAGCAAAATTACTTATGTGAGTAAATATTGTGCATGTGAACGGGGTATAAGTGTGTAATGTTCCATGGGTGTGCAAAAGTGAAGTGAAATTCATATTTTTTATCCCAAACAATCTATACCAGTCATTAAAAGCAACTTAATGAATCAGGTGGTCAGTCACAGTGACTTGGTAGATGGCTTGTTAACATACCTGGAAAGTGTGGATCATTGCTCATAATATCAATCATTCGTGACCAACTTGTGTTATTCCGGGATGTGTTAAGCCGAAACGACTCGTGCCCAACTAATGGCCATTTTTGTGACCGGGTTCCGTCTTAGCGCAAACGGGCGAAAACAATTGTCAACTCGTTGCATAATGGTTCACTTACATTTCCCCATATGTTATATATATTTCAAATGCAATTTAATCCACATCGGGACGTGCGAAATTATGCAGTATGATTGAACACATTTAACTGTGTCTTGGGTATATTTTTCGATGCAAGACATATGTAAAATCAAAAATTATTTCTGAGGGATTCTTTGACGAAGAACTTGAAATCATGCGCGCATTCTGATTGGTTTGTCGTTTTTCGCACATAACATTCATCGATAGGGGGACGAGTCTTCTTGCAGGTTACGGAAAGGGGCGAGTGGTGACGAAAGAATATCCATCACTGGATTATTTGGCCCAGAGTTGATCGTTTACAGGCCGGTGTCATAGCTGGAGTAATGCGGAGTGCAGCATTATTTTAACCACAAACACACACATACAAAGCCTAATCCGATCCTGCATGGATTTGCAAGGAAATGTTTGATCAGCTATTTATTAAAGATCCCAAGACAGTTTGATAAAGGTTGTATTTCCCTGTCTGTGTAGTCATGCTCACAAGAACACTGTGATGGATCTGAAGTGGAACCGGAACGGCAACTGGCTGCTGTCCGCATCCAGAGACCATCTGCTCAAGCTGTTTGACATTCGGAACATGAAGGAGGAGATCCACACATTCAAGGGGCACAAGAAGGAGGCTACTGGTGGGTCGCACGACACAACATGTGATACGTGAAGATCCGGGGTAGAATAGGTCTTCAGTAACCGATGCTTGCTGTAAAAGGTGACAATGCTTGTCGTAAGAGACGACCAACGGGATCGGGTGGTCAGGCTCGCTGACTTGGTTGATGCATGTCATCGTATCCCAGTTGTGTTGATCGATGCTCATGATGTCAATTACTGGATTGTCTGGTACAGACTCGATTATTATACAGACCGCCATCATATAGCTGGAATATTGCTGAGTGGGGCGTTAAACAACAACAAACAAAACAAACAAACAAACAAACAAAAACAAAACACATACATGCCAGGCAACAGATGTAGGAAACACTGACAATGTGGCAAGAAGTTCTTAAGTCAGGTTTTGTGATGTTGGTACTGAAGAAACAATAAACAGGAAAATATGTGGCACAGAGCAGCCAAATGGATCGGGTAGTCAGGCTCACTGACTTGTGATTGTGTCATCATTCCCCGAAAGCATGGATTGTGGCTCATGTTGTCAATATCTGGATTTTTTGGCTCAGATTTGTTTATTTATAGGCATCATCAAATAGCTGTAATTTTGCTGAGTGTGGCATTAAACAACACACATGTATAACAGACACACGCACACCCGCTCACAGGCCCGTTCACCCGCCCGCCCGCACACACGCACCACACACCACAACACCCCTCACACACCACAACACCCCCCATACACCCCACCCCACACCACACCACACCACACCACACCACACCACAGATCCTTTAACCACTGACTGTAACTGATGGCTACAATGACCAATGACTGTTTGTTGCAGCTATTGACTGGCATCCCATTCACGAAGGCCTGTTTGCCAGCGGAGGGTCTGACGGTGCTCTCATGTTCTGGATGGTGGGGTAGGTTCACATATTAATTTTTCACAGTATGTACATGAGTGTGTAGAGAGTCTTAGCAACCCATGCTTACCATAAAAGGCGGCTATGCTTGTCGTGAGAAGCAACTAACGAGATCAAGAGGTCGGGCTCATGTCATCATATCCCAATTGCTTGGATCGTTGATGATGATATCAATCACTTGATTGTCTGGTCCAGACTCGATTATTTACAGACCGCTGTCACTTTTCACACTATACATCCTTTGATCTTAGAAGCTCATGCATGCAATAAAAGAGAACCACAAGCGAAGTTTATATTCTTAATTAGTGGGCAATCCAATTTGAGGTGACACTGTCACGCAAATGTAGTTGCTGTCACAACACGGCGGTCATTCATTTCGTAATCACGCTTTCGTAACATCGTCTGGTTTTTTTCCGTAGTTATAACAAGCGATTTCATTGGATTAAAATTTGTTTCTAATGACGCTTTCTTGCCGAAATCTACTACAAGTTTCGTGATTGGTCAATTTTGAGCACGTGACCTCAGGCAGCCAATCAAATTATAGCTGTGATACCAAGCTCGTGTTTGATAAATTTCAGAAGTTGGCGAAAGATATTTTGTTAAATCGTGTTATTCTGAATGAAATCACGATATATATTAAAAATATTGAACTTCGCGAATGTATCGTGCTAGGTTACGAGCTGTGACAAAGATTTTTCATGCATATATTTTTGCATTAAACGTTGTGTCCGAGCCGAGAATTCAAGGCAACAAAAGCCGAGATGTCATTTGACTTACTTTACACGCGATCGCACGAAACGATGGAAATAATAACTTAGATGTAAGTTTGATTACTTTTAGATATATTTTTGTTGATTTTATTTATCACTTTGTATAATATATTTAAAGATTTGTTTAAAACGTCTTTATTTTGCTCTTTGATGTGGACCCGTTGTCGAAATGTGTGTCTGAGAATTTTATTTTCAATAACATCGCGGGAAATAGTGAATAATTTTTTAATTTATCGATAAAAAATGATAAATTGAAATGGAATACGTATTTCAGACATTGTGAAATGTGACACATTTAATAAATGAATGATATTACAGGTAGATCTAGGTCCATAAAAATATATACTATTTTGACGTGACGTGAGATAAACACATATTGATGATTTGAGATTTGCCGAGCGCGCTCCCCCGCCTCGGCCTCGGTTAAACGGCTCATCGTCTATAACGCCCACCAATTATTTGGACCCCATTGGTAGCGTTGTAGCGAGGGACCACTGTAGTTGGAATATTGCTGAGTGCGATGTTAAACAAGCAAACAAACAAACTAGAAACCTTTCCCTGTCGTTACCAAAATCGTTACTCGACGGAAGTAGTCAGGAAGTTGAGTGTAGGTTAGTCCCAGTATATGGACAAGTGTGAGCTAGACTTTGTTTATTCTGGCTTCAGACTAGGGCTAAAGTCACAGACTTGTCAGCAATGGCTGGTGTTGAGTGTAGGTCAGCAGTGACTGATGTTGAGTGTAGATCAGCAATGACTGATGTTGAGTGTAGGTCAGCAGTGGCTGATGTTGTGTGTAGGTCAGTAATGGCTGATGTTGAGTGTAGGTCAGCAGTGGCTGATGTTGAGTGTAGGTCAGAAGTGGCTAATGGGTGTAGGTCAGCAGTGGCTGATGTTGTGTGTAGGTCAGCAGTGGCTGATGTTGAGTATAGGTCAGTATTGGCTGATGTTGAGTGTAGGTCAGCAGTGGCTGATGTTGTGTGTAGGTCAGCAATGGCTGGTGTTGAGTGTAGGTCAGCAATGGCTGATGTTGAGCGTAGGTCAGCAGTGGCTGGTGTTGAGTATAGGTCAGCAGTGGCTGATGTTGTGTGTAGGTCAGCAGTGACTGGTGTTGAGTGTAGATCAGCAGTGGCTGATGTTGAGTGTAGGTCAGCAGTGGCTGATGTTGAGTGTAGGTCAGCAGTGGCTGATGTTGTGTGTAGGTCAGCAGTGGCTGATGTTGAGTGTAGGTCAGCAGTGGCTGATGTTGAGTGTAGGTCAGCAATGGCTGATGTTGAGTGTAGGTCAGCAATGGCTAATGGGTGTAGGTCAGCAGTGGCTGATGTTGAGTGTAGATCAGCAGTGGCTGATGTTGAGTGTAGGTCAGCAGTGGCTGATGTTGAGTGTAGGTCAGCAATGGCTGATGTTGAGTGTAGGTCAGCAGTGGCTAATGGGTGTAGGTCAGCAGTGGCTGATGTTGAGTGTAGATCAGCAGTGGCTGATGTTGAGTGTAGGTCAGCAATGGCTGATGTTGAGTGTAGGTCAGCAGTGGCTAATGGGTGTAGGTCAGCAGTGGCTGATGTGTGTAGGTCAGCAATGGCTGATGTTGTGTGTAGGTCAGCAGTGGCTGATGTGTGTAGGCCAGCAGTGGCTGATGTATGTAGGTCAGCAATGGCTGATGTTGTGTGTAGGTCAGCAGTGACAGACAGTATGGATATTGCAGATGTGACCGTGAAGTTGGCAGTATGGAGGAGGCTCATGAAGGAATGGTGTGGAGCCTGGCTTGGCATCCCCTGGGACACATCCTGGCATCTGGATCTAATGACCACAGCACGTAAGTCAATATCACGTCCACAATATCGCCAGAGATGCGATGAGACGAAACCAGGGGTGATAGGTCCATGCTAAACCATCAATGTGACACTAAGGCCAAGGATCCATTCCACAAAGTAACTGTAGCGATAAGGTGACCGTAACTCCAATACCTAACCGACTACCAACTATTGTGGTGCTATTATCTCTGTGGAATTGAAGAACGCCTCCGTGGTCTAGTGGTGGAGCGTCTGCCCGAAGAGTGGAGGGTCCGGGGTTTGATCCCCGGCCGCGTCACTCCAAAAGAAGTTAAAAGATGGTACTTATTGTTACCCTGTCTGGCGCTCGGCATTAAGGGGCTAAAACAAGGACTGGTCGGCTCGGAGTCAGTATACTGTGTCTGAGTGGGGTATTCATGTTAAACTGCGGCATGGTATCTCAGTGTGCGAGCACTACAAATCGGCATCAGTCTGGTCTAGTACAAGCAGCCACACACACACGTGCATGCACGTCGCTATGTAAGTGCAATAATCTTGGACGCAACGTTAAACCCAATTTCACCTCACCTCCCCTCACCTGTTTTTTAAAGGATGGTGTTTTAAAGTTTCCATTTGAAAGCCACCTTGAAACAGCTGGAATATAGCTGACTGTGGCTTAAGTCAATCACTTACTCCATTTTGTACTCATGAATATTCTACACACACTTTGTCTTAAGTTAAAATGGGGGCACGGATGGCCCAGTTGTCTAAGGGACCGCGATTCACTGTGGCGAGGTCGTCCCTTGGGCACGCCAGAAAAATATGATTGTGGGTTCGAATCCTGGTTCGCCCTGATTATGTTTCTAGGTTTGTCAGCACCATACCCATGCTCGTAGGTTTCACCAAAGTGGTGAACGTCTGAGACCTGCATCACTTCGGGCTTGCCTCCCACATTAAGCTGACACACCGTGATATAACTGAAATACAGTTAAAAGCGGCGTTAAACCCAACTCACTCACTTTCTCCATTTTGTGCTTATGATTATCCTACGCACACTTTGTCTTAAGTTTTAATGCATTTTGTACAGGAAATTTTGGACTCGAAATCGTCCTGGAGACACAATGAGAGACAAGTACAACCTCAACAACCTACCTACTGGCACAGAGCAGGAACTCCTGGAGTATGGTGAGAAATAGAGACTCATCAGAGTGTCTTTTGATATCAAATATATCTGCACGAGTTGATAAAAGTCGAAAAACTCTGAGGCTTGCCGAGAAGTTTTTCAACTTTTATCTACAAGAGTTGAAAGGGTCGAAAAGACATGAGGGCGAGATTTTATTTATCATCCAACATCATTCTTCTAACTTTTTCAGTTTGTAGACAGTCATAAGCAGTCTTATGTGTAAAAAGTACTGCTAACAGTTTCAGTAGCAGAACCATCAGTTATGTCATTTGATTGTGACGTCATGGTAACCAGTGACGTCACAATGGTCTGCAAAGCATTGTGATGCAATTTCATTGCAGCGATATCTACAATGTAGATATTGCTTGATCTCAACCAAGCGATATCTCCTGTGGAAGCCAGTTTTGGATGATAATGTCTTGTATCTGCTCTGGCACTTTGAGGGGGCTGTGCAGAGTTGCGTCCCTTGGGCTTGGCAGATACCTACGATTGTGGGTTTGAATCCCTGTGCGCCCTGATTATGTTTCTGGGTTGTCAGCACCATACCCTGCTCGGAGGTTTCATCAAAACATCTGAGACCTGCATCACTTCGGGCTTTGCTCCCATGTTATTAAGCTCACATGCGGTTATTTCACTGGAATTCTGTTAAAAGGAGTGTTAAACCAAACTCACTCTCACTCACTCTTGTAGTGTTGATACAGAGATTTCGAGAATAGATCCTAGACAATGCTGGTACCCAGTATTGTATGCTTGTTACCATGTGAATTCGTAACAAAAGAAAGCCCACCAGCACCCAGTGTTTGTTGTGGTATGGTGTGGGTAATATCTGTCAAATACTCATTTGTCTTTCCCAGCCTAGATTATTTGCAGGTAATACACTGACTTCACTGTTTCAGATCTGGAGCCCCAGTTGATGCCCAGTTTGCCAGGAATGGGCCTAGAGCATGGTCTGCCACCACATCTCAGACCTAAAGAAAGTAAGGATGTTGTCACTTTCTTCCGTTCTTGATGATATCCTGTTGGCATTGTGCCCATGCAGAAACATGTCTCTTACAGATTTGACAGAACTGCTGTTCCACTAGACAAGTGCCAGTTAACTTTTGTCAGGACCAGTATTTTAATGACATGAAATGTTGACGTCATATTTACGTAATACATTGAAAGGGGAAAAAATGACAGCATATTTGTATTTTTGGAAGTGAAGTATTTTGAAATTATCTTACTCATTTCTTAATGTACAAGTGATTTTATGTAGCATTAGTGAGTGATATTGGCTAGTCTTGGTGGGTAAAATCCTTGGAGGGTAAAAGATTTTTTCGGAAAAAGACTTGGTGGGTAAAAGACTTGGTAGGTAAAGGACTTGGTGGGTAAAAGATTTGGTAGGTAAAAGACAGAGAAGACATAACTCGTAATAGCCACTGGTGGCGCTACGATCGAGCCCAGGAATTCCAGCGTAGTTCGGCAAGGGTGGGAACTGGACTTCTAAAGTCAGTTAACTCGTTTGCCTAGGGAAGATGAGAACTTGGTTGATAAGGGAAATGGTCCTCAAGGAAAGTAGGCTTTGATTGAATATATTTGATCGATCGATTGGTTGTTAGGTGACGGGCAACAAACATGCTCTTTTTTATGCAAAATGTGTGAGTAGCAGGTGTTATTTTTAGGGCAGGACATGCTTGCCCTTGCAACCACCTGGTGTCATCAATGATAGTGATGCATTCACATGATTTTCACTGCTGTTTTGCCTTTATGCCCAATGGGACCTGATTCGTGGGATAATCATTATTCTCTGGCATTTTATGTTATTCATGTTTCAGATGTGGAGGAGGAACTGCCATCTATACCTGGTCTAGACTGGTCAGCAGATGAACCGTTCCTTCGGCAGTATGAACGTGACTGTGCGCCCAAGAAAAAAGTGCCATATGCCAGACCAATTCCTAAGTCTTTTGAGAATGCATGGAAAGGCAATAAACAGTCAGGGGTTCTCGTTCCTGAGGAGCAAGAGGGCCTACCCGAAAAGCCCAGTTCACGGAATGACCCACGGAGAAGGGACAGAAAAGAAAGGCATGGTCGAAATAGGAGCCCGGATCGGGGGTCAAATAGGCATGGACGTGATCAAGGGGGCCGAGATCATGATCGGGATCAAGGTCAAGATCAAGGACAGAGGTCACACCAGTTTCAAGGTCAAATGCAAAAAGGTCCTCAAGGTCAAATGTTGCAAGGTCATCACAACCAAATGCAGGGGCAGAACACTATGGGGCAGCCTCAGAATTTTCAAGGTGGCCCAAATCAACAAATGCAACCCAATCAGTTTCAAGGTGCATCTCCAGGTTTCATGCCAAATCAAATGCAGGGTCAAGGTCAGTTTAGACAGGGACCAGGATTCCACCAAATGCAAGGCATGATGGGAATGCAAGGCCCTCCAGGCATGATGCAAGGTCAGGGAGGTAGGTTCAATTACGTTTAAGAAAACGTAACAGCTTATGAGAAATAGTATTTCTTTTCCTGATTCAACTGACCACAGCCGAAAACCACAATTAGGACTTATTTCTATTGTCCATTTGATCGAACAGAAACATCTAAAGATATGTAAATATCACAAAAGTTGACCCACTTTTACAACTGTGGAAACGTCATAGAACAAACCAGATGACGTCACCATTGAACGTCACGCCACCTATCCCTATCCTATAACGTCACCTAACAATGGGCGTGATATTGGCCTGTCGTCAAGCAATATGAGGGCATTATCAAGTTACAGTGTCCCGCTCATTTCTGATAACATGCGGGTGGTTTAATGATAATTCTATCCATTTTAGCTATAATTTATATTAAATAATATTCAAGTGCATTGTATGTAGTCGCTTGCAGCTGCAAATAGCTTGTTACTACATCACCAACCCACCAAAAATATTCAGCCACACAAATATATTTTTAATCAACCTATCAATTGATGTGCAGAGGATGTGCAAACAACAGACTGACCGAGTCATTTGTATTTCAGTATGTGTCAATACAGGCACTAGACCCGTGAAGATACCGGGGTAGAATAGGTCTTCAGCAACCCATGCTTGCCGTAACAGGCGACTATGCTTGTCGTAAGAGGCGACTAACGGGATCGGGTGGTCAGGCTCGCTGACTTGGTTGATGCATGTCATCGATCCCAATTGCGTGGATCGATGCTCATGATACTAATCACTGGATTGTCTGGTCCAGACTCGATTATTTACAGACCGGCGTCGTATAGTTGGAATATTGCTGAAACAACAAACCAACCAACCAATACATGCACTATGTAGATACTAATACCAGTTTGTATGATGCATGTCCAGGTCCAGGTCCAGGTCAAGGTCAGTTCATGGGCCAACAGCAGATGGGAGGTATGCAGCAGCAGTTTGGTGAGTATCTGTTTCCGGCAACATTTTCTTATTTTATTTTTCGGTTAACATATGGCCACTGGATTTGATGGATAGAGCATCTGCTCGTTTTTTTGGATCCCAGCCTCATCATACCAAAAGTCGTTAAAATATTACCTCAGCCAGATTTAAATCAAATCCGACTATCAGTTTTTTAGCTCTACTTACTCTAAACTTTGTAAAAGGATAGAAAAGGACTACATTATGTGTATGTTCATGTTAACTTATGGCATGTTCCATGAGACAACAGACCGCTTCCGTGGTCTAGTGGTAGAGCGTCCGCCTGGAGAGCGCAGGTCTGGCCGCATCATACCAAAAGACGTTAAAAGATGGTACTTGTTGTTACCCTGTCTGGCGCTCGGCATTAAGGGGCTAAAACAAGGTCTGGTCGACTCAGAGTCAGTATACTGTGTGTGAGTGGGGTATCCATGTTAAACTGCAGCATGGTATCTCAGTTGGCTATCACTATAACGGCATTAGTCCAGAGCAGTACAAGCAGCCACACGTACATGTGCATGCTCATTGTGGTTTAAGTGCAATAATCTTAAATGCAACATGACCTGACTCACTTCACCTTTTCGACTGACTTGCTGTGATATAACTGAAAAAACATTCAATGCATTGTTAAGTTAAACTCACTCACTCACTCCAATCCGTGTGCAGGAGGTCAAACTATGCAGCAAGGAATTAGAATGCCACAGCAGCAACAGCAGCAGCAGAAGCAACAGCAGCAGCAACGGCAGCAGCAGCAGCAGCAGCAGCAGCGGCCTGACTCCCAGCAACAGATGCGCGATGGTCAGAGAGGTGGTCCGGGACAGCAGTTTGGGGGTCAGCAAAACAACGGGAATGGAGACATGGACCTGAGAGGTCAATGGTCAGGTGGGCGTGGCCAAGGACAGAGGGGTGGGGCTGATGAAGACTTTCGCCAACGTAGTAACCAGCAGCAGCAGCAGCAGCAGTTTGGTCAGGACAGAAGAGAAGGATTTGGTGGTGATCAGCGTCGTTTCGCTAGTGGTGGGGGTGGGAGTGGTGCTGGTGGGGGTGGGGGTGGTGCTGGTGCTGGGGCTGGGGTTTGGGCTGGGCCGGGGTCTGGGGGAGGAGGCGGGGGTGGTGGAAAGAATTGGGAAGGAGATATGGACTTACGGCAGCAGAGACAGGAAGAGGGAAGGGGACAGTTCCAAGGCAGGCAGCAGAATGTGGATGTTGATGATCGGTATGGACGGAGGGGTGGGGGGGATGTAGATGAGAGGCATCAAGGAGGGAGGCAGGGTGGAAGGGGAGGGGGACGTATTGGTGGGGGCATGTATGACAGTCAGCAAGGAGGGAGAGGGGGTGGGGACAGAAGTGGACAGGACAGGGGAGGGCAGGATAGGGGAGGACAAGGGTTTTATGACAGGCAGGATCAGGATAGTCCGATGTCCCAGGGAAGGAAGAGGGGCTATGACGAGGGCCCTGGAGGTACGTCTGGTCGGGGCGGGGGACAGGGAATGGCACAGGGGGGGTATGGTGGGAATCAGGGGGACAGGGGCTCGAAGTTTGGCCGGACAGGAAATGAATCGAATTGGCAGGATCAAGGAATGCAGGGAGGTGGTCAAGGAGGAGGGGGAGTGGGTGGGGGTGGTGGTGGGGGAATGTACAACCGAGGGATGGACCAACACCGAGGGGGGTTCAGGGGGAGTCCACAAGGTAGAGGCGGGAGTTTCAGGGGCCGGGACGGAGGGTTCAGGGGAGGTAGAGGAAGATAACCTACAGTGGAACAAGTTCCGTTTTTGTCAAGAATGGTCACCCGGATGTGCGTTTGCTCGAAAAGAAATTATAGTCACAAGCTATGTGATACTGTGCTGATTTCAATCAGTGCATGGTAATACATTCATTGAGTAGACAGTTCAAACCAAAACTGTGTCTGAACACAACTACGATTGCTCTGGTAACTGTGCTGTTAGCACCAATATCATGATCTCCTGGTCAATCGTGGACGAACCATGGGATATGGACATGGTGTGTACCTCACAGTATTGTATAGTTGGATGTACCGTCACGTTGACTGCAATTCAGATTCCTAACATGGCTGTGCAACATTGTGCATATGGATCTACCCGCCTTCTTTTGGACTGGAAATGAGTGATGTTCCCTGCCGGAAAGGACAATTTGATAAAGGCAGCCTTGAATTGTTTTCATTTGTCATTCTCACTGATATCATGTAAAAAAACATTTTCATTGTACATTTTATGAAATAAGTAATCATTTTGGTCATTAAATTTTTTGTGTGTAAAATGGTCATGCTTAAAGGTCACTTTTCATGAATATGTATATTTTGACATCCTGAATCATAATAATAGCATGAATAAAATTTACTTTGCAATGTCTCTGGTGTAAGTTTGTGTTTGCAGACCATGTCTACCATGAGATGCAAAGTGAGACATCAGATCTGTATTGCATAGTCTCAGTGAAAAAAGACGGATGTCGAAGCAGGTCCTTAGGGTTTCATAAATCCAAATTCCAACAGAATAAGGGGGCACGGGTGGCCCAGTCGTCACGATTCGCTGTGCAGAGTTGCGTCCCTTGGGCACGCCAGAAACCTATGATTGTGGGTTCGAATCCCGGTTCGGCCCGATTATGTTTCTAGGTTTGTCAGCACCATAACCGTGCTCCTGGGTTTCACGGAAGTGATAAACGTCTAAGATCTGCATCACTTCGAGGTTTCCTCCAACATCAAGCTGACACGGCGCGATATAACTGGAATACTGTTAAAAGCGGCGTTAAACCCAACTCACTCACTCACTCCAACAGAATAAAGGGGCTCATGATTTTCCTGTTTTAAGTTTTAAGCCAGACACTTGCGGGTTAAAGCTCCTCGCACCATTAGCCCGTTCGCAGAGCTCTCTATACTATTGCTGCCAAGCTCCTCACAGCCGTATCATATCCCATTCCATTCGTCACCACTCGCCCCTTTCCGTAACCTGCAAGAAGACTCGCCCCCCTGTCGATGAATGTAATGCGCGCAAATACGACAAACCAATCAGAATGCGCGTATGATTTCAAGTTCTTAGTCAAAGAATCCCTCAGAAATATATTTTTATTTTACATATGTCTTGCATCTAAAAATATACCTAAGACACAGTTAAATGTGTGCAATCATACTGTATAATTCCGCATGTCCCGATGTGCTTTACATTGCATCTGAAATATATGTAATATATGGGGAAATATAAATGAACCATTACGCAACGAGTTGACAATTGTTTTAGGTATGCCCGTTTGCGCTAAGACGGAACTCGGTCGCAAAAATGGCCATGAGCGGGGCAGGTTTCTATCGCTGCCACCAGTGAAAGCTCCCCACAGTGACAAGTGGCTGCAACCATGCTTGGAGTTGAACGCACAACCGACTGACCGTTATGTTTACAAACAAGTGATGATTGATGTTACGCTGAATGGGGTGGAGTTTGTTTGATTTTTCGTTCGTCTGTAATCTCGAAAAAGTCTGATTAAACAAACAAAAAGGTAAATTCATCTGGGAAATCTGGTCAGTCAAAATTCACTATGATGGCATTCTCAAAGACATAAACAAAAGTATAAACATTACTACATTTGGGACTAGAAGGCAAATTTAACGATTCTGGGAAGGAGCTTGCCCACTAGTATCTAAACATAGTAACTTCCTGACGACTGCTTAGATTAAATGTCACAACATTCCTGACGACTAATCACTGCCCAAATACAATGCAATGAGCGTCTACCGAATCTCAACCAAAACAATGTAACAGATTTGCAATCATTGTTAAACAATAAAATATATGCACTCCAGAGTGTGCAATCCAGTTTTTTCGTTTGTATAATAAATTAAATTATTGAAGTCAATTCTTAAATAATATAATTTCCATTGACATAAGGGCGGTCGGGTAGCCTAGTGGTTAAAGCGTTAGCTCGTCACGTCGAAGACCCGGGTTCGAATCCCGACATGGGTACAATGTGTGAAGCCCATTTCTGGTGTCCCCCGCCGTGATATTGCTGAAATATTGCTAAAAGCGGCGTAAAACCATTGACATAATATAGAAAGCTATCAGGTTTCATGGATAGATGCCAAACTATTGGTACTAAAATGTTTAATGTATTTGCTTGAAAATGTAAAGAGGCAATTTCTACCATACCAACACTCTACATGTAACTGTCACGGTAAATATTCTGAGACGCGTCGTAAATCACGCAGGGCGACAAAGTCGTAATAACAGTTAACGTAAATATTATATAAAACTTAGACAGCAAATGTTTCATTTATTATTGATTTATCTTACACCTTGGTCATAATAAAGGTTTGCTTAATTTAAAAAAAATGTTATAAACGTAGGGACACTGCCACGGGCTTTAATATAAGCAAGAATTACATTTGAATTTCATGGCGAAAGATTTTCTTCGCGCACAAAAGTCCAGCCAATGAGAGGTCAATATTGAGAACTAAAAGACTCCATCATAACCTGTCCGTTGAGTTTCATATTTTTGACAATGGAGAAAATAATGTAAGCAATGTAATGTAAATATTGTCCACTGATTACACACTGTACAGTGTGCAGAAATGTGGTTATTAATACTATTGATAAATGCAACAAGAGTGAGTGAATATGGTTTTACGCCGCTTTTAGCAATATTCCAGCAATATCATGGCGGAGGACACCAGAAATGGGCTTCACACATTGTACCCATGTCGGGAATCGAACCCGGGTCTTCGGCGTGACGGGCGAACGCTTTAACCACTAGGCTACCCCACCTCTCTGGTCAAGAGAACCTCTTCTCTGCGCCCACCGTGGTTTATTTTCCAGGCAGTGTTTTATTGTACAATAAGCAACTACTACTCGTCGTTTATTTCTTAAATAATTAAATACCTTTTCACAAAAGGTTATTAATTTTAATTAAGATCTGCCTGTATGTCATACATAATAACTGTATGGAAGTTAAACGAAGGACAAGATGTCGCATGGCAATCAGCACAACATGTTGGTGGTTTATCATTTAGGTGCAAACAACCAAAAAACAAAACAAAAAACAACAAAAAACGACAGGGTGTGTTGTAAAAAAATAAACATTTGAGATGACTTGATCAATACGAGTCCTGACACCAAGACTGCTCAACCATTCGCTTATACGACGTGGCATGGTGCGAATCAATCTCCCAATGACACTTTGAGGGAGTATCCGCTCCTCTTGGAACGCCTGGCCCAACTCAGCTTAATGTTGCAGTGGCCATTGACGTCTCCCGAACATGACCCCGACGTGCTCTGCATGTGGCGGAGAGGTCGGGGCTCGTGGCTAGCCATTGCATCGGGTGACTGTTGGGGCCAGTTTGTTGTCTCAGGAGAACTGTGAACTTTCCACAGACAATAAGCATGGCGTTCTGGCCCCAGCAATATCACGGCGGGGGACACCAGAAATGGGCTTCACACATTGTACCCATGTCGGGAATCGAACCCGGGTCTTCGGCGTGACGAGCGAACGCTTTAACCACTAAGCTACCCGACCGCCCCGAAATTGTTACAGACCCACCACAAATCTGTTTCGTTTTGATTTTGGTTTTAGTTCCAAAACTGTTCCGAAATCACTGGTAGTCATTTTTCAAAGCTGATCTTTCTTCTGACGACCGATCCTGACATAAAGATCCCACAAACTTCTAATAGAACTGTCGAAAATATTAAAACTTGTACATTTTCAAAAACTATTTACAACAATTGTTTCGGTTATTCAGAGTACTTTAATAAGATGTCACGTGCAAATAACATATACATACTGCATAAAAACATGTCGCAAGTTACCAAATGGCTGACTATTTCTAGTACAAAGTAATAAGAAAAATAACCATCAAAACACCTATTTATGTGTATGTTAACACCAGTATGATTAGACCACTTGATTAGTACATACGTGCAAGTTTTAAATGTTAGGGAATATCTTCTTTACATATCTGACCACTTATTTTTTTCATTGACCAAATCCACCAAACTGGTTGCCACCGGTTAAGGAAACCTACAAACAAACTAATACGACTTCATTGGGAACAAATTTGCCCCAAGTTGTGTCTTTATGACAACCTAACAACAAGACTTGAGACACAAGGTCAGGACATCCGAATAGTATTGCATGTAATATATGTTTGTGAAATTATCTTTGGTTTAGGTGCTAGGTTGTCACAATTCACCTTAGGCGTCCCAGAAACCTTTGTGTGTTCGTATCCCAAATTCGCTCTGATTAGGTTTGACCTCCAAACCCTCGTGGGTTATCAAAGTGGTGAAGGTCTATACGCGTCTGTAGCAGTATTTCAGTTGTATCAGGACGTGTCAGCTTGATATTGGAGGAACGCTCAGGCCGTAGTACCAATCCCTCGTGGGTTATCACAGTTGGTAAAGGTCTAAGGCGCGTCTACAACAGTATTTCAGTTGTATCAGTGCGTGTCAGCTTGATGTTGGAGGAAAGCTCAGGTTGTAGTACCAATCCCTCGTGGGTTATCACAGTTGGTAAAGGTCTAAGGCGCGTCTACAACAGTATTTCAGTTGTATCAGGACGTGTCAGCTTGATATTGGAGGAACGCTCAGGCCGTAGTACCAATCCCTCGTGGGTTATCACAGTTGGTAAAGGTCTAAGGCGCGTCTACAACAGTATTTCAGTTGTATCAGTGCGTGTCAGCTTGATGTTGGAGGAAAGCTCAGGTTGTAGTACCAATCCCTCGTGGGTTATCACAGTTGGTAAAGGTCTAAGGCGCGTCTACAACAGTATTTCAGTTGTATCAGTGCGTGTCAGCTTGATGTTCGAGGAAAGCTCAGGTTGTAGTACCAATCCCTCGTGGGTTATCACAGTTGGTAAAGGTCTAAGGCGCGTCTACAACAGTATTTCAGTTGTATCAGGGCGTGTCAGCTTGATGTTGGAGGAAAGCTCGAAGTGATGCAGGTCGTAGCATCAAACCCTCGTAGGTTATCACAGTTGATGAAGGTCCAAGGCACGCCAACAGTATGTCAGTTGTATCAGTGCGTGTCAGCTTGATGTTGGAGGAAAGCTCAGGTTGAAGACGTTTACCACTACAGGTATGTTGCTGGCAAATCTTGAAATTACATCATGACGAGACGGGATTGGAACCCACGATCATAAATACTGACATTATTTGTATTTTCATTTTTATTGCCGATCAAAGGAATGAATCACAATAATTCCGATTATCTCGAAGTATTGGGGAAGGAATGATCCAAATCTTCGAGATAACCAGATATCGAGGTAGGGATGTACATACTTTCGGTAAAGGGTCGATATCTTGAAAAAGTGGGAGGTTAGAAGCACCTGAGTTAAAGATTACCGGCTGACAGGTCACACGAGCACACACAACAACATTGCGCGGTTTACACCAAGTTTCAGATCAGATGTACAAATCAGTGGGGTTGATATTTAAATGCCCCAATAATGTACAACCCCTTGTTTTCACTCGAACAAATGATTCAGTTTTATGCAATATTTGTGAATATAAATTGTCAACATTTCAGGGAAGTGTAATACCACAGGATGAGAAAAGCCCCATCAAAAGAGAACACATTCGGAGTGAGTGAGTTGGGTTTAACGCCGCTTTGAACAGTATTCCAGTTATATCACGGCGTGTCAGCTTGATGTGGAGGAAAGCTCAACATATACGGAACATATAGCATAAAAAAAAGACAGAAAATAGACACCTTTAGAAATGTTTAAAAGTACTCTGTTAGTGAATAACTATAGTTTAATACAGTACTATTGTCATGTTTACATAAGCTTTCAAACGTAGTTTAGTTAAAAATGTGATTTGTTAATAAAACATACATCTTTAACTCGAAGTCCGACTGAAAATACAACGAGTTACCCGGAGTTCGAGACTAGAGTTAAGACCAAAGTGCATAAGGATTCTACCTGGGCCCCAAACTAAAGCTCGAGATAACGGAGTTCGTGTTAACGACATGTATCTGTACCTACATGCAATGAGAAAGTGAGAAGCACGGAATAAATCATCTTCCCGAGGCAAGGGAATTAACTCACTATGTAAGTCCAGTTTGGGAACTGGACTTTGACAGTCAGTTAATTCCCTTGCCCCGGGAAATGGGAATAAATAAGCAAACAATTTCAATGCATATTTTGATACCAGGGTCCAGACACACTACGATTGACCCTGTATATCGACTTATTAAGAGGGCTGTTCATGATATGATGGATTATGTCGGAGTGAGTGAGTTGGGTTTAACGCCGCTTTTAACAGTATTCCAGTTATATCACGGGCGGTCGGGTAGCCTGGTGGTTAAAGCGTTCGCTCGTCACGCCGAAGACCCGGGTTCGATTCCCGACATGGGTACAATATGTGAAGCCTATTTCTGGTGTCCCCCCGCCATGATATTGCTGGAATATTGCTAAAAGCGGCGTGAAACCATACTCACTCATCAGTTATATCTAGGCCTGTCAGCTTCATATGGGAGGATGTTGTGCGAACCCTACCAGTGCGTGATTACGAAGCAATGTGTTGAGTACATGGCCGGATGCAGCACACGAGAAATATTGCCCTTCGTGCGGTGTAATCTGAGCGCGTATCGGACAGTAAAGTCGCTGCTTTCAAAAGGAGAGTGTCCAGATTCGTTGGTTAAACATAGTGACCACACTATCGACTGCATGTATTTGCGGGTAATGGCGGAAGATAACGTACACAAACCTGGGAAGTAATCACGGAACTATAGTCTGGAAGTTGATTTAAGGCAATACATATACCCCTGTTTCACTTCGACATGTAATAGCCCGAATTACCACGGATAGAAATTCTTACATATTCGTACATATTCTTAATCATTTCTTAAGAATCTTAAATATATCTTATTTAATTCCCAAACATTCTTGTAGTTCGTGGGATTTTTTTAGAAAAAAATTGTTATCAAAGAATATCTAGGAATCGTCTACGAATTTCAGGTTCGTGCTTTGTAGTACATGTCGTAATCGGATCTTGTACACTTTGTGCAATTCTTGGCTCAGAATTTGATTCTCTTTCACCCGAAACAGCCCCGAAAGTCTCGAATCATCAACGAAAATATCAAAATATTTTCTTCGAAACCATAAAGCAATGATTTGTCTAAATGAATAATTACGTATGATATATTACACCTAATAACATGATGCATGAAATATAATAATGTGGCAAGGACTGATACATTCAAGTCAATAACACTGACCTGAAAAAGAATGCAAAAATAATTGGATAAATATGATTAAATAACTGCTTGAGACGCCCAACGCTAACACCGTATTCGTGCGTACAGTCGCTGGTTTCAAAAGGAGAGTGGCCAGATTCGTTTGTTAAAAATAGTGACCACACTATCGACTGCATGTATATGCGGGTAATGGCGGAAGATAGCGTACACAAACCTGGGAAGTAATCACGGAACTATAGTCTGGATGTTTATTTAAGGCAATACATATACCCCTGTTTCACTACGACATGTAATAGCCCGAATTACCACGGATATGAATTCTTACATATAGGTACATATTCTTAATAAAATTTTTAAGAATCTTAAATATATCTTATTTAATTCCCAAACATTCTTGTAGTTCGTGGGATTCGTGAGAAAAAAATTGTTTATCAAAGAATTTCTAGGAATCGTCTACAAATTTCAGGTTCGTGCTTTGTAGTACATGTCGTAATCGGATCTTGTACACTTTGTGCAATTCTTGGCTCAGAATTTGATTCTCTTTCACCCGAAACAGCCCCGAAAGTCTCGAATCATCTACGAAAATATTAAAATATTTTCTTCGAAACCATAAAGCAATGATTTGTCTAAATGAATAATTACGTATGATTTATTACACCTAATAACATGATGCATGAAATATAATAATGTGGCAAGGAATGATACATTCAAGTCAATAACACTGACCTGAATAAGAATGCAAAAATAATAAGATAAATATTATTAAATAACTGCTTGAGACGCCCAACGCTAACACCGTATTCGTGCGTGCGTGATTCCCGTGCAACCTTACGAGTTGAGTTGATTGGTTCAACTGTGTCATATGGCCCTGTGACGCAGGGGTAGCATCATGCAGATGGCTGTTACAATGAATGCTCGTTCCACCCGTGACGAACAGGTCTGGTTGTTGATGAAATATAGTGATAGCTAGATAGACATATTTTTTATTCATGCACCGATTGTCTTTAAATGTAATATCCAGTTATGTATGACTGTTTAATGATCTCATACCAACTTTGACTGGAGTAAGTCCAATAGTTTTTCAGATATTGTAGTAAACGTCGGTACCTTAAATTACCTTCCAGACTATACCTCACACTTAAAACAAGACGCACGGGCATGGGCGAATACAGCTTTTTTGAAAGGGGGGGGGGGGGGGGGGGGTGCACAATTAAGATCTATTGATTGTCTTTGGTGGTAATTTATACAGAAATAAGATTTTTTTCGAAATAAAAAGTGTGTGTGTGGGGTGCGCGCACCCCCCTCTGTATCCGCCCATGCACGGGTGCCGTTGTACAAAGCGATCTTAGCGCTAAGGTGATCGTAACTCCCATACCTAACATAGACTTACGACAGTCGTGGCGCTGAGCTTGTTTTGTACAACCGCTACCTGGCATCCAATGACACTCTAAATTACTTTTACACGAGTCTGATGTCTTTCACTGAGATCCAGCAACACTTGTGTTAGTTCGTGATCAGTCTGGTTCCTGCTGATGGCGTCAATTCTGCTTCCCGGCTCACGTTTGGGTGACGACAGAATGGTTGATGTGCGGTCTTCATCCACTGAATCTATTTCCCTCACACGTGTCTGATGCTCGGCGATCACCGTGACACATGCACCGTCTGTTGTATGAGAATATCCGTCTGCCTCGTACCTGTCCGGTGTTACCACCAACGGTGTTTGATAACCTGCGGCAATGGCAGCCTCGTTCTCACCTGCCGAACTAGCGCCATCTTCTTTAACAGATTCATGACTATTGTTTATTGTTTCATATTCTTTAATTACACCGTCAATAAGATTTGTGTTGTTCGATTTTGTCAGGGCCTCCACGATGTTGCCAATAGTAACGTCGTTGAAGCATGCTTTGTACCAAATCAATAGAATATCATAAATCTTCTGATCAGATCTTCTCTCTGTGTTTCTATCCATTTCTACGTCAGCTTCGAATTCTGCATGGGAAAAACATTTTAACGTAAAGAATAAAGATAGTCATATGTGTAAAGTACTTGAAATACTTGAAGTATTGTCGCAGTATGAGAAATATTACGTGGTATGAAAAGAATGATTATATTAAACTATTGTGATGCTTCCTTGTTTTTACACTACTGAAGTAAATCCCCTCAAAGTGCTGAGAATGCACTTTATGCAGTGAACAATACACCGGTTTCAAATATCGCCAGTTAAAACTATCATATTACATGCTTACAAATTATGTAGAGCAGAAATATCGCACTGTTCACATCGTTTGTATTATAAAAAAATAATAAAAAAATAAATAAATATATATTAAAATAAATAAAAGAAAGAATAGAGAAATAAAAAATGAAATAAAAATAATAAAAAGATAAAATAATAAAAAGATAAATAATAATAATAATAATAAAATAAAAAAAAAGAAAAAAAAAAGAAAAAAAGAAAAAGAAAAAAAGGACCATATCATATGGGGAGGGGAAAAGATTTAATTTTGGAAGATGATACTGCAAAAAAAACCCAACTAATTGTGCCTCCATTGTTACAGAGCAAAGTGTTCACTGGATAGGAAGGTAATGTATGTTTTACAGCAGTAACCCTGGCCACCAGATCGAGGCCAAATGAAGAGGGATGGTTACAGACAGTCACAAATAGTCAAGTCGGGATTTTCCAACATACCTCGATTTCCGTGTGGAAGGCAGCGAAGAAAGTCTTCCCAGTTCCGGAGTTTATTTTTCATGTAAAAAAATATATCCATCGCCCATATTTCTATAATAAAACAATAACATAGAATTATATTTCTTAAATATTTGGAGGATACTCCACCCACCCTGACTCCCTATTGATGATTTGATGGTGAAACTGAGTGAGTTTGTTAATTGTGTTACATCATGCGAGCACTCTCATTGAAATCAGATCTTAGTTCTCGCTACCGCTTAACAAGGACCTGGGAATATCCCATTACGGGTCACGTCAGAACGACCTTTCACGAACTGTGACCGACCAATGGAATGACAGACAAGAAGTGAACATTAGCTAATCAGAAAGCAGCTTTCATGAGCTTCATGGCTCTAGTTTCAAACAAGCGACCTCTATTTCAGACTACGCTTGAAATGTATTTTGACAAAGTTCTCGATTAAAATGTTGAAAATTGAACAAAGGAACATTCAGGAATGTCTATATATGGTCGAGATTGTATGGCAGTGCTTCCCGCGTGCAATGCAACGTCTTTTCCGTTCAAATGTTTATCCCATTGAAGCGAGAGATAGACGATGATTTTGACGGAATCAGCCGTGCTGGCCGTATCTGTCGTTCGGAACACCCCGTGTTAACCTTTTGGAGGTTGTGTGATAAGGAAACACCTTTCGACTGTCACTTTCCTGATCTGGTAAGCGACTCTCTGATTGGTCGGACGAAAGGTCGTTTTGACATGACTTGTAATAGAATGTCCTTTTGATCTTTGTTTAGCAGTCGCGAGAACTAAGATCTGATTTTAATGAGATTGCCGGGCGTGTAGATACCGGAAACCACTGATATGCTTGGGCCTTATTGAGTGAGTGAGTATGGTTTTACGCCGCTTTTAGCAATATTCCAGCAATATCACGGCGGGGGACACCACAAATGGGCTTCACACATTGTACCCATGTCGGAAATCGAACCCGGGTCTTCGGTGTGACGAGGGAACGCTTTTAACCACTAGGCTACCCGACCGCCCCTTGGGCCTTATTGACAGACCTGTAGGGAGTCCGCGTGAGAATATAGGTCCCCAACAACCTGTGCTCTTCGTAAGAGGCGACTAAATTTATCGAGTGGTCAGAATCGATGACTTGGTCGATGCATGTCATCGTATCCCAAATGCCTGTATCGATGCTTATGATGTCAACCACCGGATTTTCTGGTCCAGTTTCCACTATTTAGATCCCGCTGGAATATTTCACTCACTCACTCACTCACTCACTCGATGAATCATTAGATCGATGATCATGAAGTCAATCACCAGACTCGATTATTCACAGACCGCCGTCACATAACTGGAATATTGCTGAGTGCGGCGTTAAACAACAAACAAACAAACAAACAAACAAACAAACAAACTACACAGTCAGAGACCACAGGGCATCCTGATTCTGAAGCAACATACCGGCGCTGATGTCCGGGAGATCCAAAAGTTTCTTTCGTTCATGTGACTGGCTCCTGCTCAATAGATGATGATTTTCATGATTATGTTTTAATTAATCAATATTAAAATAGGGATCGAATGTGAACTTATTATGGGTGAATAAGTGTGGTTTTACGCCGCTTTTAGCAATATTCCAGCAATATCACGGCGGGGGACACCAGAAATGGGCTCCACACATTGTACCCATGTCGGGAATCGAACCCGGGTCTTCTGCGTGACGAGCGAACGCTTTAACCACTAGGCTACCCGACTGCCCCTACAATGTCTTAGCTGACAGTGTGAAACTGGCACCATGGCGCTATTGAACACAGATCGATCTATCCGAGACCTCATTACTTTTCAGATCGCTCTGTAGTGCGACAGGGAAGCCTAGTGGTAAAGTGTTCTCTCGACACGCCGGGGACCAGGGTTCGACTCTGCACATGGGTTGAGTATGTAAATCTCAGTTTTTATGTCATCAGCTGTGCTATGGCTTGAATACTTGTTTTGGCAAAACTCACACCCAAATTTGTAGTCACTCACTCTCTTTAATTTCTGACAACATTTTCGCTTCATTTTCTCTCTTCCCGATCACCATAACAATCAGTCACCCACGTATAGAACTGAGTGAGTGAGTGAGTTTGGTTTCACGCCGCTTTTAGCAATATTCCAGCAATATCACGGCGTGGGACACCAGAAATGAGCTTCACACATTGTACCCATGTCGGGAATCGAACCCGGGTCTTCTGCGTGACGAGCGAACGCTTTAACCACAATGGGCTACCCGACCGAACTGAAGACGGAAGATTAGAAATACGTCCAATTATCAATACACACCTGCACAAAAAGGATTATATAATTATCTAATGTGTGCACAAGGGATATATATTTCAGGTTTAAGGATCTCCTACGCACCGTTCTCTTGTCCTCGTCTTGTGGCAGTAGTAACAGCACAAAGCAGTTACCGACACAGCAACGACCACAAGACCCACCACTGCCGACACTGCGATCACGACATTCGGGACACCAGTAGAGGGCGCTGTTGGTGTCACTGAAGTGTACAAGATATTTGTCATCTGTTGGAACAGAGTTGGTCTGCATACATGAGTCACGGCAACCTCTGACGATATCGAGCAGACAAACCAGTGATCAACAGTTAGTTGGTTGGTTTGTTGTTTAACGCCACACTCAGCAATATTCCAGCTATATGACGGCGGTCTGTAAATAATCGAGTCTGGACCAGACAATCCAGTGATTAATATGATGAGCATCGTTCCACGCAATTGGGATCGATCACATGCATCAACCAAGTCAGCGAGACTGACCACCCGATCCCGTTAGTCGTCTTTTACGACAAGCATAGTCACCCTTTACGGCAAGCATGGGTTGCTGAAGACCTATTCTACCCCGGAATCTTCACGGGTCGATCAACAGTTAGATATATTGTGGTCGGATTAGATGACTAGACCTATCCCGAACTCCGAGGCCTACGTCCACAAGCAAATCTCCGTCGGAACTCGAACTCGATCGTCTTCTCTCGAAATGATGTTGCGTTGTGACACCCGTTTGTTTGTTGTTTAACGCCGCACTCAGCAATATTCCAGCTGTATGACGGCGGTCTGTAAATAATCGAGCCTGGACCAGACAATCCAGTGATTGATATCATGAGCATTGAGCATCGATCCACGCAATTTGGATACGATGAAAAGCATCAACCAAGTCAGCGAGCCTGACCACCCGATCCCGTTAGTCGCCTCATACGACAAAGCATAGTCGCCTTTTACGGCAAGCATGGGTTGCGGAAGGGCTATCCTTCTATCTTCACGGGTCACATGCTCACCTACTACATGTACATCGTGTTCGCCACAGACAGTATCGTTGGTCTTGGTGCATATATTTAGCACAGCTTGGTTGTAACCACCGCAAACAGAGCACATGTTGCAACGGTCAGCGCTGGCGTTGTAGAAATGACCAGACGGACACCATTCACACTTCACATCCCGCTGAGGATCACCTGTCAAGTTGATGACAGAATATCAAAGCATTCCAATTTTCACCAACACCATTAACGCAAAAGAAAATAGAAGTAATAGACTTCAATGTGATGACGGACTTAAGATAAGAGGATCCTGGCACAGTAAAAGGAGACAACGCTGCACTACGAATTGGACACTCATGTTCCTTCTAATGATGAAGTACTCGTTCTATAAACACGCATGAAAGTTATCGCCACGGTCGTGGATATATTCGAACCAAAGTATTGGCTTCGTGGAGGGATATTATGTGGGTGTTTGTTTATTAATTTGTAGAATATTGCTAAAAGCGGCGTAAAAACATACTCACTCACTCATTAATTTGTACAACAGTCCGTTGATAATGTTTCTGTTCTTGGTGTCTCTCGTTGGAATTTATTTGTTTCATCAATTCGTTAAAGATTTCTACTGATGTCAGTTTGCGCATTCCGTTTTACCAGTTGACGTCCTTGTATCGAATACTGAGGACATAGTGAACCGGGTTTAACGCTACTTTGAACAGTATTTCAGTTATAAGTGTCAGGCTGATGTGGAGTGGAATGGGAGCCTAACTTGGTACAGCACACCGACACTTACCACTTTGGTGACACCAGCGAACACTGATATGGTGCTGACAATCCTAGAAACAATCAGTGCGAGCCGGGATTCGAAACCACCATTATAGGCCCTAAGGGACACAACTCTGCACAGACCAAGGACCATAATCGGACCACTTTGTTCAGGGCCCTGTTCCACAAAGCGATCTTAGCGCTGCGATTGTCTTAAGCCTATGTTAAAGAATGAGAGTTACGATCGTTTTAGCGCTAAGATCGCTTTGTGGAACGGGGCCTTGAAGGTGTAGCTTAGTGATTAAAGCCTTTGCTCGTCACGCCGAAGTCCCGGGTTCGATCCCCCACCTGAGTTCACAGCATAAAGCCTATAGTACGAGTCCCAGCCACCATTGCTTCATCTTCCCTAGGCAAGTGCGTCCGCGAGCCTCATTGTCAAAGTCTTGTTTCCACCCTTGCCACATCAAGCCAACTTTCCTGTGCTAAAAATATGATTGGACTATCGCACATATCCATAGCTCGATCAGAGAACGTTTCACAAAACCAACATCCACGACTGGAACACCTTCGTATGAAAGTGATTTACCGCTGTCTCTGTTGACACGAATATGTCTTTTTCATCTTTGAAACCCCCCAGCGATTGACTATGTTTTTGTGTCAGGGATGAAATCGCAAATGTTTTCGTTATCTGATAGACTAGGTCGTCGCCTATGGTAGTCGCCATCTATAAGCTATACGAAATAAGAACAGTAATCTGATTGGATATATGGATTGGAGGAAAGCCCGAAGTGATGCAGGTCTCAGAACGTTTACCACTTCGTAGAAACCCACGAGCACGGGTATGGTGCTGACAAACCTAGAAACATAATCGGGGCGAACCGGGATTCAAACCCACAATCATAGGTTTCTGGCATGCCCAAGGGACGCAACTTTGCACAGCGAATCGCGGCGCCTTAAACGACTGGGCCACCCGTGTCCCCTGATGTGGCAAGGGTGGAAACTAGGCTAGTGGACACGCTTGCCTCGGGAAGATGTCATTGCTTGTAAAATGCTAAAAGAGGCGTAAATTCATACCCCCTCCTCGCGATGCGATTCGAACCCACGACAGACTTACACCACTGTGCCACCCCAGAGAAGCAAGACACGCTTACCCTTCACTACAATCACCTGTCCTTGCGGACACACGGTATGCCGGACACACGCCATGACCCCTTGACCATGGTGGGCGTTGTAGTAGCCGTCCCGACACTGACAGCGGAGGTTGTGTTCAGGTGAGCACTCGTCGACAACGATGGCGTTGTGGTCTTGGCAGGCGTTGTCGCACTGCCCGCATTTCTCCAGCTGCGTGACGGCCTGGGATTGAAAGGTGCCGGGTTCACACGTCGTGCAGTTGGAACGAGCGAAGGACTTGGTGCAGTGGCGGGACACACGAGTTCCACGTGGACACTTAAAACACGTGACTTTATTGCGATCATACGTTGTTGAGTCTGTCTGTAATTAGAAAAGGGATGTGTCAGAGTGAGTTGGCTTTGTTTAACGCCGCTTTGATTTGCTTGTTTGTTGTTTAACGCCGAACTCAGCAATATGCTATATGACAGCGGGCTGTAAATAATCGAGTCTGGGTAAGACAGTCCAGTGATAGACACCCTGAACATCGATCTACGCATTTGGGATACGATGACATACATCAACCAAGTCAGCAAGCCTGACCACCCGATCCCGTTAGTCGCCTTTCACAGCAGGCATGAGTAGCTGAAGACCAGTTATAACCCGGATCTTCACGGGCTAACGCCGCTTTGAACAGTATGTCAATTATATGACGGCGCGGCTGCTTTATGTGGTTGAAAAGCCTGAGGTGATGCAGATTTGAATGTTTACAACTTCGGTGAAACCCACGAGCACGGGTACGGCGCCGACAAACCAGAGCGAATCTAGCAATCATCGGCTTCGACGTCGAGACTGGGCCACCCGTGTCACAGGGCAAAATTCAAAACTTGACAGAGGCTTTAGATTTGTTTGTTTGTTGTTTAACGCCGCACTCAGCAATATCCCAGCTTTATGACAGCGGGCTGTAAATAATCGAGTCTGGGTCAGACGGTCCAGTGATTGACACCACGAACATCGATCTACGCATTTGGGATACGATGGCATACATCAACCAAGTCAGCAAGCCTGACCACCCGATCCCGTTAGTCGCCTTTCACAGCAGGCATGAGTAGCTGAAGACCAGTTATAACCCGGATCTTCACGGGTTAACGCCGCTTTGAACAGTATGTCAATTATATGACGGCGCATCAGCTTCATGTGGTTGGAATCAGATTTGAATTTTACAACTTCGGTGAAACCCACGAGCCCGGGTACGGCGCTGACAAACCAGAGCGAATCTAGCAATCATTGGTTTCTGGCATGACTAAGGGACGCAACTCTGAACAGCAGCGGCTTCGACGTCGAGACTGGGCCACCCGTGTCACAGGGCAAAATTCAAAACTTGACAGAGGCTTTAGATTTGTTTGTTTGTTGTTTAAGGCCGCAATCAGCAATATTCCAGCTATATGACGGCGGTCTGTAAATAATCGAGTCTGGACCACACAATCCAGTGATTGACGTCATAAGCATCGATCAACGCAATTGGGATACGATGACATGCACCAACCAAGTCAGCGAGCCTGACCACCCGATCCTGTTAGTCGCCTCTTACGACAAGCATAGTCGCCTTTTATGGCTTTAGAATGATGGTAACTACATAGGCACAGTGGTTTAAAGCCGCTTTTGGATCTCATTATAACAATAACTGTGTCGTTAATAGCCTTATATGCAAACCTTCATCTGTGAAGTTCTTCATTTATTCTTCGCGAGCCTTTTATTGATAGGATTTCTTTCTGTTTCTAGAATTCGAAAGCTCACCGGTTTGGAATCTGTCAATGTGAAGGTCAGTAGAATGACAAGGCGCAAGCTCATGCTGTCCTCCAGTACACGGCGTGAGGCGGGAGAGCGATCACATGACGTTATCCTTCCGCCAGGCGCTGTCGAAAACATGAAAATTAGTCCACGATCGCATAACATGTGGTTAAAATGAGCTAACTAAAGGTTAGAGGTTACAGACGCATAAATATAATAGAAGAAAAACTAAATTACATTAAAGGGACTTGAATTCGTTTATGGCTTGATATGTATAGCGTTCTACACTCTCGGCCAAAGAAAGTATACCCTATTTTTTTACGGTGGCTACAAATGAAACAAACAAGGTATGGTTATTCGATGGTGAAATGTTTCATCCGGGTATTATTGTTTTGTTTTGGACCATAAGTTTGCAGGCGAATGTTTCCAGCCTGGTAACGTCTTGGCCAAATCAGATTTTCAAGTGAACACTTTGTTTTGCCCGGTAGTATAGACAAATCACTTAAAGACTTCAGACAGCATATTTCAGGGTTAAAAGCATAGAACTCTTTAAGGATGTGTTTGCCTCTGAGTTTTAAAAACATAAAATTGCGTTTGACATGCTTGATGTCCTGAGTGAGTGAGTGAGTTGGGTTTAACGCCGCTTTTAACAGTATTCCAGTTACATCGCGGCGTGTCAGCTTAATGTGGGAGGAAAGCTCGAAGTAATGCAGGTCTTAGACGTTTACCACTTCAGTGAAACCCACGAGCACGGGTATGGTGCTGACAAACCTAGAAACATCATCGGGGCGAACCGGGATTCGAACTCACAATCATAGGTTTCTGGCGTGCCCAAGGGACGCAACTCTGCACAGCGAATCGCGGCGCCTTAGACGACTGGGCCACCCGTGCCGTGTTAAGAACACACCAAGTTGTATGTCTTGAAGCAGTGATCGAAACGAAACAACCACTTACAAACGGCTCAGTGTCACCACCCCCACCCAATCAACCTCCCCCCCCCCACAAAGCCCACTAACACCTCAAATAAAATGTGATGGCCAGATACTTAGACATTTGACGAACACATGGTACTACACCTCATGTGACCAAGGAGACGCTCTATTATAGTCAGGTTTACGAGTGAGACTTATTGAACCTAAAAGCCACAATTAAATAAAATAAAATAAGAATAGTTTAAAGTTTATTTGGAAGATTCTTTGATTTAACACAAGTTATAACTACCAGAATCAAACAAAAATTAAACGTAATACCCCCAAAAATAACTTAACAATTAAAAAAAATTATTGATCAAATGCATTCAAAGTTATAACATGTATTTAGAGAACAAAGCCTTCCCATAACTAGCATTACACAGTACACAGTACACAGTACACAGTACACACGCCAAACATCCTGCACTTTAAACAGTGTGTCATCTAAGTTTTAATTATATACCCACCGAGCAAAACAAGTTGATGATAAAAACAGTTGTAAAGTATTGAACCAAACATCATATCACCATTACATCGATTATTTACAGACCGCCGTCATATAGCCGGAATATTGCTGAGTGCAGCGTTAAACAACAAACAAACAACAACAAACAAACAAAACATCAACAAATGTGGTCTCATCTTGAAACACGTTCGTCGTATGTAGGATGCTCAGGCGATGGCGTAGATAATTTAACGATGTTATCCAAGAGAGGATAGGAAATTGATGTTGCAGATAAAAGAGAGATTTGACTAAACAATTACAAACGTCATCGAAACGTTCCCGGCTGAAAACAGTCGCCGAAACACTGCCAAAGGTTAAGCTCCAAGACACAACTATGATACCGTATCATATCACTATCGAATAACCATTTCTTGTGTATTTCATTTTTAGTCACAATCAAACACTGGCGTATACTTTCCTCCGCCGGCAGTTTATGTGTAGCATAGTTAAATAACTTATTCACGTGTATTCACATTAATGATATGGGTACTCTGCTAGAAAAAAATATGTTTCTTAATTATGTGAAAAAAAAGATAACCCTTATTATGTCATATTTAAAACCCCTATTATGGCAATTTAGATTAGATTAACATTCAACAGTATTGTTACATCACTTCTGTTCCAGATAAATTACTGCACTGTACTCAATAAAATTAGTTGCTGATGGATATATTTTTCTGTAGTGGGTAGTTATCATTAACGTCCGGAGTCATGGCACTTGCAGGTGTATGGTGCAGAAGGATCAAGAATCATAAGGATCACGGATTCGAACACACGATCAGCGGATCCTTCCATGACTAGTGTATGAGTGAGTGAGTGAGTATTGTTTTTACGCCGCTTTTAGCAATATTACAGCAATATATTACTGCGGGGGACACCAGAAATGGGCTTCACACATTGTACCCTTGTCGGGAATCAAACCCGGGTCTTCGGCGTGACGAGCGAACGCTTTAACCACTAGGCTACCCGACTAGTGTATGAAGCCTGCACAGCGAAATGCGTCGCCTTAGAATACGTATATAATGTCGTATGTCCTATCGAATGTAAACATGTATTTACTTAATTTAACGTATTAGTTAAAAACTAATGAACGCTTCACATAAAGAGGACAGATGAAAGGGGACTACACAGACACACCTGATAAATGACCACACACACACACACACACACACACACACACACACACACACACACACACACACACACACACACACACACACACACACACACACACACACACTCACTCGCACAAACACATACATGCATCATACACCCCCCCCCCCCCCCCCACACACACACACATTCACTCACTCGCACAATATATATATATATAACAAACACACACTCACATATAAACACGCACACATGCACACACACACACATACATGTATACACACATACAAACACACACACGCGCGCACACACGCACACATACATGCATAAATACACACCGATATAAAAATCATAAATAAATACATACATACAAATATATACGAACCGTAAACAAATTATGAACTAATAACAGACAAAATGGAATTACACAGGCATACCCGTTTAAAACCCATGAATGAATAAATACGTACATAAACCACATAAATAAATACATACACATGTAAACAGTATGTAAAGATAACAGAATGAAGGAACGAATGAAAGAACGAACGAATGAATGAAAAGTAAAAAATATTTTAGAAATATTAACAAAACGAAAAGTTTAAATATCTGAATTTAAACCTTTAATTTGTGTAGTATACGAACATCAATTTAATAGACAAGCAATAATCATACTTGTTGATAAATCTACACGTATAAACAGAAGCGAAATAATGAGTACAACACACACGTGACAATATCTCTCTTACCTGTCATCATTTAGCAGAATTAAACACTCAGATGTCTGTGAACTCAAAACCTAAATCTCATTTCTCATTTGAAAACATTCCATATACAATCGCTCTGTCTAAGTGTTTATTACTTTAAAGTGTGACGCATGTTTATATAAGTTATGTAGATACAACGTGAACTACCGTGTACTTATAATGCCAATGTCAGAGTTATTTCCGTCGCTCGTAATCAACCAATATATCCCTGCGTTTCTGATAACTACCCTTAGTGATCTCACACTCACGTCGTCTCACAGTGTCGTGTCACGTGGGTACAATGCCACGCGCGAGGATCTGCCGTCTCCACTCCATTCGTGAGCAACTCGTGTTATTCCGGGACAAGCCGAATAGCGACTCGTGCCCCTCTCGTGGCCATTTTTGCGACCGGGTTCCGTCTTAGCGCAAACAGGCATACCTAAAACAATTGTCAACTCGTTGCATAATGGTTTACAAATATTTCCCCATATATTACATATATTTCAGATGCAATTTAAAGCACATCGGGACATGCGGAATTATACAGTATGATTGAACACATTTAACTGTGTCTTGGGTATATTTTTAGATGCAAGACATATGTAAAATCAAAAATTGTTTCTGAGGGATTCTTTGACGAAGAACTTGAAATCATACGCGCATTCTGATTGGTTTGTCGTATTTGCGCACATAACATTCATCGATAGGGGACGAGTCTTCTTGCAGGTTACGGAAAGGGGCGAGTGGTGACGAATGGTCTCCATTCCTAGATTATTGCTTAAACAACGTAAAACTCTGATTAATCAATGTTTCATCCTGGAAACAATACTTTCATTGAATACTGAAACTAATAATACAGACCTTTTCAAGATACACATTCTCCTTAATGTGGTGCTTTAGGTATGGTGTTTGAATTATTTGTACAGTATGGATAATTTGCGCTTGATGAACACTTTTTCAACTGGTGTTTAAAAAGGTAATTGTATTATTATGAAGATTCGAATCTTGTAAATCAGTACGTGCTTGTATTCATATTTGTACCTATCAATGTCTGTTCTCAAATAAGGGCGGTCCGGTAGCCTAGTGGTTAAAGCGTTCGCTCGTCACGCCGAAGATCCGGGTTCGATTCCCGGCATGGGTACAATGTGTGAAGCCCATTTCTGGTAACCCCCGTCGTGATATTGGTGGAATATTGCTAAAAGCGGCGTAAAACCATACTCACTCACTCACCCACTATTCTCAAATATTCTTAAAATCACCAATGGTGATGGGCAAGGGGTTCTTCTACTACCGGGCGCATTAACGATGAAAGTAGAAATACCGAGGCGAAAAATATAAAAGATAAAAAATACATTAAGGATAAAAAATAAATGATCACTCAGGACACAGATTTTAATTCGACGAGGCATGATTTTTCAGCGCCTTAAAAAAGAAGTGTTATTGAATATTATATTATTGCGCATGTAAGGTGTGTTTGTTCTGAGGAACCGATTGTCATATACAGACAAAAATACACGTACGGTCAGCGGTTTGAAATAGAAGAATGTCAACTGTTTGATTGGCATTTTTAGAAGTTGGTAAGCAACGGTAAAGACAAGATATTCATAGAATATCTGATAGATTTTATTTAAAGACTCAACGTAGAAATGACAAATACCTTGCGTCATACTTTCATATAATCCGTATCTCCATGCTGAGACGATCATGGCTATATATACCGCTGAGTAATAAACGAGTGCAATATCATTTACGACTACATACGCAGTTGAAGAATATCAATGTATATCTATTTTGCCACGTCACAAGCTTATGTATTGATAAAGTTAAGTAATTTTACATTATATTTATAATTTTCAAATAATGTCATATCTAATCGCATCAACTCCCTTTCGTAACGGGAGCAAACGGAAATCTATTTACGGAAAGTGACGAAGGCGAACCTACCAATCATGGAGCTGACGCCGAGGCAACTAACACTGACTGCTGTCGATCAGATTGTGCGTGTCATTGTGTGTTTATCTGTGGGTAAACACGTACTCGCTTTGTTCCATGTGGTCTGTGTGTGTCATACATATTACTGTCTGTGTCAGAACATAGGGATAAATACATGGGCGTGTGGCAGTCCAGTAGTTAACATGACCGCTCGTCACGCCCAGTACCGCGTTCGACTCCCCACATGGCTATAATACGATTCTTGGACCCGTTCCACAAAGCGATCTTAGCGCTACGACTGTCGTAAGCTAGTGTTAACGAATAGGAGTTACGACCGAGTTAGCGCTAAGATCGCTTTGTGGAACGGGGCCCTGTAACGTAAAAGGTGACTATGCTTGTCGTAAGAGGCGACTAACATGATCGGGCGGTCAGGCTCGCTGATGTGGTTGATACATGTCAAAGCACAAACTGTATATCTCCAAAGTATATAATATACGCAAAGTACATGACGCCATTCCCCCGTGAAGGTCCTTTTTAGATTAGGGGGCACGGTGGCCCAGTCGTCTAAGGCGCTGCGGTTCGCTGTGCAGAGTTGTATCCCTTGGGCACGCCAGAAACCTATGATTGTGTTATGATGTTCGAATCCCGGTTCGGCCCGATTATTTTTCTAGGTTTGTCAGCACCATGCCCATGCTCGTTGGTTTCACCGAAGTGGTAAACGTCTGAGACCTGCATCACTTTGGGCTTTCCTCCCACATTAAGCTGACACGCCGTGATATAACTGGAATACTGTTAAAAACGGCGTTAAACCCAACTCACTCACTCACTCATCGATTGACGATTCATTACTACTTGTTACAGTACGATCTCAATTAATATTATTACACCTCAATTAAGAATTTTGCAATTCCATCTGTTAATCCATACCATTAACGAAGCAATGGAATCCAATGTAGACCCTAAAATCATGACAGACACTGACATTCGAATATTTACTCGTCACATGATCATTATTGGCCTGTCACGTGATGAATATTGACTCGTCTCCTAGAAAACAAGATGGCGTCTGGTACTAACATTGTACGGTTGGCAGCTATGTTATTGTAATGAAACAGGACGGTTCAAGAGTTCAAAAACTGTATGTGAATATCGGTACAACACAACGAATAATAACTCCAAACGAGACCCGTGAAGATCATGGGTAGAATAGATCTTCAGCAATCCATGCTTGTCGTAACAGGCGACTATGCTTGTTGTAAGACTAACGGGATCGGGTGGTCAGGCTCGCTGACTTGGTTGATGCATGTCATCGTATCCTAAATGTTTGGATCGATGCTCATGATGTCAACCACTGGATTATCTGGTCCAGACTCGATTATTTACAGACCGCCGTCATATAGCTGGAATATTGATGAGTGTGGCGTTAAACAACAAATAAACGAACACGGACGAGGTCAATATACGAAACAATCGACCCCGGACTCGACCCCTTCGACGGTCTGACCGGACCTCGGCCTCCATCACGACCGAGAGGGAATATACTGACGAAAACAACGTTTGATTTGCTGAAGAATATTTATTTTGGAGAAAAATGTCAATAACTATATTAAAAAGTACAATTATGCGATTCATTAATACATTCATGTCTGGTGCGTGATCGGTTGTGATAAATGCAAGTACAATCTTCAGCGTTGATCTTGAAAGTGAATATTTAATATAACCGTCTTAAACGGATTAAAATATACATGTTTTTAACTTTTTTAACTTCAACAAAGTTCATATTCAACTTTCCAATGTCCGCTCGAGTTATATGCGTGTCTTGACGCTAATTTAAACTTTCTTACAACAGCAGAGGAATAATCTGTGAGATTTCATTAATAGAAACACACAGCCAACATTCATATATCATTTATCGATGACATCCTGTCAGCAGTTTCCATCAATGGAAGCCCTTGTAATTAGATTATTAGACTGGGGATTATTATTTAATTAGCTGATTTTTTCAACATTCAGTAAAGTAACCTTTATTTTTAAATCAACCATTTGCACGACATGTGTTTACAAATAACAAAAAGTAAGTTACATTTAAGCATTTTCTGAAAGACAACTATCTAATAATTTCTGGAGTTCTTCAAGCATCATAGTCTGGTTCCGGTTCGGGGCCGGGGGCGACACGGCGTGACTTTCTTCTGCCCAGAGACTTGCCCCTGATAAGAGAGGATGAACTGCTTGGTCTTTCTTCGTAATCCTCGACTGGTGTTCTGGGCCGGTCCGTTGTTGCACCACGAGTGAAGTCAGGACGAGACAGTTGATGTCTGGAGTGGACAAAGCGGATGTTTGCCTCTCCCAGATGTGGCTCACTGGTTAGGACTCTTGCCTGGAGAAAAAAACACCAACTTAGTAAGTACATTTTCAGCATTCCATGTCTGGAAAGCTACTGGTCCTGCGTTTTAATTCCGGATTCGTCCTGATTGTGATCCTTGGTGTTTTATACGAAACTCGTGCATCACTTTAAGCCGTGATATCATGGACATACTTTTGTAAGCGGAGTATTCTGCAATGTTTGTACATTTAAATAACCAAGCTGTAGTTACTCACGGCATCGTGGTCGTGAAGATGGGGCACCGGTCGCAGAGATCGTTCTGACCTCATCGGAGTTGTGGGGTCATCTGGCCGCCGACTGGGCATGAACACGCCGGACGCTCCGGATAACGCACGGGACTGTGAACAGTTTAATATGAATATAATTGGATGACGACCTATCCTAAAAGAACGTGCCTACAGTGCAAGGTCTAAGCCTGTGTCGCCACTGTCAAAATGGCTACTTCTAGAGTGAGTGAGTGAGCGAGTGAGCGAGTGAGCGAGTGAGCGAGTATAGTTTTAGGCCGCTATTAGCAATATTCAAGCAAAATCACGACGGGGGACACAAGAAATGAGCTTCACACATTGTACCTATGTAGGGAATCGATCTCGGGTCTTCGGCGTGACGACTGAACGCTTTAACCACTAGGCTACCCGACCACCCCTGCGACCTCCAGAGGACTCGTATTGGGAGATACTACTTAATAGGATACAGAATGCTTAGTTGAGTCATCAGTAAATACTTGTAAACATTTCTGAAGCTTGTACATTTTATTAACACCCATTAAGAGGCTATAAAAATATAGATATCTCATATAAGAAATAAAACTACGACTCGTGGTCGTTGTTTGTCGTACAATAAAACACTGCAGGGATAATAAACCACTCGGGGTTGCGCCCCTCCTGATTTATTCTCCCTGGAGGGATTTATTGTATGATAAAAACGCCCACGAGTCGTTTGTTTCTTTAATAAAGCCAATTAGAGAATTACGTAGAGTAACCTTTGTACTCATCAAAAAGGTGTCCGGGCAAATCAGTGTCCGGACTTACATTACATTTGAGGTTCAAGTTTATGTTGTTGACTATGAGGTAATATTGACACTTACCTTATGGCTTTTCTCACTTCCGCTCAAATCCTGAAAGAAGTAATTACTTATTTTTTACAATCCAATTTTACAATTTTTTACTTATTTTTTACAAAAAAAAAATTCTTCATTACTCATGATTGATAACTTTTCACGAGGTAAATTGTCACAGATTAAGATTTGGCTGAATAGCAGTCGTGTCAAACGAAAGAGTGGATGAGAGTGTGAGCATCATATTTGTTTACATTATGCGGGCATTATCAACAACGCAGCAATCATGGACATTCACTGCAAAGTTAGTAATAACTATATGTCAAGGGGACTGGGAATCTAGTTACGAAATAGACAGAAATTAAAAATAATAATTAAAAGACTTCTATAGCTAATTGTGAAGAAACAACCATGACTGCTAACCCTACGTGTTGAATGAACAGGAGCTATATTATCAATGGTACACGGGGAAGCATACTGGTTATAGTATACTAGTTAAGCCTTTTCTGATGTCTTCGTCCCTTCTGAAGTCTTGCTGGAGTATTGCCACATTGGTGTACTCTAAACTTCTCAACATACTTACATCACTAAAGCCTTCATTGACAAAGGGTGTTCTGGATCCCTTAGGTCGGATACGGAAGATCTTGTAAAATGTCAATGACCAGTGGAAACGTCTGGAAAACAATGTGTAAATAATCTTGAAGAACTTGTCAGTAATTGCCGCTACCAAAGTGGCATGGACATCCTCTTGTAGCAGGTCAGCGCAGTGTTAGACCTCATAACCAACACGATTCACACCTGTACGTCTGGCATTTGAAAAGATACAGAGTCAAACCGAACCAAAGTGACACACTCCTAGAACTGTGCACTTTCGAATCATTGTAAACATGCCATCAGGCGTTCATGTTGGTTTTCAGCAAGTATTTAGGTTTCATTTTGTGTATTTATAATCGAGACATGACGAATTATTTAAGACAACCCTTGAGCCATTGAGTATTTATAAGAACAAGTACTCAACCGTGTTAAAATGAGAAACTTACACATAAGGGTTGCGAGATTGAAACTTATAACGTATCAGTATTTGCAAGTTTAAATTAGTTGTTGTCCATTTTCAGAGTTGTTTGGTCAGAATCATATCTGGTCGAACTGTTTTGGAAGAAGGTATATGATATATTTATAATCTAAACATGTACCTTTATGCAGGACAATAACACACATACCGTTCTGTAAGACACACATATGTGTTATATGCCCCAGGGATACACCAAACACTTCAGACGTAACCATGTCACGAACTACGTTATTTCCCAAACACAAATGCCATCTTACTTTCGACTATATACGGGGAGTGGCTGAAGAGTTCTGAACCTAACTTTGATGGACTGCTCTAAGTATTATCTGAGGTCCACACACGTCTTTCAAGGATGCTGGTGCGCCTTCATCCCAAAAAGTTCCCCACAGCATAAATGATGTCATCACCATTTTGTATAATGCTTGCCAGACAGTTCTTCCTACAAGTTTGGAAAGACGTGGATCTCTGACGAATAATACAGAGGATATTCAATAATTCAAATCGAAACTCATGCACTGCAGCCATGGCAACAGCATACTTGTGCACAGGTCCATGGTCCAACACACGTTTCGTGGGCCTTCTACGTCATTTAGCCTTGATATTCTCACGCAGTTGCTAAAGCAGATTAGCACAATATCGGCCATAAATGGTCTGACCTCTTGTGAGGTCGTTCACAATTGGATTCCGTTGGAATCCCAAACTACTGAAGCCATCATGTTGCCAGCTAATGGGTCTGCTTCAAAACGACGAAAATTATCTTGAGAGATGGGAAACCCAAACCGTTTCTGATCAGGAGACAGAAGCATTGGAACCCAGTGTTCTGAAACCTTTGTCACACCCAGGTCATTCTTAAGAATGTTTCCAATTCTCTCATAGGGGATGCCGACTGTATTGGCTATGTGACGTGTGGTGAGTCGTCGATCCTCCATAATCATATTATCTGTCTTATCATGTGTCTTATTCCTTAGTAAGTGCGGTTGAAGGTCTTCCTGATCTTGGATCATCATCAAAGTTCTCTCTTCCCCTCTTGAACTCCGCTGCCCACTCCATAACAGTGGCAAAAGAAGGAGTATCATCCTCTTACGTTGACACCATGTCCGCATGTATGGCTGTTGGACTTAGCCCTTTCAGTTGGCGATACTTTATGACAGCACGGTTACCAGTTTTGTGCATTTTCATCAACAGGGAATACCTGGTCACTTTGCTGCCTGCAGAACTATGCTGCCTGGTTGTGTATTTAGTTCAAATGCAGCCTGTAAACACGGGACGTAATGTATTTAATACACGGAAACTTTTAAGGGTGTACCATACATCCTTCCTAGCTTACAACTCTTCAGCCATATCTTGTATTTAAACATATCATAACGACTCTCGCAGTACACAATGCAAAGCAATTCCAAACTACACCCATTGATCCGGTGCTAGCCAATGCATTCTGCATCAGGAATTATTCTGAGAATGAACTCATTCGACTGCTTGAAATTTTGGATAAGTGGTCATTTCACACATTTTGGAGTGAACGTTCTTCAATGACCTTCCAAGCTACATGGACTTTTGTTTCTTCCAATGAAAGTGAAAAGGATAATGGTTGGAGCGTGTTAACAGGTGGTATGTTTATAAAGAAACGAAGAATAAAAGAGTAATAAGAAATCCATGCAAACTATGCGATATTTATAAAAAAATGTAACCACAACTTCCACTGGCGTGATAAGACTGAACATGCAGTATACGTAAGCCATGACCATGCCAACAAACGTTCCATCAGTGATCAACTATAAAAAGCAAGCAGATGTATCACACTAATATAACATCCCTCAGTGAACTACCTTGTCACAAAGTTCTTGCACATTCCAGCTCACACCAGTTATTGAATCATGCTAAATTACCTGGGTTGACTGCATGCATATTCTTCCTTATACAAATGTTGCCAGAATCATGACACAGTAGGTAAATATTGTTTTCTGTAACACATAAACAGTTCTTATCTTCGGAATTTATCTATACATCGAAAAAATGTACAAGTGAGGATTTTACGCACTTGTGAAAGCACCAAGGTTTGCTGAAAAGGATTCATTCGACCAGCTGAAGTTAGAACAGAGGTGTACTTGAGACACTTTTGCATTACTAGGTTTACTTGGTTTAAAGACCAAATAGGTTGTGGGCCCATCTCTTTCCTTGGGATAAAACGAGGCTGCCTTACGTGTTTCTGATAACACATAACAGAAAGAGTTATTTCCCTTCCAATATCGATCGCCTTTTCATTGTGCAAATTTGACCTCCACAGAAAATTACTGTTCTTCATATTATAATGTTATTCAACGTTGTGAACTATGGGTCGATTGATTTGTAAAGCAGGTGATATATAGTTGTAAGCCCTTTTGTAAGGGTTGAATTAAAGTTGTTTGTAAAGAAAATGTAAATATTAAGTAAAGGATAGTTCTTGTTTAGAAATAAGAAACTAGAATTTCATTTTCACCTTCGTCGGCTAAACTTATAGAGCTTATATCGTCATACCAGTAGGTCCTCTCAATGTCTATTTTCGGCAATTTGAATGGAATTGGAACGTCGTGTTATATTTAGTGTCTTACTCGTTTTATACTCGACAGGTGATTGACGTACCCATTGATTGACGTAGCCATTGATTGACGTAGCCATTGATTGACGCACCCATTGATTGACGTAGCCATGCGGACATGCGCAGTACCTACCCTCGTTTGAGCATGCAGAGATACCAAGCTAGCAAGGATAAGATGATTATCAATATCCCCGCCAACACAATCAGACCGATCATCCATGCTTGCAACCCATCACATTTTGGATTATCTTTTGCACATGCGCAGTAGTATCTGTTGACGTCGTTGTAGCAGACGTACGGCCAGGAACACGGAGAGCTGCTGCACTCGTTGACGTCATCCTCGCAATGAATGCCGGTCCAGCCAGGTGCGCACGCACACTCATAGTAGAGGTCAAAACCTTCAGCACGGCGGTAGTTGGTGCAGTTGTACACGCTTTCCTTCTTGCCTGAAATTATGTATGTGAAGGTATAACTTGAAATAGGTGTGTGGCATGTGGGGATTTTGTGGAGATTGTATGACAAAGAGCTAATCATTCTGCGATTCTTACAGCGAGTCTTATCGAGTTATTCGTGTCCAGGAATATTTTTAACTGGAAGACTTATCGATTTTAATAATGTTAAGTTATGGCTAATGTGCTGCTTTCTTTCTCTGTGTCCAAACAGCTGTGAAGTATGTTTGTCAGTTGTTAATCGAACCGAGAACAAAATGAATCCTAGTTTGTTTGTTTTCAAATTCATGAAAGGGAAGATGTTTGTCATGAAAACTTTTCATACGTCGCGAATCACTTCAATAAAGATTCTATTGCCAATGTGACGTTAAATATTAACTTACTCATTCAATGAATATTCCCCGCTTCAAATCCTTAAAAAGGTTTCCTTCAACCAGTATGATTGTAGGATATATACAATCCGTGTTTTTAACTGTGACTTTGTAGGTAATTCTTTTTTTGTTGGTATTCAACTTAGTGTTCTGATATATACTACTCAAAAGAAGTTAAAGAACACCCTATTCTTTCATATCTGTCGTAACTTGTTTTGTGCAGTATAGATTAGAAACATCTGCTCCAGAGATGGAACAAGAGAAAGAAAACATTTTCGCCTCTTAGGAATTGACAAGTCTCGTCTTTAACCGGAACGTCAGTTTAATTTCATCATCAATACTTAGCAGGTTTTCATACAATGTGTTCGTCCATCATCCATGCATACATATGGCCGTTTTGAAATGTAGCTGCCATTGTTAATCGAATCGAGCCAAGGCCTGATCGTAATGACGTGGAAACCAGCGAGTGCTCTGACCAATGAGCGCTCAGATTACATCGACCAATCAGCACTATTTCTCGTGCAACATGTGCTGCAGCTCTTGAGGCATCTAGTCTACACATTGCTGTAATATGAAGCAACGGTAAGGTTCGCACACGGTTCATGCAGGTTCGGAGCTTGGCTCATTTGACGTCCATGAGTCGTTCACAGTATTCAGGGGTGATGGAGGAGTATAGTGTGGCAAACACGTGAAATATTGACGATGGCCTAATTTCAGTTATAGCGACAAGTTTCTGCGTCAGATCATAATGGGTATATCTTTCCAGTAAATGTTTGGTCCTGTATGTTATAATAAAGGCTACAGTAAGTTTTCGCTGATGTGTATTTTCGTAGGACGATTGCATGTGTGATGATTCGAACTTGGCTTTTGGCATGACGAGCCAGCGCTTTAACCATTAGGCTTCCAGCCAAATCAGTTCAAGCTGGTCAGCACACACACACACACACACACACACACACACACACACACACACACATATATATATATATATCATAGCTTACTTTTACATGTTCCTCCATTCGCGCATGGCCTCTCCATAACAGTTGGTTTGATAGTGATGACATCCGAGTATACCCCTGCTTGGTCCTGTGCGTATACACGGACCTCATCGTAACCATGGTAACCAGGGTCAGGTTGGTACTGGAAGGTCCTGTAGACCCAGTTGAGGGAGTCAGGAGGATGGGGGAGGTTGAGCCTGTCACAGGGGATGCCGCTCTGAAATCCATACAATATGCGCTGATGTTTGGACCATTACACTAGAAGAAATGGGGATGAACGTCTGTTTTAAGATTATTGCACTTATTCAGCGACGTACATGCATGTGTGTGTGGCTGCTTCTACTGGTCCGGACTAATGCCGGTTTTATAGTGCTTGTCCACTGAGATACCATGCCGCAGTTTAACATGATTACCCCACTCAGACAGTATACTGACTCCGAGCCGACCAGTCCTTGTTTTAATACCGAATGCCTTCTTTATATGTCATTTGGTATGATGCGGTCGTTGGCAGAAACACCGATCCTCCGCTCTCCGGACGGACGCTCTGGACCACAGAGGCGGTCACACCACACGAGGACACTGTTTCAAATTTACGCCCTGAATAGGACGGGTCATTTTTATATGAATACATGTTATAAATTCACGAATGCAATGCGTCTCTGACTGACCGTATTGTATGAGCAGGGTACCACGGTGTTCACGTCGCCGACTGTGAGGGTCCCGCTTGATGGCTGAGTGTAGTAGATGGTCATGTTGTCGTCAACGTCAACGTCGTACGCACCGAATTCCCATCTGTATGTTGTAGGGCTGCTGTCATTTACTCGTACCTGCTCCAGCAGAATCTGGAAAAGCAAATTACCCTGTCATAAACAAAGCCTTTCTATATTAGCGCCTTGTCTTGGTGACGATGTGTCCGGTCTTCGCACCAAGCTGAAGCTCCATAGCTATAACTTTATTATTTACTTGTTTACTTGACCCGTGAAGATCCGGGGTAGAATAGGTCTTCAGCAACCGATGCGACTATGCTTGTCGTAATAGGCGTCTAACGGGATCGGGTAGTCAGGCTCGCTGACTTGGTTGATGCATGTCATCATATCCCAATTGTGTGGATCGATGCTCATAATGTCAAACACTGGATTGTCTAGTCCAGACTCGATTATTTACAGACCGCCGTCATGTAGCTGGAATATTGCAGAGTGCGGCGTTTTACAACCAACAAACACAAATGTATACTTGTATAAGCCATAATGCTTGCCAATGACCCAACCATGTCCGTCCCTAAAGAGGAATTTAGGGCTCTGACCACATGACAGTTCTAGAAAGCATTCAAACAGCCCACCAGCTGTGCCCCGAGTTACTCTACACTGACCAATGGTAAGACACATTTATACCCCAACATGGGGACAATGTTGGAAGGTGGTAACCAGACAACAGTCCTTTAAACACGCCTAATGTACAACCCGCTCAGAATATGTGAAATGGATATTGTGAACAAGGTTAAAACCTTATTTGACAATGTGAGGTGTTTGCATGTGGTCTCCTTACACAAAATGTTGCTAATTGGTTGCTTCCCTTGATAAAGACGGCTTGCGGCAGCTCTACATAACACTATTTAGTGAGTGATAGTTGTACGCCGCTTTTATCAATCAATATTCCAGGAATATCACGGCGGGAAACATCAGATATGGGCTTCACACATTGTATCATTACGGAGAATCGAACCTGGGCCTTCGACGTGACAAGCAAACGTACCGGTATCTGACATAAAATGAGCAGTTTACCATCACCGAATTCACGGTAAGAACATGGGCCCTGTGTAGACTTAGAGAGGGAGCAACACATTGATATGTCGCCTACCAGGACTGGATGGGCCGGATCTGCGTGAAGGAAACTGATTCCATCACTGAAGATGAAGGCGCTTGGGGCGTCGTTGACGGAGGTGATGATGATGCTGATGTTTACAGCCGTTTCAGCCGGTGGTATCTCAGATTGAGGCACCTCATAAAGAATTACCGGGACCTCTACTGATCCGTAGTAGTTGGTAGCAGGTGTATAGGTCATCCTGAAATATATTATCTCGATTATCCGACGATTCCCCTGTGGGTAAAAAGCCATATAGCGGTGACAATTACATGAATGGATCACTGAAAATCAGAGATGACACCAGGTGTTCGGGAAAATGGTAAGCCTGCCCTGCTTACCAGATGCCCCGCTGTTGCACCAACACACATATTGGTGTCAGAAAGGTGTCAAGTTTTCCTTTGATATGTTTGGAAAATGCAAGATACTGACTGACGCAGACTTTCATAGACCAGGGTATAAATCGTTGGTTTCCAAACATATCATAGAGCCAGCCCAAATCCTCTGAACACGACTTTCTCATACTACACACCAACATATATACAACTGTACAGCTGTCTGAAGTAGCAACTCACAATCCATCCTCTGACAACGTCAGTTCTAAATCAGCCACAGCGAAGTTGTCACTAATCTTGTACTTGACCACGTCTCCATTGGCGTCTGTGGACGTCATCTGGTATACGATTGTACCTGGAACATTAACGAGTGATGTAAGTCTGTACTCTAGTGAGTGGCCTCTTCAATATTCGACTAGAAAGGCATGGCTGAATGATGGAGGAAGAGAGTCATAAGTGATTCATGTCTTACTTTGGTGACGTAAATGTTTACAGCGACTTGTGATGCCCAATACCACGAGCTAACCTGTTCCCGTCAAGCTAAAATACACATACCCTGATCTCTTACATGACACGATTGACAAGCTAAGAGACACATACCCTTATCTTCCTGCATGACAAGAGAGACAAGCTAAGAGAAACATACCCTGATATCTTACATGACAAGATAGACTAGCTAAGAGACACATACCCTGACCTCTTACATGACAAGATAGACTAGCTAAGAGACACATACCCTGACCTCTTACATGACAAGATAGACTAGCTAAGAGACACATACCCTGACCTCTTACATGACAAGATAGACTAGCTAAGAGACACATACCCTGATCTCTTACATGACAAGAGAGACAAGCTAAGAGACACATACCCTGATCTCTTACATGACAAGATAGACTAGCTAAGAGACACATACCCTGATGTCCTTGCATGACAAGTGAGACAAGCTATGCGACATATACCCTGGTCTTCCTGCATGACAGGAGAGACAAGCTAAGAGACACATACCCTGGTCTTCCTGCATGACAGGAGAGACAAGCTAACATACACATACCCTGGTCTTCCTGCATGACAAGAGAGACAAGCTAACATACACATACCCTGGTCTTCATGCATGACAAGAGAGACAAGGTAAGAGACACATAACCTGGTCTTCCTGTATATGACAAGAGAGACAAGCTAAGAGACACATACCCTGGTCTTTCTGTATGACAGGAGAGACGAGCTAAGAGAAATATAACCTGGTCTTCCTGCATGACAGGAGAGACAAGCTAAGATACACATACCCTGGTCTTCCTGCATGACAAGAGAGACAAGCTGAGAGACGTATACCCTGGTCTCCCTGCATGACAAGAGAGACAAGCTAAGAGACACATACCCTGGTCTTCCTGCATGACAAGAGAGACACGCTAACAGACACATACCCTGGTCTTCCTGTATGACAAGAGAGACAAGCTAAGAGACACATACCCTTATCTTCCTGCATGACAGAAGAGACGAGCTAAGAGACACATACCCTGGTCTTCCTGTATGACAGGAGAGACGAGCTAAGAGACACATACGCTGGTCGTCCTGTATGACAAGAGAGATGAGCTAAGAGACACATACCCTGGTCTTCCTGCATGACAAGAGAGACAAGCTAAGAGACACATACCCTGGTCTTCCTACATGACAAGAGAGACAAGCTAAGAGACACATACCCTGGTCTTCCTGCATGATAACAGAGACAAGTTAAGAGACACATACCCTGACCTCTTACATGACAAGATAGACTAGCTAAGAGACACATACCCTGACCTCTTACATGACAAGATAGACTAGCTAAGAGACACATACCCTGACCTCTTACATGACAAGATAGACTAGCTAAGAGACACATACCCTGACCTCTTACATGACAAGATAGACTAGCTAAGAGACACATACCCTGATCTCTTACATGACAAGAGAGACAAGCTAAGAGACACATACCCTGATCTCTTACATGACAAGATAGACTAGCTAAGAGACACATACCCTGATGTCCTTGCATGACAAGTGAGACAAGCTATGCGACATATACCCTGGTCTTCCTGCATGACAGGAGAGACAAGCTAAGAGACACATACCCTGGTCTTCCTGCATGACAGGAGAGACAAGCTAACATACACATACCCTGGTCTTCCTGCATGACAAGAGAGACAAGCTAACATACACATACCCTGGTCTTCCTGCATGACAAGAGAGACAAGCTAAGAGACACATACCCTGGTCTTCCTGTATATGACAAGAGAGACAAGCTAAGAGACACATACCCTGGTCTTTCTGTATGACAGGAGAGACGAGCTAAGAGAAATATAACCTGGTCTTCCTGCATGACAGGAGAGACAAGCTAAGATACACATACCCTGGTCTTCCTGCATGACAAGAGAGACAGGCTGAGAGACGTATACCCTGGTCTCCCTGCATGACAAGAGAGACAAGCTAAGAGACACATACCCTGGTCTTCCTGCATGACAAGAGAGACACGCTAACAGACACATACCCTGGTCTTCCTGTATGACAAGAGAGACAAGCTAAGAGACACATACCCTTATCTTCCTGCATGACAGAAGAGACGAGCTAAGAGACACATACCCTGGTCTTCCTGTATGACAGGAGAGACGAGCTAAGAGACACATACGCTGGTCTTCCTGTATGACAAGAGAGATGAGCTAAGAGACACATACCCTGGTCTTCCTGCATGACAAGAGAGACAAGCTAAGAGACACATACCCTGGTCTTCCTACATGACAAGAGAGACAAGCTAAGAGACACATAACCTGGTCTTCCTGCATGATAACAGAGACAAGTTAAGAGACACATACCCTGGTCTTCCTCTATGGCAGGAGAGACAAGCTAAGAGACACATACCCTGGTCTTCCTGCATGACAAGAGAGACAAGCTAAGATACACATACCCTTATCTTCCTGCATGACAGAAGAGACGAGCTAAGAGACACATACCCTGGTCTTCCTGTATGACAGAAGAGACGAGCTAAGAGACACATACCCTGGTCTTCCTGTATGACAGGAGAGACGAGCTAAGAGACACATACGCTGGTCTTCCTGTATGACAAGAGAGATGAGCTAAGAGACACATACCCTGGTCTTCCTGCATGACAAGAGAGACAAGCTAAGAGACACATACCCTGGTCTTCCTACATGACAAGAGAGACAAGCTAAGAGACACATACCCTGGTCTTCCTGCATGATAACAGAGACAGGTTAAGAGACACATACCCTGGTCTTCCTCTATGGCAGGAGAGACAAGCTAAGAGACACATACCCTGGTCTTCCTGCATGACAAGAGAGACAAGCTAAGAGACACATACCCTGGTCTTCCTGTATGGCAAGAGAGACAAGCTAAGAGACACATACCCTTATCTTCCTGCATGACCAGAGAGACAAGCTAAGAGACACATACCCTGGTCTTCCTGCATGACAGGAGAGACAAGCTAAGAGACACATACCCTGATCTTCCTGCATGACAAGAGAGACAAGCTAAGAGACACATACCCTGGTCTTCCTGTAGGATAAGAGAGCTAAGCTAAGAGACACATACCCTGGTCTTCCTGCATGACAAGAGAGACAAGCTAAAAGACACATACCCTGGTCTTCCTGTATGGCAAGAGAGACAAGCTAAGAGACACATACCCTTATCTTCGTGCATGACAAGAGAGACAAGCTAAGAGACACATACCCTGGTCTTCCTGCATGACAGGAGAGACAAGCTAAGAGACACATTCCCTGGTCTTCCTGTAGGATAAGAGAGCTAAGCTAAGAGACACATACCCTGGTCTTCCTGCATGACAAGAGACGTGGTGCTGGTGAGCTGAGGAGGTGAATTTGGTATCTCTGTCAGAGCTGAAGTCAGTAGGAACTGGGTCGGGTGTGTGAAGTACGTGTCAGACACAGACCGCCGACGTCTGGAACTGCTGCTGTCTGGTGTCGACCTTGTGTTACAAACCTAAACAGAACACGATAGACACAATCACCACATATCATGACTGATATGCAAAGATTATACAACTGTGAACAAAGAAGGGTCTTTAGCATGTCCATTACATGTTGAAGACAGAACTATCATATGTGTTGGAAATGATTAACCTTCACAGCGGCCTTTTAATGCATACTGTGTTAAAAGTACTGCATAATTTAGCGGAAGATGATTGGATCTCAATAATTTTCATACTAACACAACTAGATACAGTTAAAAGTTTGAAGTGTTAATTTATGATACTTAAACATCCGGTAAGCTTATAATACACAGGTCAAGTCAAAGTACCACGCCATTTTACATCCATTCTGCTATTTCCTTCGTTTAGTATGTTAAAGGGACGGTCGGGTACTCTAGTCTCTCGACATGCATGTTAAAACGTGTGGCCATCGATATTCCCTCCTTTGAACTTCATTCCAGCAATACCAATGTGTCTAACTAAACCTGTCTTAACAAACTACACCTGTCTAAACATACTACACCTGTCTAAACGAAGTACGCCTGTCTAAACAAACTACACCTGTCTAAACAAAGCACACCTGTCTAAACAGAGTACACCTGTCTAAACAAACTACACCTGTCTAAACAAAGTACATTTGTCTTAACAAACTACACTTGTCTAAACAAAGTACACCTGTCAAAACAAAGTACACCTGTCTAAACAAACTATACCTGTTTAAACCAAGATTATCTGCCGTTACAAACTACACCAGTTTAAACAAAGTACACCTGACAAAACAAACTACACCTGTCTTAACAAAGTACACCTGTCTTAACAAAGTACACTTGTCTAAACAAAGTATACCTGTTTAAACAAAGTACACCTGTCGAAACTGAGTAAACCCGTCTAAACAAACTACACCTGTCTAAACAAACAGCACCTGTCTGAACAAAGTACACCTGTCTAAATAAACAACATTTGTCTAAACAATCTACAGCTGTCTAAACAAACTACACCTGTAGAGTAAGTGCGTTAGTGAGCGAGTTTGTTTTACGCCGCTTTTAGCAATATTCTAGCAATACTAGAAATGGGCTTCACACATTGTACCCATGTCGGGAATAGAACCTGGGTCTTCGGCGTGACAAGCGAATGTTTTAACCACTAGGCTTCCCGACAGCCCTCTGCATCCGTGGAACCCTACCATATCAGGGCTCATCATAAACTGTTAAAAGACATCATGTCACTCACTTTGACCGTGACTTGAGAAGTCACGGGGTCTCTGACCTCCGTGTCTGTTTCACGGTGACAGGTCTTGTTGCTCTGTTGCCACTGTCGGGCATCTGCATCATACAAGACATCATTGACTCTCTTTAACTCTTTATTTCACGTTGCCTTTCAGTTGTATTTATTGCTGGATTTTTATAAAAGACTTTTACATCTTTTTACGGTCTGACCGATGGTCATCCCACTGTGTGACTGAACGTTGTTTTACTCCACCGTGTACAGTATAACAGATCTATTGCGTCCTCAGTTAGTTATACAGTGTATCCCTGTAAATCGAGATGGCTCCGTATAGAGTACCATTATCTGTATTAACAAATGTTAGGCCGTACCAGTATTCCAGTGAAGCAGCATCAAGGTTGTATTGGTGACCGTGGGGTCATAGGTGAAGGTCACCTTCACCGGCCCTGGCATGGGAAGATTACCAACACTAGTGAGAGAGAAGGAGAAGTCTGTGTCCTGGTAGTTGAGCCTCTTTCTGAGGATTCTGTCGGTAAAGGCATCTTCTGTGGTTGATGTAGATGGGTCAGTGATGTAAGGGACAAACTCCACAGAGGCGTCAGACTTGTATTCTGTCTCAAGGTCAAGCTTCGTGAGCTGAGTGGCCACAATGCTCTGACCGACTAGTAAACCTGGATCACAGACAAGGCAATACCTTGATGAGATGATGAAACACGCGAACATACATTGTACAACATTGTATGTTTAATCAAGTGTCAAACAGCAAGATTCAACTGTGGCCTGTAAACAATCGGGCCTACTAGGCAAACCAAACACATCAATCATATTTTAAGTCGGCCCTGACAAGAAGCACCAGGCAGGGTAACCTATTCTGTCCCTATTGTTTCTTAAGAGAAAGTCATTGGTTAATATTGACCTATTCTACCAATTTTTCAATGTCTGATAAAGAGTCAGTGAGATGGTTCTACGTAGCTCTGGTCATTATCACGTTATTTCGTACACTAACCATCTGGCGTTGATACCGTTACTCCTGAAACGTCCCTCTTCCTCCTCGCACCACCCCCAACATCTACAGTGACGGCAGAACCATCAGACGACGTTGCCATCGTGGACTTGTCTGTCTCTACTATGGTGGAGCCCAGCAACTTGGTCGTGCACAGCTGGGCCTCATTACACATCTTCATGAAGATGAACATCTCTGTGCCTGGAGCCATGGTGAAGGCTGACTTGTCCGTGGTGCCGGGTACCGAGGCATTGTAACCTGGCTGGTACTGACTCAGCATGTAGATATTACGGCCATTTAGTTTAAGGTATCCATCTGCAACTGTAACCGTCCCCGACGTGTTGTAGCCGACCCACGTGCAGGGGAAGATGTCACTGATGCTGGCCTCGGAACTCCCCACACAGAAATCTGAAGATGAAGCATAGATGTCTTTCAGGTTTCTGTATATTTTATCGTGAGTGAGTGAGTGAGTTGCTCCACGTTTAGCAGTGTTCCAACTATATCACGGCAATGGACACAAAGAATGAGCTCCGCACAGTGTACCCATATTGGATTGCAAACTACGGTAAAGTGACCAGCGAAGGCTCTCACTACAGACCACTTGTGATGGTGAAACGATAAAAGAAAAAAATAAGAAATGAGTATATATATTATTGACAAGAGTTGTCTTGAAGTAATTCATGCTCTTAAGATTTCAATGTTGTTAATGATCAAATGATCTTTACGAGTGAGTGAGTGACCCTGAGAAACCTAGAAACATAATCGGGGCGAACGGGGATTCGAAGGGACGCAACTCTGCTCAGCGAATTTCGTCGCCTTAGACGACTGGGTCACCCGTGTCCACTAAAATTCTCTTTTATCCAAAGTCAGTCAATAATAATACATAAAAATGATTTCCTGCAAATTTACAATGCATGTATATGGCAGAGTGAGTGAGTGAGTATGGCTTTACGCCGCTTTTAGCAATATTCCAGCAATATCACGGCGGGGGACACTAGAAATGGGCTTCACACATTGTACCCATGTCGGTAATGGAACCTCTTCGGCGTGACGAGCGAACGCTTCAACCTATAGGCCGCCCCTATATATGGTAGAGCCAAGGTACATTTTGAGAACACCTGGTGTCATCACCTTAACTCTTGCAAGAAAAGTATCAATTGTTATCGAAAATGCTATTGATCATGACGTAATACCTTGATGTATTTAGAAACAAGCTTCGTAGCATCCCATAAAGGTGTACTTGTAACTAGTTCAAAACGTTCGATTTTATTACAATCTGATTAAAATCAGATCTTAGTTATCGCCGCCGCTACATCAAGATCTAGGGACTGAACAAAACTGAATCAAAATTCTGGAATGTCTGTTCTATGTCCGAGATTGTCTGGCAGTACTCTCACGGAGCTATGGCAAGTTCCTTTTCCGTTTTAAATGTTTATCTATTGAAGCGAGAGTAGATGATGTCTAACATTCGGAATCAGTGGTCACTGCTGTTCTGAAAGCCCTGTGTTGAGCTTTTCGAGGTTGTATGACTAAAAACACATTCGGAGTCTCTGATTGGTCGGACAAAAGGTCGATCGGACATGACATGTAACGGGATGTTCACAGATCTATGCTGCGCCGTTGCGAGCACTACGATCTGATTTTAATGAGATTGATCTTATGACATAAGTTTCGGGACCTGTCGACGCCAAGATCTCACAAACCCTGCACAGGAGTGTACAGCTTTCGAATCAGTTATTTAGCATGGAGCGAGCAGAACATTTGGACCAGCATATTGATTTCAGTATCTTGTCATTATTTGTTTGTTGTTTAACGCCGCACTGAGCACTATTCCAGCTTTACATACATGTTATCTTTTTGTTCAGATCGACATTTCTGAAACAAGGGCGGAGATGTAAAAACATTAAGCTAAATGATCATAATGCAAAAAACAGATCTATGAGCTGATTTGTCTTAGCAGTAAAAAGGTTCGCTATGGATTCACCTGTTGGAGCAACATTTCTGATTTTAATGATATCGCTCGTTCATTATACATGATATTATCATTTACCATATCGCCTGACACTCTCATCTGCAGACACCGTCCAGGAAGCACCCACGGTGTTTTTGTCTTTGGTTTTCATGGAGTTTGGCGGCACCACTTTCTCTCCAAGGGATTCAGCACCCACTATTGTCGTGTTGACATCATCAACAAGGGGAGGCTCAAGCAGAACGGTCACACCTAAGTCACAAATTTCACGTTATTGATTAATTCATTCAGGGTGGAATCAGGTTCTTAAAAAAAATACTGACAAAACGCTAATTGAGAAATGTCACAAGTTCAAAGGTAGCAATTATTCTACTGCAGACACGTCTCTTGAAACAGAGTAATACTCTACTGTTTGGTGTATTAAGGTACGTACCACGGGAAAAAATGTTATAATTTATCGCTTTGTGTATTAAGGTACGCACCTCTAGAAAAATAGTAACACTCTACTGTGTGATGTATTAAGGTACACCTTTGGAACAAGAGTAACTCTCTAGTGTTTGATGTATTAAGGTACGCACCTCTTTAAAAAGAACACTCTACTGTGTGATGTATTAAGGTACGCACATCTGGAACAAGAGTAACTCTCTAGTGTTTGATGTATTAAGGTACGCACCTCTAGAAAAATAGTAACACTCTACTGTGTGATGTATTAAGGTACGCACCTCTAGAAAAATAGTAACACACTACTGTGTGATGTATTAAGGTACGCCACTCTGGAACAAGAGTAACTCTCTAGTGTTTGATGTATTAAGGTACGCACCTCTAGGATCAGCGTATGTTGTGACCAGCCCTCCCCCGTTGGTACATCTGACGGTCACGTAGTATGTCTTGTTGTGTTCCAGGAGGCCCTCAAGTCCGGAGTTCATCGATCCAGGATACTCCCCAGTTGCTACAAATGTCTGCAACTCCTCTCCTCCTGGCGCTCTGCCTATCGCCCACTCGTAGTTCTGTAATGTCATACATGTATTCCTGTAGCTCGATATTTACCCAGTTTATATAAAGTTGGTTACATGTTAAATAACCTCCACTAGGTATCTTTGCAATTGGCCTCAAAGTCGACGATTCAGCAGCAGAGTGAGTGAGTGAGTGTGGTGTTCCGCTGCATTTTGATAATACCAGTAGTCCAGCGATATCACGGTGGGGAAAAATGCGTCACACACGTATGGGGATCGAACCCGGGTGTATGTTGTGACAAATCAGCGCTTTGGCCACGGGGCCACTCCATTTTGCCTTTAATATATTTGATCCCCAACAAGTTGGATACAGTATGAAACGGACCCGATAAAGCATTAAAACACTTCTGGCAGGCACACCTCTACTTTTTAAGATTTCCGAACACATTTAACCATGTATATATTTTTACACACAGAAGCCTCGCGTTACCATAATTTCACTCTCGTTGTCATTGCACTTCCATATCGCCTTGATGGTGTCGTTGGATCCCTGGTACGCCACAGGGGTGAAGTTGCCCTGGGTGACGTCGATGTAGAGCATGACGTCGGTGTCAAACAGTGGTGGTGACGTGTCGATGTTGAAGCCGTCAGATGACGATACGGCCTCTGTTCCAGACCCAAGGACAGCTTTCACTGAAACGTTTGCGAGTAAATGAACATTTCTGTACGTCCATGTCATCAATATTGCAGGTATAATACAAGGCGAATCATGTCTTTGGTGTACGATGGCACGGACTTAACATGGTCACAATTAGAACTGACTGTTGCCACTTTGAGAGGATAACCAGAGATTCTGTGGCAGAAGCCCCACAAGGAAGAAATACAATTTGATTATTCTCTCACCTGTGAGGTAGAACAACACCGGGACTACTTCTACCCCCACAACTGTTGTTCTCTCACCTGTGAGGTAGTACAATAGAGGGACTACTTCTCCCTCTACAACTGTTGTTCTCTCACCTGTGAGGTAGTACAATACAGGGACTACTTCTCCCTCTACAACTGTTGTTCTCTCACCTGTGAGGTAGTACAATACAGGGACAACTTCTCCCTCCACAACTGTTGTTCTCTCACCTGTGAGGTAGTACAACACAGGGACTACTTCTCCCTCCACGACTGTTGTTCTCTCACCTGTGAGGTAGTACAATACAGGGACTACTTCTCCCTTTACAACTGTTGTTCTCTCACCTGTGAGGTAGTACAATACAGGGACTACTTCTCCCTCCACGACTGTTGTTCTCTCACCTGTGAGGTAGTACAATACAGGGACTACTTCTCCCTCCACGACTGTTGTTCTCTCACCTGTGAGGTAGTACAATACTGGGACTACTTCTCCCTTCACAACTGTTATTCTCTCACCTGTGAGGTAGTACAATACAGGGACTACTTCTCCCTCCACAACTGTTGTTTTCTCACCTCTGAGGTAGTACAACACCGGGACTACTTCTCCCTCCACGACTGTTTTCTCTCACCTGTGAGGTAGTACAATACAGGGACTACTTCTCCCTTTACAACTGTTGTTCTCTCACCTGTGAGGTAGTACAATACAGGGACTACTTCTCCCTCCACGACTGTTGTTTCTGTAAGGTTGAGGTCGTTGAGGGTGATCTTGACCTGGTCTGTTGATGAGCTGTCACAAGCTGCGTCACATGTGTACATGTCACAGGGTGTCAGACAGGGGATACACGGAGTATGTACCTAGCAACACACAGAGCACGTTTGAGTAAGATGACGTAACGTCACATGGCGTCAGGCAGGGGATACACGCTGTATATACCTTGCAACACACAACGCAAGTTAGAGTAACATGGCGTCACGTCACAGGGGGTCAAACAGGGAATACACGGAGTATGTACCTAGCAGGACATAGAACACGTTAGAGAAAGATGACGTAACGTCACATGGCGTCAGGCAGGGGATACATGGTGTATATACCTAGCAACCCACAAGACAAGGAAGAGTAAGATGACGTAACGTCACAGGGCGTCAGGCAGGGGATACACGGTGTATGTACCTAGCAACACACAGAGCACGTTTGAGTAAGATGACGTAACGTCACAGGGCGTCAGGCAGGGGATACACGGTGTATGTACCTAGCAACCCACAAGACAAGTTAGAGTAGGATGACGTAACGTCACAGGGTGTCAAACAGGGAATACACGGAGTATATACCTAGCAACACATAGAACACGTTAGAGTAAGATGACGTAACGTCAAATGGCGTCAGGCAGGGGATACACGCTGTATATACCTAGCAACACACAACGCAAGTTAGAGTAACATGGCGTCACGTCACAGGGGGTCAAACAGGGAATACACGGAGTATGTACACATAGAACACCTTAGAGAAAGATGACGTAACGTCACACGGTGTCAGGCAGGGGATACACGGTGTATGTACCGAGCAACACACAGAACACGTTAGAGTAAGATGACGTAACGTCACAGGGTGTCAGGCAGGGGATACACGGTGTATGTACCGAGCAACACACAGGACACCTTAGAGAAAGATGACGTAACGTCACAGGGTGTCAGGCAGGGGATACACGGTGTATACACCTAGCAACACATAGAACACGTTAGAGTAAGATGACGTAACGTCACAGGGCGTCAGGCAGGGAAAACACGGTGTATGTACCTAGTGAAACATACATCACGTTAGTGTCAGTTGACAAGTCTCAGAGCAAGACACAGAAGATGTCACATTCGCAATTCAGGTGATGCTACAAGTCCTGGTCGGGTACAGCAATGATCTCTACCGTCGTGCTTCCCTCCGTGTAAAGTTACAATTACCCCATTTCAAACCTAATAGTTTCGTAAATAACTTTTCCAGTGAGTGTTGTTGAACACTCTCTACCACAGGGTTTTCATTATCACCTGAAAAATATTTTTTACCAGATATTTCTAATTTTTTCGACATATTATATTCATCTGTGTACGATCAAGTCAACCTGTAACTGTTATTTATCAACATGCGCCACATCTCACCTGCTGGTACGGCACTACATCAGAGACACCGGAAGCTGACCCGATTCCTGCCTCATACCGAACAATGGCGTTGTTACCTCCTTGGAAAGGGTTGCCATAGCGACACAACTTCTCCTTGTCAGCTGGCATCACCAGGTCACGAAATGAAGCCGTAGCACTCCAAACTTGTAAGTGTCCTTCCGAATCTCGTTCAGTGTCAGGAATATAGTTCTTGTGATTCCAGACTCCCAGGAAGAGTTTGGTGTCAAGAGAGAGACGCGGTATTCCACACTGCTCCGTCAGCAGATCCCCGTCTATGAAGACTGCCATGCACCAGGTAACCTACAACAATAAATTTAAACTTATAGCATGTTTGTCATATGCTGTGTGTATGATGTTTTTAAACAATCTCACAACCAGAGAGATCATTAAATGCGATCAACTAATATATGATTAATTGGTATAGACATTCACGAACCTCCAGTATATTGCCTTTTCTGATGGAAATGATGATTTGTGTTCTAGGGTCAGTTTATACTGTATTCTAGTCTAATGTTTGCCTAAATGATAATCAATGGTCCGATAGTACCTGAGCGGTTTTCGTGTGTTTTCGCGGTAAACGTTAATGCGTCCCTGGGTACTGGTATTTCTCGCATTCTGATGTTACACGCGGTCATGGGGGCACGGGTGGCCCAGTCGCCAAAGGCGCCGCAATTCGCTGTGTGTTTGTCCGATTATGTTCCTAGGTTTGTCAGCACCATACCGGTGCTCGTGGGTTTCATCGAAGTGATAAACGTCTACGACCTGCACCACTTCGGGATTTCCTCCCACATTAAGCTGACACGTCGTGATATAACTGGAATACTGTTACAGGCGGCGTTAATCCCACATCACTCACCACACGTGGTCATACAGCTCATACAGACATACTGTTCATGGCAGTATTATCCTGTCTAAATGGCACACCTTGAACGTTGCCAGCATATATTTCTCCGACAGCTTATACCATTAGTTACATTGAACATGTTCAAAAGCTAACAGCAAGTTAAATTGAGGCAAGAACAGAGATACTTGAGTACATTTGATATTGGTATGGTGTCCAATTTATACGAAAATCACCTCTGATCCCCTTGCTTCGTCTCTCTGTGTCGTGAACTTGACAATGTACTGATGGTAATCTGTGGAGGGGTCATGTTGAAGATCTTTCACTGCTTCTACAGGTTCGTTGAGGTAGTCCCCGTAACCACACCATGCCACTAACTTGGCTGCTGTACCTATACACAGTATGGAGGCATATCATCAGTACTGCTAATGCCAACAATACCGGTACCATGTATGACATGTGATCTTCATATAACGTCATATCATCAGAAGAAAACAGGACTGTCATGTTAATGTATGATGATACTGGAATCAAACTTCACCTGTAGTCATGTAAGAATAAAAGAGGTATGTCATGTGTCTTGAGGACCACTTATTACTGATGATGGTACTGGTCATAGACCTTCACCTTCACGGTCCATGACTGAAACTACAGTTGTAATCTGTAGCCTATCTGTTCAGTTCACGTTGTCCATTTGTTTGAACATCGCTACCGTATAAAACTGCATTTCTCATTACAAACATATGCATGCAAACAGAAGCGAAATACACCAACCTCCAAATAATTGTACTCCACAGGCCTTCCTTGGGTTAAGATTAGGATTCCCGATATCAGTCTTGCCAGTGATGGATCCTGTCCCTTGAAGCTTCTTCTTTTCCTCGTCCGTCAGCTTCTTCACCTCGTAGCCAGGGTCATCCCCATCCACAGATCTCTTGGTGATGTTCTTGTAGTACCTCTCCGCTTGTAGGTAAGAATCACAGTTGCACGTACAGGACTAGGAAAGAAGAGACACAGTATTGAAACAGACATAGGATGAGTATTAACAATTTCCAGGCAGGGCAGGGCAGGGCAGGGCAGCGCGGGTCAGGGTAGGGCAGGGCAGGGCAGGGCAGGACAGGGCAGGGCAGGACAGGACAGGAGGGCAGGACAGGGCAGGGCAGGGCAGGGCAGGGCAGGGCAGGGCAGGGCAGGGCGAGGTGGGTTGGGGTGGGGTAGGGTGGGGTGGGATGGGGTTGGTAAGAATCACAGTTGCACATACAGGACTAGGAAAGAAGAGACACAGTATTGAAACAGACATATAATAAGTATTAACATTTTCCAGGGCAGGGCAGGGCAGGGCAGGGCAGGGCGGGGCGGGGCAGGGCAGGGCAGGGCAGGGCAGGGCAGGGCAGGGAAGGGCAGGGCAGGGCAGGGCAGGGCAGGGCAGGGCAGGGCGGGGCGGGGCGGGGTGGGGTGGGTCGGTACAAGAAAGACGAGACACGGTTTTGAAACATACATAGGATGAGTTTGGTTGACCAGGTTTGGTGTAACCTACTTAGAAGAATATTTCAGTTGTATCACGGCTTGTTAACTTCGTCAACTCCTAAACATTTTCATTTATCATATTGTTGAGGCCAACCAGCACAGTGCGACTAACCTAGAAACACAAACATGGAGACTTTGGGATTCGAACCCACGATCAAGAGTTTCTGACACGTTTACGGGACACAAATTACCCTGTTACCGTTGCCCCTGGTGATTATGAACATATCACCTAGGAGGACTGCGGGGTGGATGGTTGAATGATTGGATAAGTGAGTGAGTGATTGAGTGTGAGTGATTGAGTGTATCCTTCGGCTTTGAAGCATTTTGCTAGCTATGTTACAGACGGACAGACCAAGACTTAGTTTCACTTCTTGTGTGAAGTCGAACCAAGATCTTTTGCATAACGAGTCAATGCTCTGACTACTTTCGTTATTTTTTAAAAAAAATAATTGTATTTACTTTCGTTATTGTTGGTACATTGACTATAATTGTGGAGACAATGCCGGCTATTTTACTGCACGGGTTAGGAAATCAGTTGATTACAGAAAGGCTTCATACTGCATTAACAGGTTCCACCCTGCAACAGGCACAGACAGACTCGGTCCAGTCCAGTGTTGGTGTGTAGTCATAGTCCAGGATGTAGTCATCTGGGCCGTCCCAGAACAGGACACTGGTGACCGCCTGGCCATCACCTGCTGCAGCTCGGATAGACAGCTGAAACACACGGAGTCAGTGGGTGAGACATCAGTAGTAATCTGAGACATGCAATGCGACAATATCTATGAGACAGTTTGTATCTGAATACCTTATACTCCCCGCCATTGACAAGGTCACAGTAAGTTTTGCAATTGCGCACAGATTGGAAAACTTAATTTGTGGGAATAGGCGACAAAAACTATTTGCCAGTTTGTATCTTAATACCTTATACTCCCCGCCATTGACAAGGTCAGCATCTCTGAAGTAGGTTCCAGAAAACATGGTGTCAGTCTTGGTGTCTCGGGACAGTTTGATGTCCACTTTGCCGGACTCGGGATGGACGTTGGCTGACCTGTAGGTCAAGGTCAAGCTACGGTTGTTGCTGTCGTAGTTCCGGTCTGACTCCAGGTACTTCCACTCCGAGTCATCAAATGTGACCAGTCTGACAGGACATGGAGACACGTCGGGCACAGGGTGGTGAAGGAATGTGCCTACAGACAGCAGAAAGTAAGTGATTAAAATGAAGTAGGTTCCAATTTCTCTTTACTTGACAAACGGTTGGAGCAATTATGTGTCCGCTACATCGAAGTGAGTGAGTGAGTGAGTATGGTTTTACGCCGCTTTAGCAATATTCCAGCAATATCACGGCGGGGGACACCAGAAATGGGATTCACACATTGTACCCATGTCAGGAATCGAACCCGGGTCTTCAGCGTGACGAGCGAACGCTTGAACCACTAGGCTACCCGACCGCCCCGTACATCGAAGTGAATAGATCGCATGAGTGAATGACCCTTGTTTTATGCAACGGTCAGTAATAAGTACGACTATGGAGCCGTGGCTTGTAAAAACTCGATACTGGAGAAGACATCCTTGTGTACAATGAGAAGTGCACTTACCATTCACCGTATCTGAAAACCCACACATTATTTCTGCACCTACGTATCTAAACCAAACCGTAATATATATGGGTTACCTGTGACGGTGTTGGCAGAGCCGCTCCAGCTGATGTCGTGAGTGAAGTCATGTCCGTCGATGACGAGGCCGGAGGAGGGGAGGGAGTTGTCGTACAGCACTGGCGGAGAGTCTAATGTCGACTTGAGACCAGCAAAGTTCTCCGCCACGAGACGCACAAAGTAGGGAGTGTTGCCCTTGGAAAGAAAACATGAACCTTTAATATCTAGAATGTGTCCGTACACGTGTCAAACTCTACATGGAATTCTTGTAAATCACCCACCTGCATAGTGATGTCCATGAATTTATAAGACGTGTAGTTGACATCAATCTCTATGGAATCTACGACAGTTTCTTCCGCCGAGTCTTTGTCACAGGAGGCTCTCTTCAGCAGGGCAGCGTGGTAGCAGCGGATGCCCGAGTCTTCATCACTGAAGTCTGTCCAGTAGGTCTGAAGACTCTCACTGCTCGCCGAGTAACTCAGTTGCTGCCGAATGTAACAGTACATTATACACCCCCATATAATGTTGTTTGTTTTTAGTCCTATTGTTTCTATGATATATCCATTTCAGGATACGTTCACTGGTTTGTGCATACCTGGTGTCATTCCTATTTTTTGGTGAATCATTCATAAAAGTGACAAACCTATTTCAATAATGATAAGAAATCTCGTCCATTGTAAGCTTCCGACAACATCATAAACATGTTTACTTTCCCTTTCTTCTGATTTTGTGAAGGTTTTGATCGCTTTTATTTACGAAACAAAGTATGGTCATCTGAACTTTGTTTTAATTTTGAGACTTTTTTTAAAACAAGATTTCTAAAGTCACAGGCCATTTCTTTCATTTGATATGAAAGAAACGATAACATATTCTTGTTCAACAGTGAATGCAAACACATGAAATGAGCCCCAAATATGTGTCTACATGAGGTCATGTTTCACGTACTAAGATATTAACAACGCGTTGGTGCACTGCGTTGCAGACACACGTGACGTTGCTAACGAATAATTTGCATACTCGTAAATGCAAGGGGTCGGCATAGGGTTCTCAGTAGGAAGTGATAACTTGGAGACGATGGCTTGCTGTATATACAATTTTACTTTATACAGGTAGATATATACATACAAAAGACACCATGTGCCAGGTCAGCACATAGTGGTCGTGGTTGTTGTCTTGGCGCCCCGGAGCACCCAGCCTAACCCTAGCTAGGCTAAGCGTAAGACATCTCTCTCTCTCTCTCTCTCTCTCTCTCTCTCTCTCTCTCTCTCTCTCTCTCTCTCTGATCAAGGCTTACAGCCAAGGTCAACTGACATTTAGTAAGTTATAAATAAATATAAACAGTACTTCTTCAGTGACATACTTCACATCTCGTTCAGGATGGCAGACAGTTGATGTACAATACAATGGGGATTAACGATTAGGATTAGCATCTTATGAATAACGGCAATTCAGTGTTTCAAGGCATATAGATGTCATGGCTCCAGGGTAATAAGCTTTAGGAATTAAATGTTCATTCAGACAATGATTGTCGTAAATCAGTCGCTATGACAATATAATGAGAAATGTTTTTACTTCTACTACTCAGCTGTCCTGCTGGACATGATAACGAGACAACATTTATGAAGAAAGTATTGTTCAAAGAAAATTAATGTAGCCATCCTGATACAACTGTGCCACTAAACATAGAGTGCACCACAAATCCACACACATTGATAACTGGTGGAATTTAACACCTTTATATCAATACATTCTTCAAGACCTTATAAGAACATGTAATGATACTACGGGTATTAGCAAGCATGGCCTGAACAGAGAGTTGGATTTACGAAGTTGGCCCCTGTCACGTACCATGTCATAATAGGGCCCTGTTCTGATCCTGCCTTTGACTGGAGGTGTGACGTCTACCTGGAACATGTGACTAGTCACGTTGCACTCTCCGGCCTTGTCTGCACCTGGTGTATGAATCAAATTCCTAATTATGAAACGTTGCTGTCAGGGATATTGACGCAGAAGCGATGATGAATGATACATATGTCAGAAGCATAGATACACATTTCAACCGCAGTTTGCATATCACCGTGTCTAAAATGTGAATTTGACATGTTTTTGTGTCTTGAGATGAGATTAAGAAAGAAAATCTATCAATAATGATGTGCAGTGATACTATAATGAACACAACACAGGTATGCTAATGTCACAGTTTCTCAGGGAAAATATATGCTCATGAAGACAAAACATGATTAATTACTCAGTGAGCTAAAGATGTATCAGAATTATCAGCTCTTATATGTAAGTAATATCAGTGGCGGTATCAACAGTCATACATATATTTTAAATACCGTATTCGACGTAATAAGCGCCCCGCTCGAATAAGCGCCCACGGCGATATTTGCTAATATATTGGCTAGTGAACAATTCCAATCAGCACCCCTTCCGATTGATCAATGTACACAAGACTTATGTATTCGTGTATAATACGCACTTATGTGTTATATGCACCCTTAATTATGGGCAATTAATTTCTGGAAAAATATATCTGTCGTATGTCAACATTTCAGGCTGTCAGCATAAATGAAATTTACGATCTTACTGCTCTGTTTTTTCCACCAAAATAATATTCTAATTAGAGCCCACTTTTTCTAACTTTGAGAGCGCCTTGGGCGCTTATTACGTCGAATACGGTAAGTGTCAATGGCAGTAAATGATCGTATTACTATTCCAAAATACCAAGTGCTGTCGTGGGCATTTTTTAACAGCAGTCGGCAACAGCAAGTAGGGCTTTTAAGAATAATGTTGTACTAGAATTAGAGTTATCTGCACTTGTGCACATGAACATGGCAGGCTTGATCATTCGAGGAGTTTCTGGAAGGGGCAGCTTCTAGAAGGCTGGCTGTACCTTGATGAAAGCGACATGAGGGCGATTTGATGCATTTTCTACCTGGCTTCTTTCTAATCTACTTGCCAAATACTGTTTGGATACTGAATGTCTGCCAGCTTCTATTACCTTTTTTTTATTTAAAGAGAGGCTTTTTTCACGACCTTCAACAGTTGCAATATTCGGAACATGGATAAATGAACTAATATTAATCTAGGGCTTGTTTCGTTTTGAATCTGCGACTTATTTGAACAAGTGCATTGACTTTTTTATTGTAAACAAGAAATTTGTGTGAAATTGGAATTATTGATTTTTTATTGATCTAGTGTGGTCATACATGTATACTTGCTTCACAATTTTATTCTGTGCGAACTGGTTTCTGGGTTAACCCCTGCGTTCCAATTTGGAAAACAGCTCATAACACAACCTATCCCAAGAAAATATCCCAAAAGACGTAAATATAGTTCCGTATATAACATTCCGTTCACGCATTTGTATCTCCCTTTAGCACCTCATTATTATGTGTTGTTACATATTACTATTTACGTCGTTAGCAGCTTTAGTGGTATAATATGGGGCTTAACACATAACATCTACCTTATTGCTTCAACTTACCGACAACCCAAGCATAGTAGACTCCATTCTGCTCAAGAGACAGATTTTCAAACTTCATGAAGGTGTCCTTCCCGACATTTTGTAGGTCCACAATGTTGAAAATACCTTGTCGTTCATCGTCAGTGATGGAGCCTCTTTCAGTCTGAAAACATATCACCAACATAAGGTCTTTCGATGGAACTTAAATCTTAAATTACGCTTGCCACAGAAAAGGTTATAATAGATACGTTTACGTAGAATTTTCTAGGAAGGTCATCTATACTCACAAACTGTCCGCATCTATAGTTGCCAGCCTCCGTGTTGTTGGACAGGCCCACGTAGTACATCATCATGCCGATCTTGGATTCGAACCCGTCCCAAGGTACATCTACGGAAGTGTTAGCGTTGACAAATTCCTTCATGTCGATGAAACCAGCTGAAACACAAGGTGATGAGATGTGTTCAGGAAGTGGTGTTCACTATCATGGATCGATACACTTTATATTGTTACACAGCAGCAGCAAACAGGAGACAAATGTTGGCAGATGGTACATCTCAAGGTGTCTTTGTTAGTCGTGTTTGTATACGTCCTGACTAAGATTTGACAGAGTGTTACCAGTAAGTACCATATGATACTCTTGCTGTGTAATGTCTGATTTTTCTACATATATTAATCTACATATTTCTACAAGTCCTGGAAAAGTGAAGGTCTCACCGGAGACTCCTCCATCAAAGCCAACAGAGAAGCCATTGGACGTGACGTCAGTCCTAGACCCGGAACGGCTGTGTGCTCTCACAGTGAAGTAATACATTGCCGTGATGGGGGTGAGGTCAAGGTCGTAAAAGGTCACAGTCTTGTTGAGGCCAACGTTGACAAACGGCACAACGTTGTCACGTGTTTTGGGGAAACGGCGGTCAGTTCCAACAGCAACCTCGTAGAAAGCGACTTCTTGGTTGGAAGATTTCTCTTTGTCCTCATCTACAACGAAAAGGTGAAAACGCCCTTTATTTCGAAAACACAAGCAAATACATTTGAATCTTTGAGCATACAGGTTTGTTTTTAATAATCTGAATGTTCTTTAATTCTTTTCATATTTTTTTCTTGAGTTCCTAGATGAGTTACAGGAAGACTATCCTTATCTCATCATTTGTATGGAGATATGGAAATATAATATTGCAAAAACATTATCTAACCAGCTTTTATTCCTGTTGACATGTCGTCAGCATTGCCATCACTGCCAAACTTATCCCAGTTGGCGCTGACTTTACTTTTAGTTCGGAAGAACTCAAGGTCAAATCCCATGACATCTCCATCATTGACCTGTCCAGGCACCAGGGGGTCATCCTCGATGGTGATGCCGTTCGACCTGATGGTGTAGGTGTAGTCCATGGCGTTGGTCACCCATAGGTACTGGTAGTAGCGTTCCATGTTCTGCATGCTCAGCTCGTCGTTGTCGCCATGAGTTCTTCCTGGAATTGAAGAACAATTGATGAGATTCAGCTGCTGAACCAAGTAAATGATATTTTAGTTTTGTGTATCTCCTTTGTCCAAATCTGAAAACATCACAAGCATTAGAAGGGTATAGGCTCCTTATTAGTTCCGTCAACAGAAAAGTTCACAAATTGGGAACAGATTTGTTTTTGTTTTTATAGCTGAGTTCAGGAATATAACTGTGTTCAGTCCAATCATTGGCTCTAAGGTTCTGGAAATGCATATGTACAAAAGCCTCCAGTATTAAGACATGTGATCAGTGTCAGGTGCTGTCACAACGCCCACCTTCTGTATTGAAGTACTCCTGGACCCTCAGACCGTCAGCCCTTTGTATTGCCCACTCATACTTGACCACTGGACACGGGTCACCTGACACGTCCCACTTGGCCCCCATTCGGGACAGACTTGTCTGGAAGTCACTGTAGAGAAACAAGGTCAACTACAAATTAGATACTGAATCATCTTTTTATAAGAAGATGATGATATTACCTGACCCTGGGCGTTTTCCCAGTCTATCTTGTGGGTCTGAGTTGTTGGTATCATGCTTTGAGACAGATATTCACTAAGCTGTGTTCACAGACATACTCACAGGTCTCCATCGTGACTGTCGCCATCCCAGATTCCAACATGAGTGAGCGGCTCCAAGCCCTGACTGAGGTAGGACATGTAGATACCGTTGGACGTGGATATTGTGCTGAGGCCAGCTCCATTGGTAGCTTTTACTGTCACAAATATCTGTAATTTGAAATTCATCATTGGATGTATTGTGTGTTCCTAGTAAATCCAAACTTAGCTTCCCCTGTGATGCTTATTATGGAAGTGATGGCCAGAATAACACATTACCCATCTTGTGGACATGACACAAATTACATATACAACTCAGGGATATCTCTTTTGTCAAGGGTCAAGGGTCAAGAGTTATCTCACCTGTCTCACTCCCTTCAGTATCAGGCCCGTGACCGACAGGTATCTCTTTGTGACGTCATCAGTCTCAAAGAACCCCCTTAGCTGTCCCCCTCCAGGTGAAGTGCCAACAGCTATCTCGTATCTGGAGAAGCCAAAATGTCGAAATGAGAACCACAACAAAGCTTTATATAGGTAAAATTGAAGAGAAGATGCTACTCCTGTACTTTGATATGGTCTGATTATACAGGAAGTGCTAAGATGTACATGTATCTGTGCAAAGTGGCTATCATTTTACTTTATGCTTTCTTCCTGCATTACTAAAATACTGCGGGTTCAGAACAAATTTAATGACTGTCATCATGACGTACTTGACAATCTCCGTCTCGTCATCAGCGAAGGTCTGCCAGGCCACGTTGACAGTGGACAGAGACTCCTGGCACACCGCGTCTATAGCCAGGCAGTCTGTGGACATACAGTTGTGAAGGCTGTAGCAATGTAAAACATAGTGTACACGGTTGTAATGTAACACAGTGTAGGATGTAGCAATGTAACAAAGTGTAGGATGTAGTAATGTAACACGTAGTGAAGGATGTAGTAATGTTACACATAGTGTAGGATGTAGTAATGTAACACATAGTGTAGGATGTAGTAATGTAACACATAGTGTAGGATGTATTAATGTAACACATAGTGTAGGATGTATTAATGTAACACATAGTATAGGATGTAGTAATGTAACACATAGTATAGGATGTAGCAATGTAACACATAGTGAAGGATGTAGTAATGTTACACATAGTGTAGGATGTAGTCATGTAACACATAGTGAAGGATGTAGTAATGTTACACATAGTGTAGGATGTAGTAATGTAACACAGTGTAGGATGTATTAATGTAACACATAGTATAGGATGTAGTAATGTAACACATAGTATAGGATGTAGTAATGTACCACATAGTATAGGATGTAGCAATGTAACACATAGTGAAGGATGTAGTAATGTTACACATAGTGTAGGATGTAGTCATGTAACACATAGTGAAGGATGTAGTAATGTTACACATAGTGTAGGATGTAGTAATGTAACACAGTGTAGGATGTAGTAATGTAACACATAGTATAGGATGTAGTAATGTAACACATAGTATAGGATGTAGTAATGTAACACATAGTATAGGATGTAGCAATGTAACACATAGTGAAGGATGTAGTAATGTTACACATAGTGTAGGATGTAGTCATGTAACACATAGTGAAGGATGTAGTAATGTTACACATAGTGTAGGATGTAGTCATGTAACACATAGTTTAGGATGTAGTTATGTTACACATAACAGAATACAACTGATCGCGAAACGGTGAATAGTAAGTATTTACTTAGGATGTTATAAATAAGCCAAATAACTTCTTTAAACTATAATCGGTTCAAGACATGAGCAAAGCATCGAAACATGTTCATCGGGAAAACGACATATATCCCCTTGCCCAAAAAGGGCGACCTTTCTGATCTTTTGTTGGCTTTTGTATAGATCAAGACCCGTGAACATCCGGGGTAGAATAGTTCTACAGCAACCCATGCTTGCTGTAAAAGGCGACTCTGCTTGTCGTAAGACGCGACTAACAGGATCGGGTGGTCAGGCTCGCTGACTTGGTTGATGCATGTCATCGATCCCAAATGCATGGATTGATGCTCATGATATTAATCACTGGATTGTCTGGTCCAGACTCTATTATTTACAGACCCCCGTCATATAGCTGGAATATTTCTGAGTGCGGCGTTATACAGCAAACCAACCAACCAACCAATCATAGATCCAAGTAACTTGTCAAAGATAAACCGGTCAACGGAACCCAATCTTTGCTTTCTGATGCATGTCCACAGTTACTCATTATGGGCCGTCATGCTACAATGTATATCTATGTAGAAAAATATAAGTGACATAATGGCGGCGCCCACCTTCCTGTGTGTCACACTTGTAGGTGTTGAGTTTCTCGGTGATGATCTCGTCGGTGACGTTGATGATGTAGACAGACTTCAACTCCACCACAGTGCCCGGCGATGGGGGTGTGGTGTCCACGTTGATGGCGTTGGAGATGCTAGATGACGTCATTCCCACTTGGTTGATGGCCTTGACCTTGGCATAGTATCTCTGACCATGTGTCACCTTATCAGCTAAGCCTAAGTATGAAAACGTTGCCAATTTATTACAAGCCGTTATATTTTTCATTTTTATTATCATTACAATGTCGTTATATAGTGTGTCCAACAAAAATCTAGAATGATTATGACAATTGTTTTATAATGGTTGAAACCCGAAGAAGTTTGAAATAACGAGCCAGTTTTACACACAGATTCAGTTATCCTTCTGTACCTGAGACTAGATGTTTGGCAGCATTTCCCGGCAGTTTGACAGGTGCTACGACGTCCTCCAGCCCCTCATGGGAGCCTACAGCGAACTCAAACTCTACAACCTGACTCTCGGCATCGTAGAACCCTGTCCATGTGCACTCCACTGCAGATCTCGGCTGTATTTACAGAAACAATGTAAATATTTTAAACAATTTCTTCCTCATATCTTACCAGAACATAATAATGGAAACAGATGAACATTAAATCATCATGGTGACTGCATAATACACAATGAAAATTACTACCATAACACGCTTTTATCCTAAGGCTGTCAAATCAAGTCCGTGTTATACAATGTTAGAAACACCTCCTGGTGTCGTATAGTGAAACTGTTATATTTGTTATTTGCAGAGCACTGGCGATTGATGTGATTGTGTGACAGTTGACAGGTGCACTTGGCACCATTCTAATTATAAAATGGCTGCCTGTAAATAATTGAATCTGGACAAAGCAAACTGGTGCCTGAAACAGTCAGCCAAATACTGAGCTTGACCGCTTGATCCCCATATAAGGTAATACCTGAATGAAGCCTGGACATGTCAACACCCCCTCTGTTGGTGATGAGGTGTCCACCACAAGATAAGGGGAGATAATGCTAGCAGACAACCCCAGTTCATTTTCGGCTGTCAGAGTCAGAATGTTTGGTTTTCCTGAAACAATTTGATACAACTATTTTAAAATACCAAATTCATGCCAGCTCTGCACTGAACACATACACAATAAAACACAACATTTGACAGAGACAAGATCTGTTTTCTGTATAAAAGTTCGATCGAGGAGACTATTGATGTCAGCGTAATCGAAGTTAATGTCAGGCTTATTTCATAGTTTGCAGTTAATCTTGTATTTTTTATTAACGCTGCCAATAATTCTTACTGCATTAGCGCGAAAATCGATCAGTTCGTTTAACGCCTTCTAGCAAAATAGATTAACAGTCTTGACCATCTTATAATTTGTTCATGTAATATTACCAAGCGCGAGATGTTCATATTTAATTCATTGTTTTATTCTTCATCACTACCAGTTCTTACCATCAGTTGTGGGTTTGATGCCAGTGGGTAGCGCCCCCTCGCCGGTCAGCAAGATCTCCACGTCAGTCCGGGGCTGGACATCCTCCCCGTGGGGGTAGGTCCCCACAGAGTAGTACATCTTCTTGACTGGACTCTCACTGTCTGCAGCCCTCCAGGAGGAGGAGATTGAGTCCACCTCAGTCTGGTACAGTGTCGTGGTAGGGGTCAGTCTGCTCTGGTTGTTCTCAGAGCCATAGCTGCGGGGGAAACATGGACAATGTTTAGTTGACGTGTACAGCGTTTGAGAGACATCGTTCTGGTTGTTCTCAGAACCAATACTGCGAGGGAAACATGGGCAATCTTAAGTTGACAGTACATAGCGTTTGAGACCAGGTTGCACTGGTTGTAACCAGAACAATACCTGAGAGGGAAGCACGATCAATGTTTAGTTACTTGTGCATGTGCCTTTTAGTTGTAGACTGTTTGGGTAAGTCTGCTCTGATTTTCTCAGAATCATCGCTGCTAGTCAAACAAGAACAATGATTTGTTAAATAGATGTTGTTGTGGTCAGTCCGCTATGGTTGTTCTGAGCCTTAAAATGTAGTTACGAGTGAAAAATGAACCATGTTTTGCTGACGTACCTGTTTTTGTTGGGTCAGATTTCTTTGCTTGTTCTCATAACCATAGTTCACAATAATTAGATAATCCACATTTCATAAACAATGTTTTAGTTTTGGCTACCTGTATCCACTAGTTGGATAAGAAACAAGCCTGCTAATTACATTCGGTCAGGTAGCAGAGTGTTCATTAAACTTCTTTTTCTTCTTGATTTCAATCAAGCACACTTTAAAAACGACATATTTGGTGAGCACACATTACTACTTAACCAAATATCAGTATCATAATTAATGAGAGAGTTATTTCGCAACTATCGTTTTGTTGTCTCTTAACGTATTTGGACACGGTGTTGGCAATCCACAAGGGAAAAGTCCGAATAATGATTTGTATATGTGTCTACCTTTCGATGTGGATTTCAGGAGGCGTAATATCAACAGTAAATCCATCTGACGTAGATTCCAGGATGTTGCCTGCGTTGGTGATGCCGCGGACTGTGGTGTAGTATGTCCTGCCGGATGACAGCGGTAGAACAGCCTGGCCAAACCCCATGCTGGCGATACCTTCAAAATATGTTGTTATATATCATAACAGGGAATTCTCGACAAAAAATTAAAATAAATCCAAACATAGATTCATTAGCACTTGTATTGTCCAAACATCTAACGATGCGCAATCACGTTTTTTCATCTCTTGTCATGTTGATGGTAAAGGGTACTGTAAGGCGTCGAACGACGTCTGTACAGAATGCACGTGTACAATGTCTGTATTATATTTGGAGGATAAGAATTCAAAACCTTTTGCGTGTCTGCAAATATGTTCAACCTACCATTTCCAGGAACATTGGTCTCTGCTTCTTCATGTATGAGACCCGCCATGATGAACGGTTGCACCTCCTCGCCACCAGGTGTCGTGCCTACCGCCCAGTCATAGTACGTCACACCATGCTCGTGGCTCTGGAATCCGGCAAACTGTACCGTCACAACTCCTGTGTCTTTCTGGTAGTCCATGTCGCTACCGATGCCCATGAAGTTAGCTCTCTCGGTCGAGTCGGCGCCGTCGATGACAATACCTTGGGATAGAGATTCATTTTAGTGTTCATGTATGAGAAACTGCAAAGATATACATATGTTAATCTTTTATTCTTACTCTGATCGATAGTTGCGGCGATGACGTTAACGATAATGACGACGACAACGACGAAGCCGATGACAAATGTACACAAATCAAGATGCATACCTGCCTTGTCTTGGTCAACCACCCGAATGGGGTTTGATGTGAAGACGTCACTGGTCAGATCGGCTCCATTGCTCGCCTTCACAGACACATAGTAAACTGGGGTCATCGTGTCAAGGTTGGTCACGGTCAAGGTCAACTCGTCCATGTATTTGTCTCTGTCAGAACCAAAGTCCTTCCAGCTTAGGATATCAGTACCCCCTGAAAAATAGTCCAGAATATACAACCAAATATGATTGCACTAATTTGTGTGAGGTGAGGTGAAATGGAATAACGTCACGTTCAAGATTAGTTCATTTATATAGCAACGTGCATGCACGTGTATGTGCTTGTACTACGCTGATTTTATAGTCCTAGCCTACCGAGAAACAATGCCACAGTTTTAATGTGGATACTCCATTCAGACACAGTATATTGTATACTGTCTTAGCCAGCTCGCGTTGTATCCCCTTAATCCGAGCTTCAGGCAGGTAAACCACCAGTACCATCTCTTAACGTATTTTGGTATGAAGCGACCGGGGGATCGAACCACCGACCTTTCACTCTGCGAGCAGTTTATATCAACTACACCACAGAGTTTCTTTAAGAATATTAGACTTTGGTTCAAACATAATTGGTTCTGATGTCTTCAACATCAGTTCTAGAAAAACAAGTATTTGTCACAGAGTGACGAAATATCCCCCGCCTGTACACCATAGTACCAAATATGAAGACAATCCAGCGATTAGTTCTTGAGATATTGTGGCAACACCGTTTTCCAACTCCAAAAGCAGATTTGCCTGCTGTGACCTTGACAATGGGGTCAAGGTCACCAAAACCGACTGGTGTCTGCGGTGTCTGTATATACACCATAGTTCCAAATATGAAGACAATCCAGTGTTTAGTTCTTGAGATATCGCGGCAACACCGTTTTCCACCTCCAAAAGCAGATTTGCCTGCTGTGACCTTGAAAATGGGATCAAGGTCACCAAAACCGACTGGTGTCTGTGGAGTCTGTATATACACCATAGTTCCAAATATGAAGACAATCCAGTGTTTAGTTCTTGAGATATCGCGGCAACACCGTTTTCCAACTCCAAAAGCAGATTTGTCTGCTGTGACCTTGAAAATGGGATCAGGGTCACCAAAACCGACTGGTGTCTGCGGAGTCTGTATATACACCATAGTTCCAAATATGAAGACAATCCAGTGTTTAGTTCTTGAGATATCGCGGCAACACCGTTTTCCAACTCTAAAAGCAGATTTGTCTGCTGTGACCTTGAAAATGGGATCAAGGTCACCAAAACCGACTGGTGTCTGTGGAGTCTGTATATACACCATAGTTCCAAATATGAAGACAATCCAGTGTTTAGTTCTTGAGATATCGCGGCAACAAACAGGTGGGACGTACGGACGTACGTACGGACGTACGGACGTACGGACGGACGGTCGTGAATACTATATCCCCCGCTTCGCGCTTTCGCGCGGCGGGGGATAACTAAAAAGGGTAAAAGTCAGGACAACATTGTGTTCCTCATATTTGGGGAATACAAACCTTGAGTGGTTCCAATGGCCACCATGTACGACTTGATGCCACTCTCACTGTCCATGGCAAACCAGGTGGCCTTGATACCGCTAGGGTCAGACTGGGTAACATAGCCGTCTATAAACTCTTCTTCATTGCCAGAGAAAATGCCAACGTAGACCCATTTCATCTGCAACGAATGAGGTTGATGAAAATCCCATGAAATGCTCAATAATACAGGTAAGAAATAGAAGTATTATCTGAACCCCCGTCGGTTACCTCTGAATACCTAACACAAGCCCCATTGGGACCGAGGTCAGAATAAGAACCCAACTTGTCGTTAGAGCCAGCTGAAGAAGATCACGTGATGTCATAATCCCTGACGGCGTGGTACGTCACTCATTATATCGTGAACTTGTTAATCTGGCCTAGTGGCGGTGATAAATCTGATATATTGTCGACTGTGACGGCAATCAAGAAAACAAAACGTAAAACTCTTAAAATAAATTCAAATAACTTCAGCAAACTAACACATTTGTTTGAACTTCACGAAAATCTAACTAATTTGTGAAGAGACATCAGCTCTCATGAATGTTACAGGTTCCTTGGCCACACTACCGAGAGTTGCGTCCCTTGATAGTGCTAAAATCGGCTTTTTGTTTGTTTGCTTGATGTTTAATTTAGCATTATTCCAACTTTATGAATGTGGTCTGTAAATGATCGAATCTAGACCAGACTTTCCGGTGAATGATATCGAGGGCATCGATCCACGCAATAAGGATACGATGACTTGCATCAAACAAGTCAGCGAGCCTGACCACCCAATCCCGTTAGTCGCCTCTTTCGACAGGCATGGGTTGCAGAAGAACAATTCTAACCCGGATAGTCACGGGTCATCTGTTTATACGTAGATTATGGTGTATGGTGTAATTGTGATGTATATCAAGTTGAGAAGTACTAAGTAATGGTAATGTCCGAGCAAAACGTCTACACATTTAAGATTGGATACTTCCGTATGTGGGTTATATTTCTTACCTGAGGCGGAGTATTATCAACAAGCACACCGTTTGTGTCGTAGATGGCGACGGCCCCGGCTCTGTTGACGGCCCCGACTCTCACACTGTACTGGGCGCCTGGTCGGAGACTCAAGCCAGACTTACTGAGACTGGTGCTGCCTGGGTCGCTGGTGATCTCCCAACCTTCTGAGCCTGTTTCAGGGGGAAACATATACTTCAAGATGCTTCCAAGCATGTATACTACACAACGTGTGGCAGAGATAATCAGATCTATTTAGGTATACTCTTGACATATTATGGTATTCAATTTTGTGTAAAACGGAAAGATACATAAAATCTATAAAAATACCCCAAAAATTAAAAGTTGAGTGGTATATGATTCTGTATTAGGAATTTTCGCGTTCCAAAACGAGTGAATGAGTTGTATCTTACAGTCACGTTGGGATAAGTGCAACTTGAAAAATTAAGAAAGAAGGCATTGGTAATATAAATTCCTTGTTGGAATGTGCTTTCCTTAGCTGCGCCAAGATTCGCTGGTCGTAGGTTTGAATACCAGATAGTATGCTCGTCAACACCATACCCCTGCTTATGTGACACATGGGATGTTTCCAGCATTAAGATGTCGTACTGTGATATTAATACTTGAGAATTGTTCCAGCGGAATCAAGAACTTACTTATTGGTCTTGGAGACAACATTATGATATTGATGTAAATATTCTGAACTTGTGCCACTCTTTGTTCGGCTGTTGAAGGTATTCCCTAAAAATATTGTATACAGTTATGTAACAAGATCACTTACCCGGGTAGATCTGATGTTTTGACCCATGGTAAAGCTCATACACCTGGTATTTGTAATGGTCCAACCCAGATTCGTCATCTTTAAACTGGAAGTTGGCTTCCACAGTTGTGCTAGATAGCTGCAAGTAGATCATGAAATATGTGTAGTTAAATTAAAATGGGTGGGTTCAGTTCACAGTTATATTTAAGCCCTTTGAAAGCAGCACTATCCCAAGTGGCAGATAACATGAGTTTACAAAAGGACGAAACATTTTGTGCATTCATATCTCTATTCAAATTAAATGAAAATGTGTTTATAGACACGAACACCAACGAAAGAATGCTACTAGGTGTTCGCGAAAATGAACGTATGTCGAGGTGTCAGTATACAAGCAGAGCCCGGAAAACACCCAGTGACCCCTTGCGGTTTAAAAAGTTCCCCCCATACGAAATATATTCTTAAACCAACAAGACATTGTTAAACAGTTCTATAGTTTCCTCCATTTGTCAACTGTAAAATCTCTTACCCTTAATATAACAGTTATTAGTTAGAGCTAGTTATTTGTTCAAATAAAAGTCTCAGTTAACTAAAACATTCCTTTTCAAATAGATGTCATGATAGTGATATTTTTGTCTTCAATTTCATATTCTTCATATTCTTCACGTTTTTATTGTTATCATATCCTGATAAAGCATAATTCATTTACTTTTCAGAACAAATATGATGGGAAATGGTTTGCATAAAGCATGATGTTTGATTTTTCATTTTCACGCCACAGCCTCACCTGGAACTCCGCATCTTTGTTCTGTTCACGTCCATCACCCAGGAACACCATCCTGGGCGGAGTGAGATCCACTACAAACCCATCTGTTGTCTGTTCTACAGTCCCCAGGGCGTTGTTGATGGTTTTCAGCTTCGTCTTGACAACGTCCTGATGGTTCAGGTGGAAGTTATGCCACTCGATCTGGCTGACGTCTTTGCCCAGCGTCTTCCAGTCCTTTACTACCTCAAAGTCTGACGACAACCCTCTGGAATAGATAAACGTACAGTGTGTGGTGAATGTAGGGAACTGAGGAAGGATAAGATATATGGATGAATAACGTCTTTATTACAATTAGGAGCAACGTTTCAGTGTAGGATCTAACACCGTCTTCAAGCAAATGTTAAACGCCGAAACGTCGCTCCTCATTGTAATGAAGAAGTTGTTCATCGATATATCTATCCTCACTTAGTACTCCAACTTCTAAATACCTCTCAAAGAAGTCGGTAGGGAACGTTTAAACACAGCAGAGAGATGCCATAACATTATCGCTGTATCTGAGTATCATACTGTGTTGGGATATTCCAAGACTTGAATACATGTACCATGTGTTCCGACAATACTTCGGTCTCTTTTCAAGTTTCCTGGTCCAGATTATCGACTCATAGATATGAAGGAATGACTTTGTGGTCATATAATAATAGACGTTCCCCAAATATCCCGCTGAAGACTATGTAAGCATAAATATGTTCCTCAAGATATTGTTTCATAAAATAAGTAATAAATAGAGGTTATCACGCGAGTGTGTTTGGGGATGTTAAATATCCTGCATTAGGAATAAACATTGTATTTAGCGAGGTTGGCGACAAAACGAAACAAGGTAACAATTCAAACATATTTCGGCCAAATCCAACTATTTTATTTGTGGAGAAGGTTTCAAGCCGCAGAGGTCTACAAGCACAGATATGGCTACCGACCCCGCTTGGCTAGCCCTCGTGCCCTCGCAAAATTGTTTCGAAATTTATATCTCCAAAGTTGCCAAAACTTTTAAAATGCCTTAGCTACGTCACAGTTAGACACTGATTTTCAGCATATTAGACTGTTCTTTTGATAATGATAGCAATTATCCCTGTAGGTTATCCAGATTCCCGATGGTTAATTCTGACTCGATCGCCGAATGACGAGGGCCACGCCATGTTTGCTTATAAACACTGAAAGTAGTCCCTACTTGAACTTTGATATTTGCATCTCTATCCGCATATGACCCCAACGGATATCGTTTTTATCCGTTGGCTTTACCCTGCCGAGAAACCTACCCATTATATGATAAATGTTTTTCTTCACTTACGTATACGCTGCATATATGAAATCCTGCTCTTTCATTTTACAATAGTGCCATAATTACGAATAATGTTATTCAGCATTAACATCATACACATTTATAATTTGCATTTCATAAGAACATGTTTGAGTCAGTGTAGCATTATATATAGCAAATGTTTCCTCAGTGATTTACTTCCCTCTTACTTTGCTCTGAGTATCTGTACCGCATATTCTCTGATATCCGACTCGGGGTCACTGTGGTTCCTCAGTGATTTACTTCCCACTTACTTTGCTCTGAGTATCTGTACCGCATATTCTCTGATGTCCGACTCGGGGTCACTGTGGTTCCTCAGTGATTTACTTCCCACTTACTCTGCTCTGAGTATCTGTACCGCATATTCTCTGATGTCCGACTCGGGGTCACTGTGGTTCCTCAGTGATTTACTTCCCACTTACTTTGCTCTGAGTATCTGTACTGCATATTCTCTGATGTCTGACTCGGGGTCACTGTGGTTCCTCCACTGGGTTCCTACTGTGGCAACGTGGGTACTGAACTCAACGTCGTCAAAGCCGTTCCGTATACCGTCAACAACTTTACCCGGCACCGGGGGAGTCAGGTCCACGATCACTGGAATAGTGACATTATTCCAGTTAAATCACAGTGTGTTGGTTTGATGGGGATGGGGTTGGGGAGTGAAGGGGTGGGGTGGGGAGTAATGAAGGCGGGGTGGAGATGGGTATTGGTGAGCATGGGGATGGGGGTGGGGAGTGAAGAGGATAGGGTGGGGAGTGGTGGTAGTTGTAGTCCAAGACCCAAGGTCATAGATGAGTCATAGTTTGATGCAGAGCAGAATACGGTGCTTACTATTTTTGGGATGAAAGAAAACTTTACATTCTGTTCATGTATCTGATAATCTCCATTACAGCTCCTACTCAACATTGCTTGTAGATAGACTTTATCCACAAATATATCCACAAGTTTGTAGAATGTCAATTCAACAATATGAGTACGAGGAGAAATGTGTCATACATTATGATCTGATAGTGTTGATGTATCTGTTTATTTATTTAGTTTAGTTACCTCAATCTGACATTGTATTACCTCCAGCAGACATTGTATTACCTCTTTCTGACAGTGCATAACCTCAATCTGATATTGTATTACCTCTAGCAGACATTGCATTACCTCCATCTGACATTGTATTGCCTCCATCTGACATTGTATTACCTCTAGCAGACATTGCATTACCTCCATCTGACATTGTATTGCCTCCATCTGACATTGTATTACCTCCAACAGACATTGCATTACCTCAATCTGACATTGTATTAGCTCCAGCAGACATTGTATTACCTCCATCTGACATTGTATTACCTCCAGCAGCCATTGCATAACCTTAATCTGACATTGCATTACCTCTATCTGACATTGTATTACCTTCATCTGACATTGTATTACCTCTAGCAGACATTGTATTACCTCCAGCAGACAACGTATTACTTCTAGCAGACATTCACAACCTCCATCTGACATTGCATTACCTCCATCTGACATTGTATTACCTCCATCTGACATTGTATCACCTCCATCTGACATTGTATAACCTCAAGCAGACATTGCATTACCTCCATCTGACATTGTATTGCCTCCATCTGACATTGTATTACCTCCAGCAGACATTGTATTACCTTCATCTGACATTGTATTACTTCTAGCAGACATTGCAAAACCTTAATCTGACACTGTATTACCTCCAGCCGACATTGTATTACCTCCATTTGACATTGTATTACTTCCAGCAGACATTCACAACCTCCATCTGACATTGCATTACCTTCATCTGACATTGTATTACCTCCATCTGACATTGTATTACCTCCATCTGACATTGTATAACCTCAAGCAGACATTGCATTACCTCCATCTGACATTGTATTGCCTCCATCTGACATTGTATTACCTCCAGCAGACATTGTATTACCTTCATCTGACATTGTATTACTTCTAGCAGACATTGCAAAACCTTAATCTGACACTGTATTACCTCCAGCCGACATTGTATTACCTCCATTTGACATTGTATTACTTCCAGCAGACATTGCATTACTTCGAGCAGACATTGCATAACCTCAATCTAACATTGTATAACCTCCAGCACACATTCTATAGCCTCAATCTGACATTGCATTACCTCCAATAGACACAGCATAACCTCATTCAGACATTATATTACCTCAATCTGACATTGTGATACCTCCAGAAGATATTGCATAACCTTAATCTGACATTGCATTACCTCCATCTGACATTGTATTACCTTTATTTGACATTGTATTACCTCTAGCAGACATTGTATTACCTCCAGCAGACAACGTATTACTTCTAGCAGACATTGCATAACCTCCATCTGACATTGCATTAGCTCCATCTGACATTGCATTATATCCATCTGACATTGTATTACCTCCATCTGACATTGTATTACCTCCAGCAGACATTGTATTACCTCAGGAGACATTGCAACACCTTAATCTGACATTGTATTACCTCCAGCGGACATTGCATAACCTCAATCTGCCATTGTATTACCTCCAGCAGACATTGCATTACCTCCATCTGACATTGTATTACCTCCATATGACATTGTATTACCTCAGGAGACATTGCAAAACCCTAATCTGACATTGCATTACCTTAATCTGACATTGTATTACCTTCATCTGACATTGTATTACCTCTAGCAGACATTGTATTACCCCCAGCAGACAACGTATTACTTCTAGCAGACATTGCATAACCTCCATATGACATTGTATTACCTCCATCTGATATTGTATTACCCCCATCTGACATTGTATTACCTCAGGATACATTGCATAACCTTAATCTGACATTGCATTACCTCCATCTGACATTGTATTACCACCATCGGACATTGTATTACCTCTAGCAGACATTGCAAAACCTTAATCTGACATTGTATTACCTCCAGCCGACATTGTATTACCTCCATCTGACATTGTATTACTTCCAGCAGACATAGCATTACCTCCATTTGACATTGTATTACCTCCAGCAGGCATTGCATTACTTCGAGCAGACATTGCATAACCTCAATCTAACATTGTATAACCTCCAGCACACATTCTATAACCTCAATCTGACATTGCATTACCTCCATCTGACATTGTAATACCTTCATCTGACATTGTATTACCTCTAGCAGACATTGTATTACCTCCAGCAGACAACGTATTACTTCTAGCAGACATTGCATAACCTCCATCTGACATTGCATTAGCTCCATCCGACATTGCATTACCTCCATCTGACATTGCATTACCTCCATCCGACATTGTATTACCTCCAGCAGGCATTGCATTACTTCGAGTAGACATTGCATAACCTCAATTTAACATTGTATAACCTCAATCTGACATTGTATTACCTCCAGCACACATTCTATAGCCTCAATCTGACATTGCATTACCTACAGCAGACACTGCATAACCTCATTCAGACATTATATTACCTCAATCTGACATTGTATTACCTCCAGCAGACATTGCATTACCTCCATCTGACATTGTATTACCTCCAGCAGACATTGTATTACCTCAGGAGACATTGCAAAACCTTAATCTGATATTGCATTACCTCCATCTGACATTGTATTACCTCCATATGACATTGTATTACCTTAGGAGACATTGCAAAACCCTAATCTGATATTGCATTACCTCCATCTGACATTGTATTACCTACAACAGACATTGCATTACCTCCATCTGACATTGCATTACGCCCAGCAGACATTGCATAACCTTAATCTGACATTATATTACCTCTATCTGATATAGCATTACCTCAAACTGACATTGTATTACTTCCATCAGACATTGCATAATCTTAATCTGACATTGCGATGCATTGCATATTTTGCATTCATCTGACATTACATTTTCGCAATCTGATATTGCATTACCCTCATCTGACATAACATTACCTCCATCTGACATTGCCGATACGTTAAGCTGTTTGTGGCCAGCGTTGAATGCGGTGATATAGAAGCTGTAGGCCTTGCCGTGTTCGAGCCTCTTGTCAGGGTCAAGCTGGACACACGTCTCGTGTGTCTTGTGGTCAAGACTGACCGGCTCGGAGATCGTGGTGTTTGTGACATCAAGAACCGACAACTCGTAGTGGGAAATTCCAGACTCGGGATCATAAAACCCAAACCAGTTTGCACAAATCTGGAATAAAAAGATCAGATTATAAAATGAGACCATTATAAAAGGGAAAAAAGGTTTTGGGCATAATCCATTTTGTGCAACTTATCGGTTACTGGAGGCTGTGTATCAAGTAAAATGGAATATTAACACCTAGCTATCAACTTTTTACAAAGAACGTGTTTGTGAAGTAAAAATCTACCTTGTCAGCATCCTTGGTAAAGTTGAGGTCAAGTCTGAAGACGGGTCCATCATAAACAACGCCTGGTTCAGGGGGTGATGTGTCGACTATGATCGGATGGTCGGAAACGCCCACTTTCATCAAATCAACTTAAACACACAATTAATAATGGATTTCTTTATAATGTGATATTTACAAAATGTTTGAGGTTGTTTTTATGACACCACGATAAGAAATTGATCTTCAGCAACCTATCCTTCGAATAAAAGGAGACTGGTGAGGATCGGGACGTCATATCTGATATGTTGCATGAACCCCTGCGACGTGGGTCGGAGGAGATATCGCTGACAGCGGAGTTAAACAATAAACAAACAAATTGTTGTTGGTGTCTTTACATCGAGATGCTGACAAGTTTTGCAAAAGAAACTTTAACCAACCTCACTGATGGCATATCATCTGTATACAACGTGATGTGATGCAGGTAATGATTTTATTCCACAATGAAACGTCGTTATTCCGGACGGTGCCATTTCTATTGAAATATCAGGATGAATGTGATTATTTTTAATAAAGAGATCAACGTTCGTAACAGCAGTATTTTATAATGATCAAGTCTTTAAGTTCCTCAATATCATCACAATATAAGATATCATCACAATATAGGGTTTCAACCATGTTTAATGACTTTGGCTTTAATCCAGACATGAGTTACACCTGGGATCATGATCTGGCGGGTGATATCGCCATCACTGCGTAGGAACCTGTTATTATAACTCAACATTGTTGATGACCCTGACCTTAATCCACACAGGAGTTTCACCCGGGATCTGGAACAGGCGGGGACGTCTCCATCGCCGTGAAAACACCTTTTACATGACTCACCGTTGTTGATCACCCTGACTTTAATCCAGACAGGAGTTCCACCTGGGATCTGGAACTGACGAGTGATGTCGCCATCACTGTGGGAGGACCTCTGCCAGTCCATGTGATGACAGTCACGTGTGGTCTGTCCCAGACACAAATCCACTTCTTTGATGTCTGAATCTGGGTCACTGTGAATGGATGAACTAAATTGTAATACTTGTCAATAAATATTAAAGGAAGGTAATGTTGATGTTCCAATATGAATGGGTTTTATTATTTATTTATTTTACGTAGCAATACAGCATTTGAAACACAACAAATTATTACCTGGCATTATACTGTGCATTGATGAAGAAGGTATCTTCATCATAGGAGATGTTATAGATTTCATGCAGAAGTGGTGGCGAGTTGTCTATTCCAAGGGGCGTTGTGTGGCAGATGGTTGTCACTAGCGGACCTCCATAGTTAACCTTGTTCAAGGCACGGAGTGTGATGTAGTATTTCCCATCTGAAACAAAACCAAAATCATCTCTGAAGCAATCCCTAATGATCTCAAAAATATCAACAATGTTCAATATTATTGCACTTACAGAGCGATAAGAGCATTGAACATCGCCATCGAGCTACGCCACACAATCACCTCGTCTTTTAAATGATTATTGAGGGCTTATTAACTGCGCAACTCATATTAGTATATACATCCATTATTTTTGTAAGGTTGGACGATCTTCTTGTGAGAGGCCAATCCTAAGTGATATTTTAGGTCATTGCGTTGTCATATTTTTAAAAGCCTCACACTGGTGTTTTACCTGGGAGGGGGTCGTGAGGAGCTGGAATGGGGGAAATGAGGCCAGTGTTGGTCCACTCTGATTCGTCAAACAGGTGCCTGTGAGGGTCATGATGAGGGTGGATCAGCTCCTCACAGATTTGTCTCCCCACGGTCCAGGAGTAGCCAAGGATGCCAGTCTCTTTATCCATGATGCCGTCCCAGTTAGCTGAAACAGGGACACGTCGTCATACCATAGGACATGATGCTTTCAAAAGGATATAAAGTGGAAACATTGTTTAAATGAAATGGTATATGCCACTGAAGCATAATGCAAAACCGTTAAACAACTATTCCAACTCGGTTTGGTATAACCTATAAAATCTACAGTCACAGAAGTGTTTATATATAAGAAGATCGTTAGCATAGAACTTTGCCAAATTAATACAAAATGTGAAATTATATTAGAAATCATATATACCATATATACCAAATATATTCAAATAAATCTGGCCTCAAAACAATAGCACCCATTTTTACAAAGAAAATACATGGATAATGAACTAAGAACATAACAATACATGGATATAAGTAGTATTTTCAGGACAAGTTAAAATATGTCAACATCGTGGTTTTAGCCGTATTGCCGAAATAAATTTCACATAGTCGAAATTCCTTTTAAAAACTAAAATATTTCACCAACCTGATACGTATCTGTTTGCTCTGGTGTACAGGAGATCGGTGAGGGGTGTGTCTCCATTGAAAAGGGTTTTTGACCCAGTGCCGTCATGAATTATCCTGAAAATACAACGATTACATTTAGAAGTAATTTCACGTCCCATGTAAGAACTCAAGTTCACATGACCCACGCACAAAGGTGGCTCCGTGATCTGAGAAATCTGTGATCTTTACATATTCTTCCAGGAAAAGAAAACTGAAATAGGTTCTAAAAGTAACCTTGAAGCTATCACCACACCAGATGTTGATAGGCGTGTGCATAAGGTTATATGCCTTGTACCAGTTTCCACTGATTGTTTTAAGTTAAGTGCTTCAGAAGTTATTTTGTATATAAGACACGTATATGAATACAAGGTTAACATATTGTTCATTTCACATCATCACAAGAATAGAAACTAGTTTACTTTTGTTTTCGTCGGGTTTTGTCACAAATTCTGACCAATAAACCCTGTCGTGAACATGGTACCGTTTATGAAAGCACTGTCTCTCACCTGTGGTTCTTTATCTGACTGTTAACACCTCGACACCTGACTTCCCAGTCCGGTCTGTCATCTGGAACCACACTCTCACACGAGGTCACCTCCAGGACATCCAGACTCACATTAGCCAGTGGACCTGAAACACAAGTTGTATCGATCGGTAATTGTGAAAATGCATCACAAAATCTAATTCAGGTGTTAACGTTATTCTTTCAAGTCATCACGAAGTACAAAAAATAGCTGAACGTAGAGCAAGAACATCTTTGTATTCAGTGGGCAATGTATTTTCCTAAGTAATAACCATAATGAAAACATGACTCATTCAACAATTTGTCGCTCATATCACATGTTCAAACAAGGTGACCTAAGATGTTTGACATTTATCACGCTTTTGATAGTTTGGTAACCCCATGGCCTATTCTGACAGGCCAGTGGCACAATAACATAAAATTGTGTTAATGAATCATTATCAAATAGTGATTATACCAGGTGTTCGCGAAAATGAGAGCGTATACTGCCCACTGATAGCACTCGTCCCAAACATAACTATTTTTTTCACCTGAAAACTCTGTGGTCAATCTTGACAGATCAAGGATAAGCAAAGTACTACCATACAACAGATCAAGGTTAAGGTAAAATCCTACCCGGCTCAGGAGATGTGACATCCACCACAACACCCTTGCTATGGAGGATGGACTCGAACTGAAGGTCGTTGATGAGGTGGATGTTGAAGTAGTACATGACACCGTGGCGTAGAGACAGATCCTTGTAGATGAACTCGTGGGCAAGACCAACTCCAAGCCTCTCATAGTGAGCATACTGATCAGACTACAAGGATAAACATGATATTTGGTTACTATATAATACATAATACATCCAAAACACGCCTTGAACCATCTGTGTAAAGTTATTATAAAATCAACGCATTAATTACAGAATATTAAAGGAGCTTCATATTTCCCTCATATTTTATGAATATTTTTTCTGTCCCTCGCTAAGCCCGGGAAGAGTAAAAACATATTCCACTCGTTATGAAATGATGACGAGTTTTGTATCCTGTTTTTATTACCAACGACGTTTGCATTAATTATCAACTAAATATAGCTATGTCTATGTGTACTTATAATGGCTGAAACGTGCCAATGAATATGTGCAAAATGTAAATGGAGAGTCGCATACTAGAACACCCCTGCGAACTAAATAGATAAGTTTTGGAAAATCAAAGCTTATGGCAATCTTTTGTCACTACATAATCGCATTTACTTCCCCTTTTGTTGTATACACATATCTTTAATCATTGAAAGAAGACTTTTTATACTGAAATGACGGAACTAATTTGATTTGCCATTGCTACTGCACATATCTTGGCTGGTACTGCCGTACTGACATGACAGGCTCAAGTCAAGATTGTGTTCATAGATTTTGAAGTGTCATGACAAGAAGCTGTTTGACATCTTTGAACAGCGAGCAAATTCAAGAAAATGTAGTAATCGTGGAATATTATCACCGGTATTCGTTTTTATCGCTGGACGAATTTCAAATGAGTCAGCGCCAATATTGGCAGCTTGTTGTCATTTGAAAGTGTGAGAGTCGAATGTTTAGTTTGGTAGTCTAGCTCACCCTTCCGGGATCCTTCATAGTTAAATCTCCTCACATCTGCCCATTTATTCTACCCAGCTATGTTGCCATATAAGGCCAGTGTGTTAACCGAGGCAGAAATCTGCGAAAACCACAAATCAGTACTGTAAAGTTTTGACTTGACTTCAAAACCTGAAGACATGTCCATTTCTCTTTTGTACTCCGGTCTAAAAGCTCCATAAAATCGACATCGCACACATGAGTTGTTTATCACATAACAATGCATAATATAAACTCACAATGAAAATTTTATGGTCGTGTCCTTCAATGCCCTCTAATAGTTCACAATGTCCTTTCGGGCCGTAGTCGTAGTTGACGCTCATACATTTGGTCTCCGAGAACTTCATACACTCCTTCACACAGGACCCGGCATGGTTCATACTGAAGAACTCGGCAAACACCGGACCAATCAGTCGGCCGTCCTTCAGACCCGTGAAATGTTTCAGCGCTTCGTGGCCAAAATTATCAGATGAAGCTGTGAGGAGTAACAACAATCGCCTTTCACATATCCAGCCTGCTAAATACGATCATATATTATTTGGAGATTTCAACCTTCGAGAAATGACATATTATTTACTGCGTATAAAAAGACCGTATGCGCAACAAGTATCCGTATTGAATGAACTGTACACCATGGCCTGGTTGTTGTAGCAATGCAATACAATGATCTATGGATTCTTTGATTGGCAATGACAAAGCTTCAATGTGTATCACTTAGGCTTTAACTACAGTAACAAAGATGGTGTCACTTTTTCGAAAAGTGGGTGAGTCAGTGAGCATGGTTTTACGCTGCTGTTAGCAATATTACAGCAATATAACGGCGGGGGACACCAGAAATGGGCTCCACACATTGTACCCATGTCGCGAACCCGGGTCTTCGGCGTGACGAGCGAACGCTTTATCCACTAAACTACCCCACCGCACCTTTTCGTAAAATAAATAGAGGTTATCACGCGAGTGTGTTTGGGGATGGTAAATATCCTGCATTAGGAATAAACATTGTATTTAGCGAGCCTTGGCGAGCTAAATACATAGTGTTTATTCCTAATGCAGGATATTTACCATCCCCAAACACACAAGCGTGATAACCTCTTAATCATATAATGTCATTCTTTAATTCTGTGCTTTAAAATCGCTTTCCCTCTCTTTCCCTTTACCGAAACATTGCGAGTTTTCCTGGAATGCGCGCATTAATATTTATTACGTCACAGGGTAAGTGATGTGTCAGTCGGACAGTGACAGTAGCCAATATATTTCCAACTGAAATCTGTTTCTTATACAGTGGCGAAGCAACATATACGGAAAACAACAGTTGTTTTTAATATCCTTTCGCGGCAATCCATCGGTCTGTCCGCTAGAGTAACTGCTCTTTGTCAAAGGGAAGCTACTCTAACCCTAGTCTATGAGGCGTCACGGCCACGGTCAGACGTTGTTGACAGTCGGTCTGTCCTGTTATAACGTTCAGAAGTGTAGTCAAATGTACACCCAGAGACAAAACGAAACAAGGTAACAATTCAAACATATTTCGGCCAAATCCAACTATTTTAATTTGTGGAGAAGGTTTCAAGTCGCAGAGGTCTACAAGTACAGATATATGGCTACTGGTCCCGCTTGGCTAGGCCTCGTGCCCTCGCAGAATTTTTTCGAAATTTATATTTCCAAAGTTGCCAAAACTTATAAAATGCCTTAGCTACGTCACAGTTAGATACTGATTTTCAGCATATTAGAGTGTTCTGTTGATAATGATAGCCATTATCCCTGTAGTTTATCCAGATTCCCGATGGTTAATTCTGACTCGATCGCAGAATGCCGAGGGTGACGTCATGTTTGTTTATAAACAGTGCAAGTAGTCCTACTTGACCTTTGATATTTGCATCTCTATCCGCATATGACCCCAACGGATATCGTTTTTATCCGTTGGCTTTATCCTGCCGAGGAACCTACCCATTATATGATAAAATAGTTTATTAGTATTGCAAAAGTTGAATAACAATCTTGATTACTATTCACTAACCCTAGTTTCAACATTTATTGTTTTCCAAATATTTTGTTGATCTATTGTTAATTGATAACATTTCATATCCCATTAATTATCATTTTGATTATTAAGTCATCCACAAATAGTTTGTAGGCCTTGGTTTTTGTTTTGTTTCTTGGAATATACAAAGTCAATAAGTTTTTCATGGTATTAGTTATATTTTCCTTACGGTCATAGTGAGCATTGGTCCTGTCCTTGAGATTGACAGAGTTGTAGGCTATGACTTCATCTCCGTAGATTCCCTTTCCCAGTCCAACACCCACGGAAGATTTAACCAGATCTGAATCTTCATACACCACCACATTTCCTCTCAGCTCAGCTGGGTTACTGGTTGAACTAAAGTCTGATGTCAGTCTGCCACCAGGAGGCGTGACGTCATAGGTTGGGATGCTGCAAGTCACGGTTGATCTCGCGCCTGCGCTGTTCTCACCATACACCGTGAAAAAGACGGGGACGCCATAGCCATTCTTGGAAAATCGCTACAACAAGGATATGTATATATACTGAGAGGGTATAACAACACAAGGGGGAAGGGTATTATTGTCCAAAAGGTTCAAGCTTGATGCTCATCAGAAAGAAACACGGAATAAATATGGAAATCATACCGACATTAACTGATCATGACAGACATCATTCCAAGTAAGATTTAAAACTGGCCATGATGACGTTTCCTGCATACCTGAGTGATAATTGTAGATGGTCCACCAAGACTGACTCTTCGGAGCACATCACTGAGTCCAGGTTTGGTCCCAGCATCCACAAAGATCTGGACCTGACTCCTGTCATCCTGGGCAGCTATGGCTATCTCTACAGCCGGCTCTGTGTAGTCTCTATCGGGGAGTTGTCTCACTAAGCAGCTCCGTGATGTGGACACTGCCCTCTTCTTTCGACCAGAACCTCCCTGGTGGGCACAGATCATAAATACATTGCTTTGACCCTTTGACAAGCGACGTGTCACATTTAGTAAATTCACCTGAATGTCAAGCATACAATTTCTCGACTGACTAACTGGGACTTTTGGTGGAGTAATCTTGTTTACTTGTAAAGCACCTGAGCGATTGAGAAATGCAAACGCCCAACGCTATCGATAGCATCTGAAATTTATACTTGAATACTATTCTACAACGTACAGTATTGTCCACATAGTTGAGGAACTGTGGTGGAGACTTGTCCTCCTCCTTCTTGCCTGTATCTATCAGTCTCTTCCTTATCACAGGAGTCGCATATCGCCAGATGACAGCCTGGTACAATATCTTCTTGATCTTGACGAACAAGAGGTTGACCTCCAGGGTGACTAGACCTCGCAGGGTCATCTCGAGAGGGACCAGTTCCATATCCATGGTCAAACTAGAACATGTTGCAAAAGAGGAATATGATTCCTTGAGTAATTTTTTACATTTTTGAGAACAAAATTGAGAACACATTGGTGGCATTTTAATGTTGCAATAGTTTTACATTAGTATTATGAGTCTCTTGCAATGATATTGTAATTGTACAAGGAACTCATTTAGCTAACACAATGCTCATTTTACCTGGCGTCATTATTCTACATGGTGCCAAAGTCTAACATGTCTAGACTTAGAGGGATTATCGTCCTGCGATACAAATATCAATATAATAAAACATAAATTAAAATAATAATAACGAAAAAAATAACATTTTCAATGTGGAGCAGGATCAAAGCCCTTGAAATGCTCTGAAGTCAAGCTGGCAAACACGAAAAATGTAAATATAATCTATTCTCAAACATTACTGAGCTTTTAAACACACTACTAATATCACACTCGTTAATTAGGATGGTGACCTAGGCTGTCTAGAAGAATCTAAAAAAGAATATATAGTGGGACAGACAGGTATTTGGTATTATATGTGTTAGTTGAGTATACTCACCTTAAATCAAGTGGAAACTTATAGAACCCTATCTCAGCCCGGGATGGGAAAGCAATATTCATGAGGTAGCCGTCAAATCTCAGTTTGCCATACAGTATAAATCCAATGCCAAGCTCTCCGTAGACATGGGCACTTCCATAGGGCACGACTTGACCAAACACCGTCATGCCAAGGATCTTAGCTCCTACGACTATTCCCATTCCATAAGTGGCTCCTGCTCCGAATTCTGAAATTGCAGTGGCTTAATACAGTGATTCAGTGGTTTAATACATTGATTCAGTAACTTAATACAGTGATTTAGTAGCTGAATACAGTGATTCAGTGGCTTAATACAGTGATTCAGTGGCTTAATAGAGTGATTCAGTGGTTTACATGCATAAAGGGGAGTTTCAGTTTTAAGGACCGCCACCGTGGTCTAGTGGATGGAGCGTTTGCTCAAGAGTGGAAGGTCGGGGGTTCGATCCTCGGTCGCATAAAAAACCAAAATATTTCAAAATATGGTACTTGTTGGCAACCTGCCTGGCATTATGGGATCAAACAGAGACTGGCCGGCTCGGATTCAGTATACTGTGTCTGAGTGGGTAGTTGTAAATAGAAGACATGAAAAAGAAGATTTTCATGCTGAGCGAAGTTCAAAACAGTAGAAAGAGGAAACCCAAAGTGACAAAGTCAGTAGATATATGCATACGTATGGTGAAGATCAGGGATCATAATCAGCGCGAATATGACCTTAAATCAGCGGGACGCAATGGTCCATGTCAAGTTGCGTCTCCTTAGACTATTAACTTTGACCACCTAGTTGTATTGAATACTGGAAAAAAGTATTGAGTGAGTGAACAAACGTGTGAACTTCAAGCAGTTTTCCAGTCATGTCATGGTGGGTCAATCATGAACTTCACACAATGTACCCATGCGATGCTTTACCCCTAAGGCAACTACTTCATCGGTCCTTGAAAGAAAGAAAACTGTACTCCATGTGGCGTGTGACAGTGGCAACAATCATAATCTGGATGTAGAAACATAAGATAAACATTCCATGTCATGCAGAATCAGTTATATTTCAATTTATTAGCATGATTGTAGCATAAATCCATACTCACCAAAGGTCATGGGCACAATTCCCCCAATCAGGAAGAAATACTCGTAGCGGAAGAAAATGATGCTTTTTCTGGGTATGCTGAAGTCTCCTTGAAGGGTAATGTCAAATGAGCTGAATGCGTTGTCTCCATCGCCATTGATGACAGCATTGATGATCTCGGAATACTGAAATTGAGATTGCTGATTATACGGGGAGAGCTGGCTTAAGGCAGAGAATATCATTTACTTTACAACAGACACTAGTATTTTGATGATACATGCTGGTCTTACTTTTAGCACATGCAGTACACGTCTACATCTATATAATTCCTGTATCTGTATCAAGATAAATGTTCCCGTCATTGCTAATATAAGAAGGGTTTCCAAGCACTGTTCAATGATAGTACTTCCAGCATTTGACCTTAACCAAAATTACCTTGACCTTTGATAGACATAGCATCAACATGGTACATGCAAGTATGACGTTTCCTGTTTGTGGAGAGGAAAGTTTGCCTTAGAAACTGACACTGATAAAACGATATGTTATGCCAAAGCAGGGAAGGTGTTAAATGTCATATTAATTATCGAAACATCACGTCCACTGCCCAAAAGAACAATCTAGCAGTGCAGAGGCATTAACGTTGTAAGTACACTCAAAACACACGTCTGTCGTGATATAGTGAATGTCCCTTACCAGGGCAAGAGCCAGATCTCTCAGTTGTCTCGTCACACGAAGAGCAAGTTCAGGGTCGATGTTCTTGGCATCAAACATTGCGATCATCTCCCCGATGCTCATGTTGGCCAGTTTAGCACCGAGCAGCTGCAGTCCTTTCCCAGTCAGACCTTTCCCCACAGTGTACGCCTGATCCCCGCGACCCAGGATGTCGGTGACCTGACCCAGGACCTTCATGATCTTCTCGCCTGGGAACACCAGTTACAGTACTAAAACGTGACTGAGATAAGAGGCTCTTAACAAGGAATTTAACCAACATTTGCCCTCCCAAGTTGTACGAATGAGGCGATTAGATCCGGATGCTGTGTGAGTCTCAGTGAGTGCAGTTACCGCTGCATTTAGCAATATTCAAGACATGTCACTCAGGGTACAGACATAATGGATTTCACAAATTTGACAAGTTCTTCGGCTTATTGTTTCAATGAGCGTAATACGACTCTTGTTCAAGAGTTATTTGATGGTTTGGGTTACAACATTCAAGACCGTTGTCAAGATATTTGCAAATTTGACTGACATCTGTGACTAAAATAATGTCCGATGCAATTCCTTAGTTTGAACTGTTCCATATGTTCCAGGGGTTTTGTAAGTGAATAATTGACTTGCATTTGCCTGTGTTTGTGATGGGTGTCACAGGTGGAGCAGGGTATGCTCACCTTTTCGCGAACTCCTGGTTTCATCATATTTGATAGTGATTCATTAACACGTGATTATGAGACAGTCGGAATCGTACGATAGACACTGCTACCTATGAGCGATGAGTGATTATGGAATGGCGTCTTTGACTTTTTAACCACTTGGTTACCATATTGTCCAGGGTGCAAACATTCCAAGTAACCAAGAGACATTCTAATATTAGTTGCAATGGACAATACCAACGTATAACTCCAAACATGTGGACTGGCTTTTAGTAATTAGGCATTACATTGCGATCGAATCGGAGCAGGCAAACATTCAAAATGTCGATGAAGCAATGCAAGTTCACACCTACAAAGAGAGGTGAATTATGGTTTATATGCCATGCTAAGTTCTAAGAACACTTTCAAGGACAGAGTACTACTAATGCTTCTCTACGTGCAGGTAAATAATATTGCCAAAGAAAATAGCAACTGCAATTAAGATACCAAATGGACATAGCAGAAGATGTATAAGAAACTAACCACAAAAAGACAAACAAGATGCATATCTTCCTATATTAAATCAAAAGGCGATATGTCTAAACAATGCTATGCACATTTCGTGACAAGACAAACTACCCACCTCCTTCCATGCCCAGAACAACGTTGCCACCGCCGACCTCCCCTGAGTACAGAATGGTTCCTGGGTTGGCTATACCCATCTTCTTGATGGCACTCTTAGTGTTGGTCGCTGTGCCATCTTCATCCGTGCGTGATATAATCAGTGAGCTATCTCTTTTCTGGAAGGTAGAGACATCTATATGTGATATCGAAAAGGTACAATATATCTGTTATTAAATAAACTTCTTTCTGTACATCATTGCAATATATAAAAACATAGACAATTGGTGTAATAGTAAAATCTGAGAGTTATTTAACATATCTATAAACTTAAAGACGTTGGTAACATAGTAATAGTCTTTAAGATACTTATGTCTTGTCACAGAATAAACTGGACAAATGAGAAGAAAGTGATACTCGTCTTCAATGCTATTTAAGTTACGCTCGTACATAGCTTTTAGATTTGTCTTCTCTTTTAATAAAGGTATATCAATAAAATAAAATGATTGTTCTATGAACATCGGAACCAAGCTTGAGCAATATGAAATTCTTTACATTTAAATCAGATAAGTCATGTTGTAAGTACTTCAAAGTATTGAATTTCAGAAATTTGAAAAAAATAATCTGATTCATAAAAGGAATTTTCAAGTTAATTTGCAGATTTTAAAGTATACAAACCCATTCGTGATGAGTACAAAGTTATGTCGGCGTATAGAACTCCTACGGATTAATATATTGATCACCAAACCTCCACTTCAGCGCCCATTCCCGTGATCCACCAGCAGATGAAACACTATACGTCACTTTCGGGCTATCAGTTTTCGAATTTTTGCTACACCATGTTTCTTACAAATGTTTCTGATACAGCCTCCTGTAAAGAAGGTCATTTATGTCTGTTATCAAACGGATAACAATCCTTATATGTTAACGAGAGTATTTTTGATTCTTCCTAAAGATTCATAGAGAAATAATAAAAATCAGTATCATACTGCTTCAGCCTTCAGTCTGTCAAACAGATCCTTGATTTCTTCATTCGTGAAATTCTGTTTCATCGCTTCATTGAGGATCCGCTTGGCATCTCCTGTGGGTATTCTGAATAAGGAGAAGGACATAGAAGAAGTCTCGTTAAATCCTAGACATCCGTTAGTTAGTTCTATCTTTACCATGAGTGACACCGAATGAATTTTCTACAGAACGTATATTTTGTCTTAAATTCGTATCTCAAAATGTTGGATGTTTCATGCTAATTCAAGACGTTGGTAGCAAAGGATTTGTTTTCAGGAAAATAATTATGTTGTACACATGAGCTATATTTCCTTTCCGACTTATTTACACAACAGGTTTGTCACGCATGTTTTTGTATGTCAAGAGTTTCAGCCACGTTTTGTAAATTTCAAAATCTGCATTTTTATGTTTATCACACGCTAAGAAACCCTTCCATTAAACGTCTTTCTTGAAAGATGAGCTGGAAAGAGTCTTTATTCATCTTCAAGCAATTCTAATACAGTAAACTACGGTTAAAACGAACTCAAAGGAACTACTAATTTTAGTTCGTTATAACCATAATTCGTTGTAAGCATATATACAGCATAACTACAGCAAATAGTCGGGACCAAAAAAGTAAGTTCGTTATATCCGTCAGTTCGTTATAAGCGTGTTCGTTTTTACCGTAGTTTACTGAAGTTTGAAGCATTGTGCTGATGTGGAACTCAAAAGTGCATTTATACACACGCATATGTATACAAGGGACATTGAAAAGGTTCGAGTCCCGCATCAGCACAATACTTCAACTCTCGAAAATGCTAATAGATGTAACACTTTGTGAAAATAGTCAATAGGGCTATGAAATACAGCTCAGGTGTATAAGATAGTTATTTTTTTTGTAAAACCCACATACTTTCCAGCTAACGTATACAAGCAATGGAGAAAAAGGAAATGGTACGTGTCCTCAGTAAAGGGATTATGCAACACTCACAAATCTAAAGGACTTCTTCTTTTCCTTCTTCGTCCAACAGGCGAACATGAAGATGGCATCTGGAATGTCTTTTCATCCAGGAGTTTGTAGTAGTAGCAGTTGTTGGTGAGGTCGTGCCCGTTCATAGCACAGACCTTCACGTGGAAGGACACCTCATATAAAGATGGCGTTTTGCTGATCACGTAGCTCAGAGTGATGGCGTTGCCAACTGGCTCAGTGTGGTTTTTGTCTAGCAGAACAATAATAATTACATCATGACAATTGACAGCCTGGTCACATACCAGTGTTTGCCATTATTGTACATATTAACAACGAAAATCCTCACATACGAGTAAGATATTGGACAAATACTAGAGGAACCAACCCAGAACCTTTACCCCTGCAGCTTCTGTATTACTAACTGGGCAAAGTATGTCATGCATGCTAAATCCTTCTACATCAAATGTCAACGGTCATAATAGGGGGACATAGGTGGTTCAGGTGCCGTAATTCACTGTGCGACTCATGGGCGTGCATGGAACCTCTGACCATTGGTTCGAAACCCGAATCGCTCTGATTATGTTTATAGGTTTGTCTGCGCCATACACATGCTTGTGGGTTTCACATAGGTGCGAACTTCTGAGAGATTTTCTCCCACATTAAGCTGACACACCTTGATATAACTGAAATCTGGTGTTGAACCAAAGTAACTCATTCACTGCCATAATACCATCAAGAAACATCGTCCAAAATACGACTTAAAATGACTGAGATAGAAATGAATCTAAAATTTGCTCAATATGTTTTCATAATCGAAACAGCGACATTCATCAATGTGAAATTTCATCCTCACAAGTCTAGATATGATTTCATTAAAGGTGTTGAAAATGTGAAAGTTCATGGTCAAAGACAATGAAATCACCAAGATAAAGATCAAATGGATTGTTTTAATTATGGTGTGTAATTTCAATTACATGTATTTTTTCCTTTTGCATTTAACGTTCTTAATTCATAAAGAAGAACATCTCAATGAATTTCTTTTCTTCGGGTGTTCCTGCCCCAGTTACCCTCTCCACTCACCATAGTCCACAGCCTGAAGCTTCTTCGTCCACTCTTTGTTCTCTATATGGTACACAAGTTGGTCATTACAGTGGTCAACCTCGATGCCGGCAGTGATGGAGTAGATGCCGAGGTACTTGAGGTCGACGTCCACACAACACGTGATTCCCATGCAGTTGTCAGTCAGTCGGCAGGTGCTCGAGATGGCAGCAGGGAGGGATGCCGGACAAGCTTGGATCATAAATAGAACCCATGGCTCATGTAAACTCCATTGTACGATTCCGGCTATACCAGAAGCATGCGTTTAGGAAGTACAATCAAATAATATAACCATTGTTTACAGGAACTCTTAATTTATTACGAACATGCGCATGTTTGTTCATTTCATATTCTACGTTGTTTGATCATGTATTAGAAACATAAAATTAAAAGAATTAATATACCTACCGGAAGTTTGCAGAGCACATTTTTCAGACTTCCAAAAATCAAAGGAGACACCTGCAATGTAAATAGTAAAACATTTTCTCTTGCGTATCTACATTATATAATTAAACGACAAACAAAAACACCAATCTACCATTGCTGTCAAAGAAGAATATCAATGTTCATTATAAATAAAGTAAGAAATATTAGATATGCTGGGTAAAGAATTTGTGTAGAGAACTATATATCGCGAGTTTGATCGTGTTTCCTTATGGCCAGGGTATCGTTCTTCCACAAACAAAAGCATATCATTTGACAACCACTTGCTATATATTTCATCATAATTCTAAGATGATATTAAAAAATGGTGCATTCTGGTTGGTCCGCCAGCGATGCTGATTCCAATTTAGACCATGATTTCGCTAAAACAATATTTATTTAAAAGATTTTTTTTCACAAATACGACTGGAAGGTGATTTTCAGTACTGTCTTAACTTGCTATTTGATGCAAGTATGGATATATATTTTTGATAGACAATCCGACGAACTCACTCACACGTACACACGCACGCACGCAAGCATGCATGCTCGCACGCACACAAGTATACGTGTTTACATATACACAAACACTCAGGATCTTCCTGTAAAAACCCAGTATAAATTTTGTCCAACAGTTTCTGTAAGGCTGACCCCATGAACACATTTAATTATTAAGGCCATGAACTTGATCAACAGTTATGTTTACACTACTAATATCACGCACATACCACTAAACGACACTGGTAGACTCGGGCTACACGGAGAATAGACCAACTCTGACTGTGAGAAGACTGGGACTTCAAGCACACACGTGTTGTCCTCAAAACACATCTTGATGTTCAGGTCAATCACCAGCTTCTGGGAGGCAGGGATGTGTTCTAGTTTGTACCTGGGACGACATTTGATAAGCTGCTTTACATAATGTGTGGATGGTATCATTAAGTTTCTATGCAATGTAATACTTTTCTGTAACTTTATTCTCGCCAGAATAGTATTCAGTGTACATAATAATTATCTCTGACACTCTACATAATGTGTGGATGGTATCCGTACGCTTCTATGCAACAAAATATTTTTCTGTGACTTTATTCTGAAGAATTCTAAGAGATTTATAGAATTATGCCATTTATTTCCTAAGCCTGAGAGACATTCTTGGTAGTTGTAACAACTTATCTATTGAATATTGATTCAAAATGTATATTCCATGGTAGATTATTGTGGATAGAAGTAAGAAGCTGAGGCGCAGGATAAAGTTGAATGACTTATTAACAATTTGCTAAAAGCTGAAAAATAAAAGGAAATATGTTACTCCACAATAACGCAAAATTGATATTCCTCGTAGTATGGCTACAAAACTACACATTTTTTGGCTTGAGCTGTAACGTAAATTAGGTATCGCCTGGTACGCGAACACGGTGTTGTGTTGTCTTATGATATCAAATATCTCAATACGAATTGATAAAAGTTAAAAAAACTCTGAGGCTTGCCGAGGAGATTTTTCACTTTTATCAACGAGTGTTGATATATTTGATATCAAAAGACACGAGGGTGAGATTTTTTTTATCATCCATCATCATCATCCAACGTTTTCAGTTGTAGACAGTAATAAACAGTGTCTTAAGTGTAAAAAATATTGCTAACAGCTTCAGTAGCAGACCAATTAGTATTGTCATAAGATTGTGACGTCATGGTAACAATGACGTCACAATGGTCTGCAAAGCATTGTGATGCTATTTCATTTATAGATATCGCTTGACCCAAGCGAAATCTCCTGTGGGAGGCAGTTTTTGATGATAAAACAATGACTCCTCTCTAAATATGTCTGATAATTTGTTACATCAGTTTGTAAAGATACACGAGTATGTATGACCCACATAATCTACATGTATCACAGCAGGTTCAGTCACATGAACTAAAACGCATCTGATACTCACGCCAGCCGTGTCATATCTCCCAGGATGAAATGTCCTTCTGTTCCTGAAGCAGAACGGGTAGTACATCAGTATTTCATTATCAGTCTTTAATGTTTATATGTGTCGGCTTTATGTTCAATAATACCTCAAAGAGACCATGGTATAATCATATACCATTATGGTGAAGTTTTATATAACAAGTTTGTTGGTGTCCATTCATAGATTATAATAAGTAGAATTTGACATTGGAAAGCCTGATCAGTGGATTGCGGCAACTTTTGGACACAACTTTGCAGTGGGTTACACCACTGACCCACCCTGAGCCTATGTATAATACAACATTGTGACAAATCAGTATTCAATCTAGTGTAGAAAAACACAAGGACCTGTACTGTAATTTGTATTGACTACATAATGACTTACTCCATTCGTACTCCAGGAGTGACACGGTGTACGATAGTTTTTCTATGGTCATTGTGATCTGAAGGTTACAAACATCCACATCAAACTTGGCCTGGATGGTCCTCTTGATGAGACGAACATCGACACAACAGTCTACAGTGGAACAGTTGGAGGCCAGGTGACATCGCACTGAGTCTGGTAGGGATGGTACGGCTCGGCTCCTACATTCTGGAAACACAGAGATACTTAAATATAAAGACGGGTCTCTTACTCTCATGTACAACGTTGACGCCTCACTGTAATTTGGAATGGTGTGAGAATTCGGAAATAATTAAAACATGACTTTTGCTATGCTACATGCAGTTTGTTTAGCTGTTGTTGTAGATTTCGCAGTGGCTGACTCTTTCACAGATTTAGTGCAAGTTAGGGTGTATAAAGGGCATAGCAGATTTCAGCTGATCTTTGAGTTCATTGCTTTTACAGAATATGTAGATATATAAAACCAATCAAATCATTCAAAACCTGTAGATCCCTATGATTCTAACATTAGTCATCAGTAACCCTGAAGTCATCAATGCGTTTGTACGATCACACACATACTTGTTCTCCTCAACCAGGATACACTTAGATGCAAACCAACATGCAATAACTAACTCCATGTTAATACACTTGCCATTTTTCCAGTTGTTTACCCCAGCAGGAGAATATGGACTTGCTAACTGGTCACAGGCTGGACTGAGGAGATACTGTGACACCCCGAGATCATCCAGGAGCTGAGATATCAGAGTATCCGTGAGAGAAGACACGGTGGAGGACAGCCCCTTGCCTGACGCCCAGTTGGACAGTGAGAAATCTAAAACAAACAATCATAAATGTCTAATGATCATAGATGGTCGAAACGTTTACACGAGTATCATTAAAATACAAAGGAACATTTTGTGGACTCCGATGTATGGCTACTTACTACCTTGATTATATATCTCTTCTCTCTTCGAAAGATTTATCCGAATATGTAAATCTTTGTACTTATATGTAACGCCTGTTTAATGGACCGGATTCCTTAAATGGAATACATATATTCGACTTTGATTGCCACACGATATATCAACATGATTCGTTTCAATAAACGGAAATAAACGCATACCCCTATCACAAACATTGGCCTTTTAAAAGAAATGATACCACAATTATGTGTGCAACACACCTACAAACGTGCCTGAGACATCAAACGGGCATAATATGTAGCGAATCCTTCCGTATACTTAGCGTGCTACGTTATCACTCATTTTAGGCTTCTGTTGGAAATTAGCTTTTCGGCTATCATAACCAATAGAATACAATAGAAATACGTGCTCGTCATGATGATGAACGTCACACCAAAAAAACCCCAAAACAATTGACTCTTTAACCATCTAAAATTGAATACCATGCTCTTTGATATACAATGTCGGCCTGTCTATTAACAACCTATTTGGAATTAAGGCAAAATAATGATGATATAAGAAATGACAGATAGTAATAAAAATAGATTACACATATCTATTCAAGCCTTACTTCTCCGTTTCAGCATGGCCTCCCAGTCACACAGGGGTTGTGGTATCTTGGCTTTGTCAAGGAAGGTTTTAGAGAACAAACACTCGTTCTGTTTCAGACACACACTGACAGCTGCTGTCACCTCCAGTTTCTTCTCAGACAGCAGTCGATTGATTGTGTAACTGAAACATCATAGTTTCCTAAATGCATCTATATGTACTTAAACGTGACATCTTTGGTGCATGCATGTAGTGTAGATTCACATTTATTGTGTTCTTGTTGTATTTTACTTAATCCTTGTTTTTTAAATCAACAATTGGCACAGACCTCTCCCACAAAGGCGACATCAACACTTACTCTACTCGAATGACACCTTTCACATAAAAATGCTCCTCTGTGCCTGTAAACAAAATGAAAATATGTAAATATGCAATGCAATACTAACATTCATTTCAGCACATGGGAAACCTCGTTCAATAATCTTAAACGTTCAGACTAAAGTTGATACATAATTCACACTCGAAGGCGAAAGCTCACTATCAAAGGTTGTAAGAACAATCCCCTAGCCGCGTCATACCAAAGGATGGTGGTTCTTGTTACCCTGCCTTGTGCTCGGCATTAAGGGGATGAAACAAGGACTAGTCGTCTCGGAGTCAGTATACTGTGTCTGAGTAGGGTATCCACTATAAACTCAACATAAGTCCGGACTAGCAAGTGCAAGCAGCCACACACCCGCGCACACACGTACATGCATTTCGTTAAAAAAAATCCCATTTACGTATCTCATATCAGATCATCATAATGTATCCATATTTACATGCATCACAAAACAATATGATACAATATTCAGATTTAAAAAGAAACATGTTAAGCCATACCCCACTGATAATCAAACAGCATTCGTTTGTAGACCAGATTTTCCACGCCCACTGTCAGCTGATAGGTGCACATGTCCACGGTCAGGAACACGTTGAAGGCTCGTGACAGGAAGTCGATGTAGATGCAGCAGTCAATGGCGGTGCAGATGTCAGGTACTTGACATGCCATGGAACCAGGGAGTTCTGGGAGGTTCTGGTCAAGCCCAGGAACTGGACACTCTGAGAGTTGTAGTGGAAACCATCACCATTAATAAGCCACTTATTGCTCCATTTGGTCATTTGGGAAATTTTGCAACTATTTAGAATGTTTGAATATATAAATTCAATCTATCATTGATTTCCGTTTTGGGCGTAGAAGTTAATTCATTCATTAATAATGAACAGAATATTATACTATTTATAAAAGAAATATTTAACAAATTAATGTCGTAAGAATATTGGTTTCTGTTTTTCATACCAGGTCAGCATAACCTAATATTCCGGGTCTTACCGTTGTTCCATCCATTGACAGTAGGCACATAAGGGCTGCTTGTATTTTGACATTGTGGTGTCTTCAGATACCCTGCTATTTCCAGCCTCTCAAACAGTTTGGCTGCGATGACTGAAGTGAGACTCTCTGATCCAGTGGACTTCATCTCAGACAAGAAGTCAGACAAAGAGAAATCTAGGAGGAAAGATTATTATCATGAATATCCATATAGGAACTGAAGATTATTGAGGAGTGCCATTGCATGTTTCTTTGATTAAAAAAACCAAATAAACGAGAACTACGTGGAATTTCAATAAGAAACCGTATTTTATGTCATAACACTACAGCAAATTAATTTAGAATATATTTTGATATGTTAATGAAAAGCTTTCGTTTAAATAGTATGATAATTACATATTTTATGAGCTTTATATCAAGCTTCACTTGAGAAAATAGTTCTTACAAGTGGAGTAATTGTAGCAATTATAATCTAGTCGTCACAGTCCTACTTCTGAATGAAAAGTCAGGATACATTGTTAATCATCCAACAAGCATTATCAGACCTGCAAGAGCTGCTGTACTGTCCCAGTCGCAGATCAACTTGGGAATCTTGACATCCTTCAGAGCAGGGAAGGAAATGAGACAGGAATCCTCCTCAAAACAGACACTGATGTTGAGGTTGATCAGGAACTTCTTTTCCCCAAACAGATCATCGATCATGAAACTGCAAAACAAAAAACAAGTGTAGCAATATATTATGGCCTTAATACTGTCCTTAAACAGTGAACCTCGAAAGTCAAGAACACCTTTGATTTGAAATGTTGGGCGTATTATTACAACTCCGACAAATATAAAGATTTCTTAAAACTAATAGTAAATTAGCAATGCCATATCAATGCTTACTCTACACGGATTACGTCCTTCAAGTTGAAGTGTTCCACAGTACCTGTAACAAAAAACCCTGTTATTTAAGACATGACAGATGAACAGCTTACTCTTCTTTTGCATCTCCACATGTCGATTTTATAACAAAATGAGACACATTACAGTCAATTCTCCCGGTAACTCGGTGATATAAATATACTGTTACTTCTCGCATCTGGATACCCGAATACCTTTTATCCAACCTTATGTCTATTTCGAGATATATTTGTATCATTCACCCCATTTGTAGCTGGACAAGGCCCTGGTGAAGACGAGCTTCTCTATGCCCATGGTGAAGGTGTAGGTGCAAGGGTCTATTCCTATCTGGACGTTGAAGGATCTCCCGATAAAGTCCACGTCAATACAACACTGTATGGAGCCACACGGGTCTGACAGATGACAGGTGACGGAGTCTGGTAGTGTGGGCAGGGTGAGACTGGCAGGGCAGTCTGAAAACATAAAACACGTGTGAATTAGTGTGTTATTACTCCTTGTCAGTATCAATTTCACTGAGGTGGCTTTTCTATTCAAAGAAGGAAAACAATAATCACAAGCATTTCCCGTCGCAACTACTTCAGAAAACACGTTTGTGTCAGTAAGTGGATTTGTAAAACTCAACGATGATTACATGACCCCAAAACGATGTTTGCAGTCTTAATGTGCATTTTACAAAAGTTCATCATTGAAACAGTTTACCCTTCTTCCAACCCCCAACTGCTCCAGCATAGGGGGGCAGGCTCTTGTTACACTGGGGGTCACTCAGGTAGCCTGTGAGACCAAGTTTGTCCAGCAGTTTGGACACAGCTAGACCGGCGAGTCTCTTGCCAGATGGGAGCTTCAAATCAGATAGCCAGTTCTTCAAAGAAAAGCCTACAAATAGATGTGAAAGAAATGTGATAATATTGTCCCTGAGCAGAATTCATGAACATACTTTATAAGGACACAGCCATATGAACTGAATATGCCACACCATGTTATATCTGTACAATTCAGTTACGTAACATTGTAGTCTTAATATATTTATCAAGGGTTATTCAATCTATACGTTAATGTGGTTGATTGCTACGTTAAAGTCCTGAGTTCCATTCCCTAAAGATTACGGTACGTAGTCCATGAGATGGTCATAGAACCGAATCTAGTTGTGCAATGTGATTGTGTCAGATCAACATGTGATAATATTGTCCCTCAGTAGAAAATACACGATGAATAAGGACACTGCCATCTTCATAATTCTTGTAGTTAACGCTTCAGACGATGTTAATCTTTTATCGAGGGTTATTTAAAGTAGAGGTTACATCAGTCTCGGTACGTTAAAACCCTGTGTTTGATTCCTTAAATATTACAATGTGTGAAGTGTATCAGATATTAATAGAACTGAATCTAGTTGTGCAAGGTGTTTGTGTCCTACCGTTGCCAGTCGAGGAGAAAGGGTTGTCCCAGTTCCACACCAGTTTAGGGAAGCTGATATCTGTGAAGACAGGTAGGCTGAGAGCACAAGGCTGGTCAGCCTCAAAGCACAGGGATAGTTTCAGACTCATCAGATACTTCCAAGCATGAACAAGGTCGTCAATCTTGAAACTGAAGAGATGAGGTGTATACACAATGGTAACTAGAACATACACACAAGCTTGTGGTATTGCTGGACGATTGTATGCACATAACTTTAAGGTGTTTCATCTTCATTAATTGATTTTACTGCATTAATAAAGTGGTTATCAACGGCCGAAACACATGGTCATCCCCACTTGGTTTGTATCAAGGAGTACATATTAGAGACCGTAAGACTGTGATACAATGCGTGTTGAGATAGCACAAGGATCGTTTTGAGGAACGTGGGTCCAAGGTATTATATTCTATTTGATGGTTTAAACATTTAGACTTTATGCTAAATAACAGAAAGGGCAGATCTTGACACAAACATGGACCAAACTGCATGTAACTCAGACATTGTATCCGAGTAACATCAACTGTCATGGTAGTACTGTCAGGATTTCCTCGTTAAACAAAACGTTCAATATGTTCCAAGATTTTGCATTCATTTTCAGTATCACATCATTCGTTTCATATAGTCTGTGGAGTCAACTTCATGTCAAGCTGAAGTGTAAAGCTTAGTTCCCCATACAAAATATGATAAATTTTACCGTTTGTACATAATTAATCATTGAACTCACCTCAATCTAACGACGCCATTAAGGTTGAAATTTTCCCATTCACCTGAAAACCATAAGCAACATGTTGACTTACTCGTAAATATAATCAAATGTGGATTATATGTCATTCATGTCTCTGTCAGTAAAACTGTAAAAAAGTATGTTCCTATACATACACTGCTATTCAAAATAAACGGTTGGGGTTCTTCTCGACAGGAATGTTCACACATCTGCATGATGTTCATGTTGATGCAAAGAGACTTACCCCATTTGTAGTTGAACAGTGATATCTGTACGGTGAGTTTCTCGATACCGACAGTCAGGACAAGGTTCCGCGTGTCCAGGAGGATCTTGAAGTTGAAGGACATCCCAAGACTGACCAAATCCACACAACAGTCCAGTCCAGTGCAGTAGTCGGGGATGTGACATGACAGGCTGTCCGGTAGGGTTGGGAGGGTCATTGGTTTTGGACATGCTGAAATGCCAAAGAATACCCGATTATCCGCCAAAGCAAATGCCCCAGTTTATGATATGCAGTACATAAGCTGAGGATTTCTTGACATTTTTGGAACAACAGAGGTTCCTACGTTTAGTAGCATCGGTATTTCTCTACATGTGAGCAATTGGATGAGAATATTATTTTGCAAAGTTCTAGAGCCATTTACCATTATTCCACCCTGTAGCGTCCGCCTTGTATATCCCCCTCTGTCTGTCACACATGGGGTCCAGGAGGTACTCAGAGATGCCCAGGGCTAGAGACAGCTGGAACCGGAATGCTGAGGTCAAGACTTGACCAATGTTCAGATTGTTATTGCTCAGCCAGTTCTTCAGGGAGAAACCTGTGAATAATGGAGTATAATAAGATAGTGTACATGCATAACCATCATATCATGTTAATGTACAATTTAAAATAACAAGTTGGATACAGTGAGTTTACGTTAGCAATCTACATTCACCATTAGACTGTGATGTAAGCCATGGTGGTGTCTTCTTTTATTATCGTATCCGATCTTATCATACATTGAATTACATGCTTAAGCAAAATCCGGTTTATCATAATCTAATTTGTCAATTGAATATGAAGTGATATTACTATTTTAAAATTAAAAGGTTAATTTGAATTAAAAGTTCATAAAAGTCAATTGTTTATCATGCTAAACTCAAGCCTCCTTATAGACATTCGTCTTCTAGTATTACTGTTTCTCGGGTCTTGTCAACTGATACACTGAGGTGATCAAACAAGGTTTATCATTAATGTAGGCAATGGTCATGCCTCTTTTTATTATTGTCTCTCGAGTACTAGTCTATTGTTACATAGGGATACTCAAACCAAACGAAGTTATGTACTACATGATACACAAAGCATGATGCGTGGGATATTTCCTTACACAATGTAGTTCTTATGTTAACTGTTGAATTACCCAGTGTCCACTGACTTACCTTTGAGGGATAGTGTTGAGTTCCAGTCGCATCCAGGGTTGGGGAATCTGGCTTGGTTTAACACAGGTAGGGCAACCAGACACTTCCCTCCAGCCTCGAAACAGGCACTGATGTTGAGACTGACAAGGAATTGTTTCTCTCCCTCGAGGTTGTCGATGGTGAAACTGAAAAATGATTTTTTTTTTTTCAAATACAAGGCACTATGATAACATTAAGTTATGACTCACATTCATCACTAATTTAAGACTGATTAGGTAAGGTTAGACTAGGCAGGTTTCCTTCAGGCCATATTCGATAAGCAGCCATGACAGCAGCAACTTACTACAACGTTATATAAATATTTGAATAACTTACTCTGCTCGGAATATTCCCTTCAGATTGAACGATTCAGGTGTTCCTGAAGAAAGAAAAAGGAAAACACTGATTTGAAAAGTATATATGATGGCACATTGGCCGTTCCTAATAACAAAGAATATTGGATGTTCTGGTCTACGACTTTGTCACCAAGGTTATTAATAAATCACATTTCGCCTACCAAATTGGTAGTTGAAGAGCAGTCTACTAAACTCCAGCTTCTCTATGGCTAGTGTGAGGGTCATCTTGCACATGTCCAGATCGACCTTGAAGTGGACATTTCGACTGATGAGGGGCACACTGAGACAACAGTCTATTCCTGTACAGTGGTCGGGGAGACTGCAGGACACAGAGTCTGGTAGTGTTGGGAGTGAAACCTGTTTTGGGCAGTCTGCAACGAACACGAATTAGGAATAAATATCACTTCATTTCACTGCATAACTGTTCAAGAACTTTCCTGGCCAAAGGCTTTTCCACAGAAACAATGACAGTTGGCCTACCAGATGATGAATTTAGATCTATGCATAGACCTTCAGAAGGGCAAAAGAAACTATCCCCAAGATTGTATGTGAGATGCATTCAGCTTTACGATTGATAACTGTCAAGCCGCTTCAGCCTTTGTTGTGTACATTTCATAACCTTTACGGTCGCGTTTGCTCTTTCTTCGAAAATTGCCAAGAGCATCATTTGAATATTGGCCAAACGTTGTTTGATTAAGGTTAAAACATACAAGACCTAAGTATAATTTAAGAGTGGAGGACATTTCCAAATTTTAACGCATCAAAGGTCAAAATTAAGTCGATGCAATTTCCTGTTTTGAGTATCGAATGTTCCCGTGCATGTTTGTTCACATGTCCACTTGACTTGCCTTTGCACGTGTTTGTTATGGATGCTACCGGTGGCACAGGAACAACTTGCGAACAACTGGCATCATCACTATAATGATAGTGATTTTATAATGTCTTTATAGTGCCCTTGACACATATTTCTTTATGAGTTTGGAAAAGGTGTTGTTGCATTATTTTTTTGATTTTTTTTGTTTAGTTTAATGTTCGAATAAATGTGATTTTTCTTTAAATGTTTCCTGACCTGAGTTCCAACCATTTGCGCCTCGCTCATCCATGGAGCACGGAGGTTCCAGAACGTAGTCTGAAAGACCCAGAGTGTCCAACAGCTTGTCTACCAGGGCGTCCGTCAGTCTGTCCGCCAATGCAGCGCCTTCTGATGTCACAAACTCACTCAGGGAGAAATCTGAAGAAAAGTAACATCATTTGACATAACGTTCTTATATAAGTTCGTGTCTTTACTTACAGCTATCATGTTCTAGCACGTAGTCACTATGTTCTAATATGGATATTTCTATGATTACAAATGACAGGATTGAGAAACACTATATAATCATGTCCTTCAATGTATAAATTACTTCATTCTTATACATGTAAATAATAATTCCACTGGAATGTTAGGCCCACATCAGTCCAGCAATATGAGACATAAATAAAAAGGCTACCAATGGTACACTTACTTTGTAGCTGTTTGGTGGCCTCCCAGTCACAGAATGGTTTAGGTAGGATCATGTCTGTGAACACAGGGAAGGTAAACTGACATTCCTCTCCAGCAGTCAGACACACCTTAAGGCTCAGGTTCACCAGGAACTTCTTCTGACCCGAGTTGATGGTATATCTGAAATGTAAATATTTCTATCAGAACTGTAAATCGTTCTTTAACTCACACTATAGTACAATCAACTTTCCAGACTAGCATTGGTTTTGGTTTGGTTTCGTTTTGTTGTTTTAACGCCACGCTCAGCAATATTCCAGCCATATGACGGCGGTCTGTAAATAATCGAGTCTGGACCAGACAATCCAGTGATTGATATCATGAGCATCTATCCACGCAATTGGAATCGATGACATGCTTCAACCAAGACAGCGAGCTAGACTACCATTGAACATGACAATGGAAAGTTGATTCAGATCTAAACCCAAACAGTTCTCGTCAGCACCAGATGTGTATCCCTTTCAATATCACTTATTTAAACTGATTAGATGTTAACTGTACAGTAATAACTAAAATACTTACTCAATTCGTACAAGTCCTCCAAGATCAATAACTTCTGTTTCACCTTTGAAGAATAACATATTGTAATCAATACCAACGCATTTATGAACTCACCTGTACAATGACAGGTGTATATTTCCCATTAATTTTAATTAAACCCAAACCTTCCCCGAAAAAAATGTGGACCACCATTTCAGATGAATTAGAATATGATGCGATCATTCACTATGTTTATCTTTTTAAAATATTTTGCAAAAGTCTATTTCACCTGGAGTTACCAGAAAAAGGATGGGATGTGTGCAAAGGTTTGTGAAGAAGTATTCCACATGTTGTCATTTTGCCTGCTTTGAATAGTGAACTGATTTTGAGTATCTATTGTAACAGTGTCAGATGTACCCATCTGATGTTATCAATGTACAGCTTACACCACGTACAGTTAAACAGTGTACAACTTACTCCATGTATGGTTAAACAGTGTACAACTTACCCCATGTAAAGTAAAACAGTGTACAAGTTACCCTATGTATAGTAAAACAGTGTACAACTTACCCCATGTATAGTTAAACAGTGTACACCTGCCCCCATGTATAGTAAAACAGTGTAAACTTACCACGTGTATAGTTAAACAGTGTACAACCTACCCCGTGTATAGTTAAACAGTGTTCAACTTACCCCAGGTATAGTAAAACAGTGTTCAACTTACCCCGGGTATAGTAAAACAGTGTACAACTTACCCCATGTATAGTTAAACAGTGTACACCTGCCCCCATGTATAGTAAAACAGTGTAAACTTACCACGTGTATAGTTAAACAGTGTACAACTTACCCAATGTATAGTAAAACAGTGTACAACTTACCCTATGTATAGTAAAACAGTGTACAACTTACCCCATGTATAGTTAAACAGTGTACAACGTACCCCATGTATAGTTAAACAGTGTACAACTTACCCCATGTATAGTTAAACAGTGTACAACTTTCCCCATATATAGTTAAACAGTGTACAACTTACCCCATGTATAGTTAAACAGTGTGTGACTGAACTCCAGCTTCTCAATACCGACTCTCAAGTTGTAGTTACAGGAGTCCAGGAAGAGGTAGGCATTGAAGTTCCGTTTGACCTGTGACGCTTTGACACAACACGTGACCCCGGTACAGTAGTCGGTCACGTGACAGAAGACGTTGGGAGGCAGAGCTGGCAGGGTGATGTTCTCAGGACAAGCTGCAATTTTTCAACATATCTACACTCATTATACCATATGACTGGACACTCAATGTACACTGTCAAACAGTCAAAATTAATTAGGTACATTCTTACCTGATTAAATCAACTGACGGCCATACTGATACCCCCTCTATCCTGAGTTCAATCAGTCAGTTTGTTTCCAGGCCTTAGTATACGACAAGGTACATGCAGGTTTTTATGCTAAAACATTTATAATTGTATTTCTTACTTGATGTACACAATACAAATACATTCCTACCTTTATTATATTTCATTTATGAAAGCATGTTCATTTAATAGAATATAGTTAAAAATTAGTTGTTTGGTACAATTACATATTACCATAAGCAGGACAAATTTAAACTAATAAAAATACAAGTCGGTTTCTTGTGCATTGTGATGTCGTCCACACACAAATTCTAAATATGCTAGATTACCGAAACCATGAACAATAGTCTAATACCTCATATTTACGCGGACGATTTATCATTCAGAAACCGTTTACATGCATGTAGCAGGACTATATCAAGCTGATATATTTCTTCAAGACCCGGATTTCAGCGCAATGCATAACCATTGTCATTATCTTTGGCTTTTTTTTAAAGAAATCTTGTGAAAAAAAGGTTGCAATGAATGTATGCATCTCAAAAGTTACCCAAACCCTATGAATCAATAAAGCAGAAATTATACCAGCAGGTATTGACCAGTAAAGCTTTCTCTGAATTAAACATCCCACCCATGTTTGTAAAATAGAATCCACAGACGATGACGATGACAAACAAAATACTTATGTGCCATCAGCTACATCACAACATTCACTCAGTGGGACACCTACCATTGTTCCATCCCCCCACAGCGCCCCTGTACGGTTCCAGGTAGTCCTGACACGGTCTGTCCAGTAGGAACTGTTTGATACCGAGCTCTTCCAGCAGGACTGCTGACAGCTGAGCTGTGATCTCACCGCCCTTTTCCCTCAGCCACTCACTCAGAGAGAAATCTGAAGAAGAAATGGACATGGTTCCAGAAAAATTAATATTCAATACAATAACTCATATTTTAGATCTGTGGATTGACTGTTAACAAACAACATCCGAAGTTTAAGTGAGTGAGTATGGTTTTACGCCGATTTTAGCAATGTTCCAGCAATATCTCTGCAGGGGACACCAGAAATTAGCTTCACACATTGTACATATGTTGGGAATCGAACCCGTGTCTTTGGTGTGACGTGGCGGTCGGGTAGCCTAGTGGTTAAAGCGTTCGCTCGTCACGCCCAAGACCCGGGTTCGATTCCCGACATAGGTACAATGTGTGAAGCCCATTTCTAGTGCCCCCCGCCGTGATATTGCTGGAATATTGCTAAAAGCGGCGTAAAACCATACTCATTCACTCACTTTGGCGTGACGAGCTACCCCACCGCCCCTCCGATATATAAGGTCAAAATAAGTATAACTTAGTGGGCCACAGTTTCCTTTAAGTGAGTGAGTTAACCTTAATGTTCGATGTTAAATTATATATCGTAACGTCGCCATATCCCGACACTGTTCTCTTACTTTGTAGTTTGAATCCCTGGAACTTGGCACAGCCTGGCATGGGAAGTCGTGTCTGATCCAGCACCTTCAGATCCAGCTCACAGTCATCTCCCTCCAGACACAGACTCGCAGACAGATCCACAATGAACACTTGCTGGGACAGAAGCCGATCAATCTTGAACCTGTGAATTAAACACACAGATAGACAAAACAATGGACCATCTGTGGGAGTTCAGAAAATGTCGAATACATCAAAGCTGTAGTTCTAACAAGCATTGATGCATGGACCGATACTGTTCGGCCTTCAATGTTTGGTTTTCTAAATCAAACTCATGGGACAATTTAACAGTGTTTGTTTGCTTGTCTCTTGAAACCCGAGTCGATACCAGACAATCATCCAAATCACCGACCTAACCATCCGGCCATTGAGTATTTTCACAATTCCATGGCATTTGATTAGCTACCAAAGTAATGTGTTTTATGTTTTTTGCTTCCATAAACCATCCAAAATTATATCACCCCTCTAGCGGATTACGGTTTTCTGATCGCTTGATGACAGAGTGGGCGTGGTTTATTCTTCGTAAAGATGTCATTGATGTGGCATATTCTCTATAATATGTGCTCATGATTAAATAAGCTGTAAACTTATTATAAAAATTGACTACCGGTTCCTACATTATTTTTATTATCTCCCTAAACGCAAAAATGTCATTTCTTAATTGAAACGTTTCAAAATAACTTCATGCACCTGAAGGTACATGTAACCAGCTTTAGTCAGATTATATACATGTGTATTATCGGATTTGTTGTCTGGGCCAAGATAAGTTGAATGTCCATGTTTGCAGGTGATTAAAAAGTGAGTGAGTGAGTGAGTATGGTTTTACGCCGCTTTTAGCAATATTCCAGCAATATCACGGCGGGGGGCACCAGAAATGGGCTTCACACATTGTACCCATGTCGGGAATCGAACCCGGGTCTTGGGCGTGACGAGCGAACGCTTTAACCACTAGACAACCAGACCGCTCGGCATTAAAAAGCCAAGAACATGTAATGATGGCAAAGTATTAGATGTAAAATAACCTTGTCAACACTTACCTCAGTTTGAGAAGAGGAACACCATCGAATGTAATTACTTCTTCTTTTCCTGAAACAAGACTATGTACCGTACAAACCGAAAAACGTTACCGTAAAAAACGCAGAAAACAACATGATGCATCTCCTCTTTCTTCTTTCGTATTTTTTCATATTTTTCGATCGTTAAACTTTCATCTTGTATTTTCTGTAAAGTCTTCTTATTACAAATTATTTCACATAAGACATACCCCAGATAGAGTTCAGAATGCTGTGCTTAAAGCTGAACTTCTCAATGGAGCCTTCAATAAGGTAGTTACAGAGGTCAATGTTGAAGGCCGTGTGAAGAGACAGGTCAAGGACGTTGCTATGGAGACAACAGTCTATCCCCAGACACTTGTCGTTGATGTGGCAGTTGGCGGGAAGAGTTATTGCTGGGAGGGTGACAGCACTGCCGCCCAAGTCACAATCTGAAATAAGGATGAAGATGATAATATTTTAAAGAGAAGCCATGATCCCAGATACAGGTCTTGACCTGTTGAGTAATTTGTGTCAAATTGAGTGTCTGTGTGTGAATAGGGTAATGATTAATATCTTGATTGTTAATCTAACAACATTATATTTTTACAGACATACAAAAGGGAGTTTGAATTACATGACCCAAATTTGTTTGAGATGCCAATGAGTGCCACGTGGTCCCCAACCTCTTATTGTCACTATAACAAAATGTAAATCACGCATCATTTTAAACAGAGAACTAAATCGTCTAATAGACCAAACATGCATGTGAAAAAGACTTAAGACAAAAACACACTATTCAGGGCATCGCGCATGCGTGCCTAATTACCTGAATGTAATGTTATTGAAATATGTTATTCATGGTGTGTAAAAATAAGGTTACATAGTCAGTGTGCCCTATTTGTGCAATGAAAGTGACTAATGATAATGACCATTCTTCCAGTTGCCCGCATCAGCTGGCTGGTACTTGAGACTGGTGCGGTTACAGGGTGGATCCAGCATCTTGTCCTTGATACCCAGCTGTTCCAACAAAAGGTTCACAGCTGTCCGTGCCAGACCCTTGGTCAAGTCCTGTCCCCTGGCTTTGGCCCAGTCTGATATACTGAAGTCTGGAGATTGAAACATTATTGGTAGGTAGGTAGATATATGTAAGGGTGAATTGGGGTATGGGTGGATAGGTAGGTAGATTTAATGGAACACTGTCACACCAATTACACCCCTACCCCTACACCTTGCAATCATCCCAACACCCTACGCCCAGGATCCCCATCTTCAAATAGTTTAGCCTCTGAAAATTACAACTATGTGTTGGAAATACTAAAGGGATAACCTTCCAAACTGTGATACTTTGTCATTGAATGTCTAACGCAACTGAGTGGGTAGCTATATGTCACTACCAAGACCCACCCAAGTTACCTATGCAACTTTGGTGCATACATTTCAAAGTTCTAAACAACATTATTTGTTCAGAGTTGGTCAGATACATTATGAAGTTATGTAGTATCCAGATTCCGGACGGGGGCACCATAAAAAAGATCTGGCTTACTCTTTAGATTCCACCTGGCATCAAGGTCGCAGACAAGCTGTGGAACTTCGGTTCCCTTCATAATAGGCGTGGAGAAGAGGCAGGAATCCTTCTCCAAGCACACCTCAATGTCAAGATCAAGGAGCAGAACCTTGTCTTTCTTCTTCAAACCAAATCTGTGTTAATGAAAATGATAAACTTTTTGATCGTATGGCAGATGTTGAAACTTTTATTTACACCAGAACACATTTCCACTTATTACACCATATAAGTACATTACTGAGGCTAATATTACCAGCACTCCTGAAAAGTAGCTTACTTGATCTGGAAGACATCGGCGATGTCCAGCATCATTGATGTACCTGGAGATGAACCATCAGATGATGAGAATCAGATAATAACTCAGGTAATGATAAGCTTACGGAAACATTTTAAGGCACGTCTGTTTTGTAATGTAAGTACATAGAATGGCATTATATTCTTGAAAACCAGTATCTGGATCAGCCTCATATTACAAAGGAGAGTTTTTTTCTTGAGATTGGAGTGAGTTAAATAAACCTCGCTACTACTTTTAACATTTATCCACATCAAATACAGAGCAGTATCTTAGCCGACACCAGGCCACGTACCAGCATCAAGGTCAATATCAACCCCTAACATTCCTATGGTGGTAGTTTTGTTCTCGATGGCAGCATAAATGACGTAGTCGCACATATCGACGTTCAGGACGGCGTTGAAGGACATCTCCAGAAAGGGGACGTGGAAACAGCAGTTTATCTTGGTGCATGTGTCCGCTAGGTGGCAGTACAGATCTGTTGGAAGCTTGGGCAGCTTGCCAATACTCTTGGGGCATTCTGAAGCACAACGTGTAATTCATTCCCTGGTTGGTAATATTCTGTGTATGAAAATATCATGTTTTTCGTTCTTATTCAGAGAGGTACATTCGACTGGAAACTTCTGGTTGTCAATATATTCAGGGCCGTTGATTCAATCATCTAAACCCATGTTACAAGATTATCTGCACGCTGAACTGTGAAATTGTCTTAGAGTGAGTGAGTGAGTATTGTTTAAAGCGCCGAGTTTAGCAATATTCCGGCAATATCACGGCGGGGGCACCGGAAATGGGCTTCACACATTGTACTTAAATGGGGAATCGGACCCGAGTCTTCTACGTGACGAGCTAACACTTTCATCATTAGGTTACCCAACCAAAACGGAATTGATTCGTGTTTGGAAAATTAAACTTTTTATACCATTCCTCCAGCCGTCAACACTAGGGCTGTATGGTGGTCTAGACACATCGCATCTCTGGTCCAGCAGGTACTCGGAGATGCCGAACTTGTCCAGTAGCATCCTGGCAGCTGCCTGGGAGAGGGACTTCAGGTTGATGTCAAGGTCAAGGTCGCGCAGCCAGTCAGAAACTGAGAAATCTACAACCATAGGCAACAATCCCCTTTTAACCATGAAAACAAATAACTCTCATACCTTTTCATTAACGTGAATCATATCGCATCAAACCTCTTACATGCAAAATGGAACATGAAAAATACAATTTGCAAAATTTGGAAACAACATTATAGTTCCTCTGAAGTAAGTAAAAAATGAATAAAAATGACAAAAATTGAATTACACGGTGACAAAAGGTAGACACATTTAAAGTTCAAAGTTAGATCTTGTGTTCAGCAGACTGATCACGAACACCTTGTCAGTGAATGTAAATAAGCATTTCTGTGCTAAGGTGGACTTACTTTGTTTTGTGAACTCGACCAGCGCATTAGCATCACAGGCAGGTATCTTCTCCTGATTCATTAGCGTCATGCCTCCTTCTGGGTAACAGAAGCTGTTACCATCTATAGGGATGCACGTGTGCACACTCAGGTCAACGAGGAAACCTTTGGGATACTTGGAGATCGTGAATCTTGAATAGATAAAATACACAGAAGCTGTCACCGTCTATATATTTAGAGTTTTGTTCATGGCCATGCAAGAAATATATCATTTTGTATGTTCCTGCAGAGCGAATATAAAGATTTTCTAAATGTGAAAAAGGTTACTCACTTGATGATCACTGGAGATGGGTTGCCATTACCTATTTGCAGTTGATTTTCAGTCCCTAGGGAAAATATAAATGAAGCGTAAAATATTAAAAATCTATTAAAGAACATCAATAAATACTATTTCGAAATGTATAGTGTATATTTTGAAACTAATGATTGACACATGTATGTTTCATTTGCCCGAGACGTTATCGACATCGAATGAATCGATAAATGTTTGGCCATATTCCAGCCACACCATCACGGCCGGTAGATAAACTAATCAGGCAAACAAGTCCCGATCACGTCATCGGGAAAAGAAGACACAGAATCGGTCAACTTAGGTCCCAATATCAGTCAACTCTTCCCGATAGAATTAGGTACCCGGGACCATGTCTGACCTTGGTGACATAAGCAGAAAATTTAATCATGTATAGATTATGCCCCTAGTTAGCACCTGAAATCACACACGGATGCCTTCACACACATATATGGCACGAAATACGTCATAAACATGAGCAATAACACACATTAATAACTTAGAACGGTGCACAAAAGAAGAAGAAAAAAAGCAGGTTGAAATTAGATGTCAACAGTCAAACGACTTACGCCAGTTGTATGTCAACAGTCAAACGACTTACCCCAGTTGTATGTCAACAGTCAAATATCTTACCCCAGCTGCATGTCAACACTCAAACGACTTACCCCAGTTGTATGACAACAGTCAAACGACTTACCCCAGTTGCATGTCAACAGTCAAACGACTCACCCCAGTTATATGTCAACAGTCAAATGACCTACCTCAGTTGAATGTCAACAGTCAAACGACTTACCCCAGTTGTATGTCAACACTCAAACGACTTACCCCAGTTGTATGACAACAGTCAAACGACTTACCCCAGTTGCATGTCAATACTCAAACGACTTACCCCAGTTGTATGTCAACAGACAAACGACTTACCCCAGTTGCATGTCAACAGTCAAACGACTTACCCCAGTTGTATGTCAACAGTCTTTCCTTATGGTAGTAGCTCCCGAAGCCGACCTCAACAGTGAAGTTACACGGCTCAAACTTCAGGAAGAAGGGGACGTGCTTGACGAGGGGGGTCTCAAACAGCGGGATGTTGAAGGAGAAGTCCACACAACACTCTACACCGAAACAGTTGTCCGGCAGTTTACAGTTGACGTTGTCCCGGAAACTCCCGGGTAGGAGCTTCTTGTAGTCTGGGAGGGACCAAGGGCAGTCTGGGGAAAACAGACAGTTTGAGGTCATCATGCCAAGTTAAAATGTTTTTGAACATAAATGTAGACGTTTTCAACTAAACTCAGGGCCAAAAGAAACGTTACCAACATTAACTGATTTGCCACTTTGAAACAAAGATGCCAACCTGTTCAAAAACAGTAAAGAACACATCTCACGAATACAGCCTTCATGTGCCCTGTCGTTCTTTGCACGTGCTTTGCGGATTTTGGGAGATATTGGTGTTTTTCAGCAATTTTTAAAACATTCTTTCCCAAATTATCGTGCAATTTCCGGGTATAAATTATGCACGGATCTGTTCACTATCATTGGTTGCGATGATTAACACCAACGAACATGCCAAGACTGACCGCTGTCCAGAGGGAGAGAGCCATAGGTGTGCTGCAGATGGGAGCGACAAAGAGAGCGGTTGCCATAAACATGAACTGCTCCAAGATGACTATTACCAGACAGACTGGCAGAACTGCAGACAGACCACGGAGTGGCAGACCAAAGGTCACGACCCCGCAGGATGACCGCTTTTTACGGGTACTTCATCTGAGGAACAGATTTCTTACTGTGACGTCATCAGTTTCCAACAGCTTAGGACATCCGGTCAGCAGACAAACAGTGACCAGACGACTACGACATTATGGTCTCCGGGCTTATCGCCCTTTCAAGGGCATGACCTTGACCCGTCAAGATCGACGTGCCTAATTGACGTGGTGCAGGCAAACTCATCGATGGCAACGAAGGGAATGGCGGCGAGTGCTGTTTAGTGACGAGAGCAGGTTCCAACTCTTCAAACCTGATGGGCGGACGCGAGTTTATCGACGACGTGGTGAACGTACGGCTCCTTGTTGTGTCCAGGAGGTGGAATCTTACGGGGGCGGAAGTGTGATGGTCTGGGGCGGCATTTGCGGGGACGAGAAGACGGAACTTGTCATCATCGAAGGCAATCTGACAGCACAACGCTTCATTGACAATATCTTACGGCCAGTGGTTCTTCCTTTTATCCAGCGACAACAACGGACGGTGTTCCAACAAGATAACGCCACACCCCATAAAGCCCGTATTACTAGAGACTTCCTCAACGCCAACAATGTGACTGTCCTGCCGTGGCCAGCTCGATCACCAGATCTGTCACCCATAGAACATCTCTGGGACCAGCTTGGGCGTCGTCTTCGGAAACGTCAACATCCTCCCTTCACGAGACAAGCGTTGATCGTTGCCCTCCGTGAGGAATGGAATCGGATACCTGCAGTCGATGTGAGGACGCTTGTCTACTCAGTTCGACGCCGCATTCGAGGTCATATCCCGTATTGAATGGTCTGGGCCGTCGTCACCTTAGTTGTAACAAATGTTGTTGATCGAATACTGGACGAATGACCCCTTGTCAAGAAATGTCCCTGTTGGAGGTCAAGGACTTTGTTGTTGAATTAGTAATTCGCATTTTACTGTTCTGAATGATGCATTTCTACAATACATTTGTTATAGCTGCTTCAAATTGTGTTGGTCATATTTTATCCTAGAAATATCGTTGGTAACGTTTCTTTTGGCCGTCAGTTTATATTAAATATTGTAGTAATACAAACGATATCGTCTACTCAACCACCTGGGTCGGTCATATAATATTTATGTGCGTGTATTAGGTCGTGCAATGAAACCTTATTTAGTCTCAAGGTCGAAGGACCATCGAAAGTATATCGAGTTATCTCTCGTTCGGGACAAGCGGAGTATCAATATTAAACGATAGTGCATATACAGACTGGACCTCAATCACTATATCACATCGCCTTAAAGCACAAATATCATATAAAGTTCGAGTTAAGGTCTCACTATGTATTTATCAACAGGGTTAATAAAATGTATTGATATATGAAGTTGGCTTTAACTATCTACAACTTATAACTGATTCGGAATGGTTTTGTGGGAGTGATAGTCTTTAAAGTTTGTTTTTGTGTTTCTTACTTTGTCTACACTAAACATCTATTACTTTCAGGTCTACCAGATAATGAAAACAAATGATTCCATACATACATTCTGTAAAACACAAACATAAAATGTATACATAGATTTTTAACTTCCTGCTGTTTGTTTGTTCCTTAACACTGCATTCAGCAATATTCCAGCTATGTGACAGTGGTCTGTAAGTAATCGAATCTGGACCAGGAAATCCAGTGATTTATGTCAAGTGCATCGATCCACGTAATTGGGATACGATGACTTACATCAACCAAGTCAGCGAGCCTGACCACCCGACCCCGTTAGTCGCCTCTTACAACAAGCGTGTAGAAGACCTTATTCTACCCCGGATCTTCACGGAATTGTCATACTACCTGGTTTGGGTGTTAATGCTGCACAGCTTCCGTCTAACAGAACTTTCTGAAAAAAAGGTTCAAAACATTAATAACAACATTTGTGTCCTGGGTGCACCTGGCACTTTCATTGTAGATATAGAGAATAACCACTAGCTGCGAGGAATTACGGATTATAATCCCGGGTGAATACACTGACAAAATGCACATGTGCAAATGTCAGTTATTACACCCGATTATTCTACCCTTGTGGGTAATATAGTTACATAGTTCATAGCATACTTCAGTTTCGCATCAAAGATCAGTGTGTGTGTTTGTAGAAAGTTCATGGAGACATATAAGCCAATAGTCGGTTCTGAAAACTTACATCCAGTCCAAGTTTTCGAAACACCACATCTACAACTTCTCTGATTAGCTTTCCTCCCATTTCCTCCGCAAGCTTCTTCAGAGATCCGCTTCCTTTAATCAGACATTTATGAAATGGTTATGCATTTGAAGCTGACGATGTTACCTCTTCATATTGAGCTGAATTTAACCAAATGATTGGCATTGTTAGAGATGTCATGCGCGTGATGAATGCATATCTACTAAACATAGGGTATATAGCGAAACCCCAGCATCGACCCTATTGAATTCGTTCACATAGGTTCCTCTATTTTCCTACAGTATTCGATCGGAAGGCTGGATTTCCAGACTGCCTGGTTCCGACTAAGTGAGTTTTATTGTATGGATGGTTCAGAATATTTCGACTTTGAGTAATACAATGAATTGATAAAAGTAACTACTGTTTTCGACACTTACCCGGCAGAGAGAAGTTTTCATTACAAATGGGAATAGGTACATCTAGTTTTTCGATCAACAAACTGTCCAGAATCGGTTCCGATGCTCCAACACTGATTTGTAGACCCATGTCAATCACAAAAACCTTCCTTGCTTCACTTCTGTCAATGGTGTATCTGGAGAAGGGTAAACATGACGCAGTGATAGTGTGGTCTATGATTGACTGACTCATATCGTCACTACACTATTGGTCGAAGAAATCCGCTCGAAATATCTCAGTACCACACACACATGGGGTGTGGGGTGTTGCTATGTGACCTGATAAAACTGGGCCATCGTACCTTGACGAGTTGAATAATTTTTATTGCTATCCACTACTTGTTTGGATGGTCCAAATGCGATTCTATAATAAATCGACGTGATACGCCGCTTTAATTCATTCGTCTGCTAATTTTATAGTCCTATGAAGATCCGGGGTAAAATAGGTCTTCAGCAACCCATGCTTGCCCTATAGAGGCGTATATATGCTTGCCGTAAGAGGCAACTAACGGGTTCAGGTGGTCAGGCTTGCTGACTTGGGTGATGCATGTCATCGTATCCTAAATGTGTAAATCGATGCTCATGATATCAATCGCTGGATTGTCTGGTCCAGACTCGATTATTTACAGACCGCCAACATATATATCTTGAATATAGCTGAGTGCGGCGTTAAACAACAAACAAACAAACACATTTTATAAGAAAGGCACTTCAGAAATAAAATACATCAATTTATCTTTTACCAGTAGGAAAGATTGATAATTTGTAGAGAAACAGTCCCATCCTCATAATATGTCTTGCATTTGAGTAGTTATTCATTCTCCTCATTTATCATGATTTACATATTTCAGAAAAAAAACGTAGTGTTAGGATCGACAGTTTGCCATTATGCATGTCTCCGGACGTGAAACCTTGCACATATCTATATTCAATGAAATTGTAAAAACAATTATTGCTGACAACACCGTTTCCTCAAAGGGAGACCGAATGGATATAACAAAGATACGAAAGGTGCTCTCATTTTCCTACCTTATGGAAACCCAGTCGTTCAGTTTAGTGGTCTTCTCTTTCCCTGTAAATGGAATGGCAGACATATCATATAGTTTGCTAAACAGTAGTGTTGTATACTTGAAAATGTGTTACATGTGAACGGGATGAAGATCTCTATGAAGCAAACACGATGTGATGCTGACGCCTCTTATCATCAAGCCTCATCGCATGTGGAGAAGCAATCGCATGCTAGTAACAATTGTATTTTTACAACTCTGGTAAAGAACATTTATTTGTAATACATGTCTTTATGGTAATTCATGATTACACTGCATTCAACTATATACCATTATACTATGGATCTGCTGATCTTGCGCATAAAACAATCATTGAATCACTGACTCACTCAAATGACATTGGTGCGATTCATTAGTTAACTGTATTCAAATTATCATAGTGCTTGAATCAAAGGACTCACAGTTTTCCAAAATAGTTTTAACTTACAAACCACTACCTACCCCAGTCGTATCCCAGCAGTATTACTGTCGTAGTGCAGTCCTCAAAGTTGACGGTCATTGTGAATTTACAAGGGTCAAGTTGTATGTAAGCGTTGACGGCCTTGTTGAAATTCAGCTTCTCGATCTTAATGTCAACACACGCATCAAACCGCAGACAGTCCGGGGCTATCTCCATGTAAACGACCTTATTGATCTTCTCGTTTGTTATTGTTGGGAGGGTCACTGTCCTGTTCAGCAATCTGCAAGCTGGGGGTACACAATGCCATGCGGTATATTTATAATTACTATACATTCCATTGCATAATGTTCAGGATTGATTTGTTTTACGAATTGTTTATGATTCGAAATACATGTATATATTTCATTATCGTTTAGGTATGTTGCTTCACTATAAAAGTTAAACATTATATATTGTGAACGTTCATGTTCCATATCCCTCTATGAAAAGTGTTCGTTCAATCAATCTTTATTATGATGAGGCCAAAGGCCTATAGTTCATTGTCTGGGGCGTGTTACAAATTCATACATTTTCTTAGTTTCATAGCATGATAAATGACCATTGATAAATTTCTCGTAGTTTCTGTACAATCACACGTCATTAAATTTTCCTAATACGTTACCATTTGGATTATGGTAAAAATTGTTTTCAGTTATTTTTCTCTTAAATCATTATACACTGGACATACACATAAAAAGTGATATTCATCTTCAATACAATCAGATCTACAAATCATACCATACTCGTGTATTGCTAGTGTGCAAATTGTTTGTACAAGTATATTGAATAACTCAAACATGTACTGTACAATCTTTTTATTGTCAAATCCAAACCATCATCCTGAGACCTGCACAAATTGACAACAGAATTCCAACCGTAAAATGCCATACTTTCTTAATGCGATATATTTGCATTTGAACAGTTTCCCACAACCTTCCTTACCACCAAGTGCACAGTACGTGCTTTTTTGTTTTATAATATGTGTTGGGAGATCATAGAGTATATTGTGCCAGACCTCTTCTTCACCAAATGGTATATGTTTTTTTAATATGAACAGAACTTCTCCTTATCATGAAGCGCTCACTTTTGTGTCCAACTCTGAGCCTCTGCTCCAGTTCCTGTCTTGTGCCCGTGATCTGCAATCCCCGCTGCTGGAGCTTCTGCTTGAGGATATCCCGAGTCAGGGCCTCAGGTCTGGGACAGGGATCTGTCTTGCCTGGAGCCTTAAATGCAATCATGTGTACTTTCTAATTTGTTTACCACTTTACCACTTTAACTCATTTAGACCTGGGTACCACTGTTTAGGAGTACCGATAAATACGAACTAAAGTGTCCATTCTGCCGAGATCATATATGCAAGTTACAATAACTTAAAGATTATAGAGAGTATATTTAATGGAGTCTGTTTAATGTTTATACTATCGTGTGACGTGGTTGGAATTGATATGTTCATGATTGGCGTGGCCACGAGTGAAAATGTCAACTCTAACCTGATCACCAGAAAAAAAAAATCTTTTTCAACATGGTCCCTTCTTTCCTTTCAAATATTTCAACGTTATTTTTATATTTGTTCCTGTTCATCATATTTGCATCATGCTGAAAGGACAGTGGATAACAGGAAAGCGACACTGATTTTCTGTCACAATATTACCACATTCTTGCCATACTTACATCAGGGGATATGCACGGGATGAAGTCAAGTAGTTCTTCGATGCCCTTCTTTATAGCATCTTTGGCAAACTCTTTGGCACTTTCACGAATTCGTCTCTTAATTGATTCCTTATCAAACAGACCCTTGTAATCAACTGTCAAAGAAAGGAGCGGATGCTTGTTAGACTGACACACGAACAAAACAAACGAGCAATACAATTTTCAGTCGTCACTAAATACAGCCTCTAGACATCCCCTTTGTAAACATTACCGTCCCATCAATTAGGATATGCGTGCGAGATATTCGCAAAAAGGTCGCAATCACTGGAACACTTTTGTATGCGATATCGATTTTGATAAACGTGACTCGTCCCGATCGAGGGGACGTTTTTTATGAACAGTAATGTATGTATGTACGCTGTGTTTGTGCCTTGTACTTAAAGGGGAAGTGTACACGCAAAAATCACTTTCTTTCTTTTTCTAAACGAAACGCAATTTTAGAATTAATTAGTATCTGTGTTTGAAAATATACACTAATTTTTTTTCACAGTGAAAGTAGGAAGCTCACAATAGTGTTAAAATGATATGCCGTTATGAGGCCTTCGTTTTACGAGCGAAATAGGCCTGAGTTATCCCCCTTAGATTATGACGTAATTGGTGCCAATTCAACTGGGTCCCTGTCTATTCTCAACGCAAAAGATATCAAGGACCAGTTTGCGGTAAAACAACATGGTCTACGACACACTCCGGCGCAGTAGTGACTCAGCATAACACAATTCTGGCTGGCATCTGAGACGCTAGAATCACAAAACTGTACCTACACCACGTGAAGCGGCTCTAACAAAGCATGATGACGTCATAATGTTTATCAATTGGCACCAATGACGTCATATTGCAAGGGGCATAAGCCATGGTGTTTTTGTTATGGAAATAGAACACTTGGTAAATGTGAAAAATATAAATCGTTTTAATGCAAAAAATATGTTAATTAAATATGATGTTTTTATATTTTTGTCTATGACACTTCTATGTTAACACTTTTAATGTGGAAAAAGTACAAGAAAAATTGGTTCATTTCCGTGTGAACTTGCCCTTTAAGACGTCTCTTAAACTGAAAGTGGTAATCGTGGTATGCTACCTTTCCAGCAAAAGTGTCTTCTGGTGATGACTTCGCCAAAGGCAGTGGGTGACCTTTTATCGGTGAGTGAGTATTATTTTACGCCGCTTTGAGCAATATTCGAGCAATATCACGGCGGGGGACACCAGAAATGTGCTTCACACATTGTACCCATGTGGGTAATCGAACCTGGGTCTTCAGCGTGACGAGCGAGCGCTTTAACCACTAGGTCAGCCCAGCGCCCCTGACCTTGTATCAAACAGTAAATATAATACTAGGCTAGTACTTGACACTTCCCCAATACTGGATATGCAATTCATACCTGCGATAAGGAAACTGTATCAGATATGTTCCACAGAAATAGTCACGTTCGTGTGATATTAGAGGGATATTTTGACACAGTTTCGTCAAGATGATGAATACTAATGACGATATTTACCCTCTGGCCAGGTTATTGAGCCGTCTGGATGACATATTGGTAGCGGTGTTGGAAACTCGTCAAGGATGTTAAAGAAGGCGATGCAGTTCTCGTGGTCATCCTGAGAACAGAAGCCGGCGGCCACTGTGATCAGAGCAGCAGTGTCATCCTTCTCCAGCTTCACTCTGAAGAACAAATACTGAAGAATGTAGGATCTGAACATCACACCTCACAGGTGAGACATGTATGTCTACAACTGCAATGGTGTCATAATAAACCACTCCTCCAGTACAGCCAAGACAAGGCCATAACTCCCGATGATAGCAACATAAAGAAACAACGGTTACAACTACGGAAGTGATTTATTTCATTACAGTCTGAATCGGGAGAAAAGCTCAGAGTGAAGCAGTGAAGCGTTTATACATTTGGATAGGTGTGATTCTGACAGACGAAAGGTTTTAATCAAGATAAATCTTGGATTCGAACCAAATGTCTGCGGATCCTATCAGTTTGGGGGCGAAACTCTGTTTTGCGAATTGCGACGCATTAGACCACTGAGCACCAGTGTGGTACATAGGTAACGAGGCGATTTCTTTCCATGGTTGTAACACAGTCTGGATTGGACGAAAGTCCAGTCCAGTTACGAAGTGGGGAGTGTGGCGATCCCCTCCGTGAACATAAGGGAAAGGTAGTTGACGTCCATATTGTATGTACAGACGAATACGCTTTGAGGCAGTGAAAAGTATGTTTCTCATCAGAACCCTAGAATTGTTTTTAAAATGACCAGGTCACCAGGCAAATAGTCAAATAACCCATTAAGAATGATGCAAGCATAGTTCAGACAAGGGGCAATAGATCTATAATCTAACTCTTAAAATACGGAGAATCTTGACTTTCATAATACGGCTATAAAATGTTACAGTTTGGTTAAAAATGGTCCACGTTGGTCCAATGGTATACGAATTGGCCTTGAAATACGTTGATGGAATTTTCCTCTAGGTAAACGTTTCAAAACGTGTTGCATTTCTGAAGTCAACGATCTCGTTGAGGCTGTATTATATCACTGAAAACACGAAGTTGAATTTTCAATGAACAGTTAAGTGAGGAAGTAACTTCATACTTAATGACCAGCTCTATTCCTCCTAAGATATCCAGTTTTACATTCGTCGGAATTGTTTTCTCCAGTCCTGTAAAACAAAACGGTTTTTAATAAAACAGAAAGTGAAAACAAACAAGCTATCATTCCAAAGCTGGAATTATGTTTAATTCCCGAAAAATATGTTTTCAATATTGTTTTACAGATAAGCATTACCATCTTTCATATTAACCATAAAAGCATAATTCAAAGCAATTCAAAATTTCTCTAATCAAAAGGTTATCAACTGCAAAGCAAAGAAATCAAAATCTGGAAACATTATTGGAAATATTTGTATATTTGCTGAAACTCTGGTGCATTTAGGGAAAATAAAACAAATTAACTCCTAACACAGCATCCATTTTTCATAATGTTTTCCTTGATACTGTGAGTTATATATAGAGGGTGAATTCAACAAGTGTCACCAACCTGCATATATATCCTTTAGGTCACCGTCAATTCCAAACGACTTGTTGAACTTCCCAGCACCGACAGAAAATTTCAAATCGCAGGGGTCAAATCTTGAATATATTTTATAGGTTTTTCGGAACACAAAGAGTTTGAAATGTACGCAGCATTCCAGCCCAAGACATTTGTCGTCAAATGTACAGTAGATGTTGTTAGGCATGGAGATCTTCATGAGAGGACAGGCTGCACAATAACAAAAGAATATTAGCATATAAGGGAAATGGTATCTTTTCACTTGACAAAAGTGCTTTTATTCATATGATTTTAACAATAGCCTGTCAATATTGATCACGCTTAGTACATGAGGGAGGTGATCATATGTCCGCAGGTCCCCACATCATATCAGTAAGTTATAAGAATGTCATGTGTACTCACAGTTGGATGGCGGGGTGAGGAAGTTGATCATATGTTCCCGAGTCCCCACATTATATCAGTTAGTTATAAGAACGCCAAGTGTGCTCACAGTTTGAAGGCGTGGTTAGGGAGATGATCATATGTTCCCGAGTCCCCACATTATGTCAGTAAGGTATAAGAATGTCATGGGTACTTACAGTTGGGTGGCTTGGTGAGGGAGTTGATTGTATGCTCCCGAGTCCCCGCATTATATCAGTAATGTATAAGAATACCTTGTGTACTCACAGTTGGATGGCGTGGTGAGGGAGTTGATCATATGTTCCCGAGTCCCCACATTATATCAGTAATGTATAAGAATACCTTGTGTACTCACAGTTGGATGGCGTGGTGAGGGAGTTGATCATATGTGCCCGAGTCCCCACATTATATCAGTAATGTATAAGAATACCTTGTGTACTCACAGTTGGATGGCGTGGTGAGGGAGTTGATCACATGTTCCCGAGTCCCCACATTATATCAGTAAGTTATAAGAACCATGTGTACTCACAGTTGGATGGCGTGGTGAGGGAGTTGATCATATGTTCCCGAGTGCCCTCTGCCCTCATCCCTCTCTCTGTCAGCTCCGTCCTCAGTTGGTCGTCCGTCATCTGATACGGGTTGAAACACGGCTTGTTGTCGACCATCTCCTGCAGCACAGAACACGTGCACATATTTATGATAAATGGTATGTTGGTTGTTTACGATACAGCTTATCAAATAGCTGGACAGTATATTATTACACTGATCTTCCATCGCCAGTTAAGATCGAGGTTGCTTTGTGAGATTGTCATGGTCCAGGTAGCACGATACTATTTTATAGGACAGACTGTCAGTCATCGTCCAGGAAGTTCGCCACAGTCCCACCAAACAGACAGTAACAATGCTTCACATGAGTCCAGCATTGCAAAATATACCTTTATTGTTCTTATGACCTCGGCCATCTTTTCCTGACTCTCGTCAAGGCCAAGAATCTCTAGAAGATCCAAGATAGACCCCATTTTCAGATTACGGATAGAGAACTTCTTCATAAAAGCACCAGCCTTCTGGAAGAGGGTTGCCAGAGCTGCAATAAATATGTGGTGGTATTAGAATGTAGGTTCATGTGAACGGCGGTCAGTGAGTTCATAGCTTGGAATAATAAATAACTTATTAAGTAGTTCCCCATCACGGAATATTTTGCAATTAACATGTTTTACAGCATGCATGTCACAAAGAAAACTCGTCACCGATTGTATCGATAGAAAAGACACCTACGCCACAACATGTCAGATTTATCTGTCTATCGAAAACATACATACACTGAGTGTAGACTTTTTGAAGGCATCGATCTCGATCGATACTGCCAGCAGGGACTGTATATGAGTCTAATGAAAGCATAAGCAGCATCGATCTACTCACCACCATCTTTGGTTTTCTTGGCCTTTTCTTGGATTTGTTGTTTTCGAGGCTGCATCTTTTTGAACATGGAATCTGGCTTTTCTGAAATAAAAGTGGTAAAATATAAAATAGTCACAATTATAGCAGGTAGTTGTAGTTGTACAATTCATTCTTTATCATAAGCATGTGTTTATGAATCACGATAAAACAGTGATACCAAGTGTTCGTGATAATGTGAGCACCTGTCAATGTCAATTGTTCAACTGAAACAAACACAGGGACATATGGGTCTCAAATTAATGAATTGTATCGGACATCATTGGTCACCGATGCGTCACATTTAAAAATGTCCTCTATAGAAGGGAAAGTTGACTTTTGGCAGGTTTATGTCATCCCTCTTCATACGTTCTTGTATTTGGTAGCTTTTTGTAAATCTTTATGCATTTATCTAAATAGGAAACAGAAGTTGCGTTTCACTGGTTTCTAGTTTTATTTCAGATAAAGAAGATACATCAGTGGAAGGAACCATTATTGAACGATGCCAGACCATCGATATACCTGGAACTTCAGGTACACATCTTGGCCAAATCCCTGTTTTCATTTTGCCAATCGAGCACAAATAGTAGGGGAGCACAATTAATGTCCATGGGATGCCTTCTTTTTGCCTATATGTCCTGTCCCAAACTTTCACATTAATGTACAGTTAGAAGGCTACGGGATACATGTATGTTGCACGGAAAGGCCTTTCTGTGTCTTCATCTTTTACAAGTTGCACAGCTGAGATGCTGTGTTCCTGAGTAATTCTTGGCCGTTTTAAGAGCTGACTGAAATGTGAATCTGGTGGTAACAATGTTTGACCTGCTTTGTCTGCAAATCATTGTGAGCAATTTCATTACTGCGATATCTTGAAGCAGAGATCGATTCATCTCACCCAAGCGATATCTCCTGTTGGGGCCAGTTTTGGATGAAAACATTATTTATCATGCATTTGTATTATTTACCTTTGACTAACTGTTTCATTGGCATTCTAGAAGTTGCAGAGTAAATAACGAAACGTACAACTTTATGGATAACAAGTTCTAATGTTTTGCATATGACGACATTTTGATGTAGATTCTAAAACCGTTATCACCCAAGCTTCATAAGGGTATCAGAACATACATCGAAACGTTGCTGTATGCAATAAATCAGAAGTTGTTATCCATAAAGTTGTACATTTTGTTATCTCAGACTGTGTCACCTGTCTTATTTGAATAAACAAAATTAATATAATAATGTTTGACTTACTTGAATTTGTAACATCGTTCAAACATTAAAGTATCGGGAGCATGACACACAATAAGTTTTTCACCGCTTTCACAAACATGCAGAGAATCACACATATATGTCCCTAAATCAGTACACTGGTTAATATTTACCGCATTTTATCGGGAAACTTCTGGTAACTCAATAGTTAAAAATGAAGTAACCTACCATTTTCGGCGTCGGCGACTGAGGTAGGATCTTTTGAGGAATCAAGATCCTCAGGTTTTTCAATTTCCTCTCCTTCTCTCTCTGGACTGGTGTCATTGTCCTTCTTACCATCCAGACAGATGATGCAATTTTCAGCTATAGTCTCAAACTGAATAAGAATTTGGAAATCAATCACAACAAATATATTACCTCTTGTGTCTGTATAAAACACAATATGTCAAATATGTCAAATTATGTCTCAATAGAACACATGTTCATGTCATAATATGTAACATTATGTGTACATAGAAAACTTGTATGTCAACATATGCCAAAGCATGTGTCTATAGAAAACACGTAACAGTTTGTGTTTATACAAATGCGCGTGTTATGCAAATGACACCAGCTCGACTTCTTACTTTTCGTGTTTGGGACAACAGCTAATTACATATAGGATACATAGATAAATATAACCTCAGCAAGTACACGTACATGTTTATGTGTCTGTCCCTTTTTAACAAAGAAAGCAAAATATGTCACTTGCCTTAAACACCACTTTGTAGTCGTCACACTCTTGCACCCACTCCGGGATTTCGGGTAATCTGACCTCCAGGTAGCGTGTTGGGTCGACATAGCCACCCTTTCTTCTCAGGGCGAGGTGGATGTGCTCGTTACCCCCACACGGGGAGTTGGCCGCCACGCCTATCTTTTGTCCAGCATTCACCTGGGGCAGACATTCAGTTATAATAAAAAAACATGACAAAGTATTTAACAATAATTTTCAGTTGGCATAGCGAAGGAACAATGAATTTGAACAATAACAATGTTTAATTTCTGGAATGAATCGACGTGCATATATAAGAACCTAACACCCACCACAAAACAAAGGACAATTTGGTTTTGCACTTTCAATCTGCCGTCCACAGACAGCATACGAGAAGGCGAATATAATGCCAGATAATTTGAAGATAACATTGATGACGACGCTTGACATAAGAAAGGACGAGCAATTGACTGGTTGTGAATGGTAGTACAAAGGTATAACTATGAATTTAAAAAAAATTATTTCCCAGTACGTAAAAGTCCAGCTATATCAGGGGATCTTTAAATAATATCATGGTCATCCAAACCGGTGGTTGATAGCATGATGCACGTTCGGTAGCACGCGCAAAATCGCCGAGCTTGACCACCCAAGCAAATTGGACATTTTGTTCATATCTTTTACTCTAATGGATAAACATGTTGGATAAACATGTTTTTCAATGTATGCATGTTAGGCCATTCAGAGAGATCTTTAGGTGTGTACATAGTAGTATATAACGTGAAACGTGAGCTGCGATTCCAAATGTTTTTCGAGGTTATATTATAAATTGTCAGTGCAAGAGAAAAACCAGCTAGATTTTCTGCCGAAACAGATAGCACTTGGAGTAAAAGGCAAATAGCTGTGGAAAGTATATGAATGGACGACTGAAAATCTGTGGTGACACCAGGTGTTCGCAAAAAGGGTAAGCATGCCCTACCGGTAGCTCCCGCCATTCATACAATTTTCACAAAAAAGTAAGTATTTATTGCCTTTCGTCTCAGAAGCCTGTCACTGTCTACTCCATGTTGCAATTCACGACTTACTGGGCTGTCGACATAAGTAGAGTCACCCGGATGCTGGATATTTAAGGAGCTGTCGGGCTCGATGTTGGTGATGATGACCTCAGTTTCCTTCAGAGATCCTGCAGTCGGGATGATGATGACCTCATTGGGATTGTCAGACAGCCTGATGTTGCCAGCAAACGGAGCCACAATCTGCGGAGAAGTTGAATATAGTGTTGTTGTTATGGACATATACCTCAAGTGAGTGAGTGAGTGAGTGAGTGAGTGAGTGAGTGAGTGAGTGAGTAGCTTGGGTTTGATGCCACTTTAAACATTATTTTAGTAAAATGACCACATGTCAACTTGCTCTGTTGTTGCCTTCATTGCACATGCTTCATACATCTAATTGTGTCTTATTAGGTGCGTTGTGGTGAAATGGGGTTTAACGTCGCGTTCAAGATTATTGCACGTACGTGCCCTTCTGTGTGTGTGTGTGTGTGTGTGTGTGTGTGTGTGTGTGTGTGTGTGTGTGTGTGTGTGTGTGTGTGTGTGTGTGTGTGTGTGTATGTGTGGCTGCTTGTACTTGTCCGGACTAAAGCTGATTTTATAGTGGAAGCCCACAGAGATACCAGTCGCAGTTTAATAGATATTCCGCACTGAGACACAGTATACAGACTCCGAGCCGACCAGTCCTTGTTTTAAACCCTCAATGCCGAGCGCCAGGCAGGGTAACAACAAGTACCAACGTCACACTACTGTGGCTCAAAACACTGGAATAACTTGGAAGCCTCCGAAAACGCCCGATCAAAAATATCTATACTCAAATGATTTGACATATATCCTATCCGTGCCCTATGTGCAATATAAGAAGAGAAATTAGACCGGAGTATGAACATGAAAGTATGGGAAACTTGTTTTTAAAGGGAACATGGTTTATGAAAAAACTAATATTTCCGAACACGTTTTGATGAGGCTACGCTAGGAAGTTGGCTTTTTTATGAACGACCAAACGATATAACCACATGTCAATGTCGACACCTCTTCACTCAATATTTTGTTTCGATGTTCTTTAGTACAAGAAATGCTTACGTTCTCCAGAAAAGAGATACTCCTTTCTTTTGATATTCTTTTGAAAAGTTCAAATACGTATTATTTCATAGTTTTGGAAAAGTGTTGAAATACATGTATCATTTAAAATATAACATGTTTACCAAAGAACCGCACACGTTATCTCTTAGCACCAGGAGTGGAAGATGAAGACCGACAAATGTTACTCACGTCTTTTCCAGAAGAAATGGTCACATCTATCCCTTCATGCTCGTATTCCTTTCCACTTTTCAATTCGGAGGGGTAGCTGCCACGCCCATTGCATCCACCCCCAGCAAGTCGAAGGGTGCGGGGGAACTCCTTATGACACTTGGGGCCGAAGACACGGTCGATCAAAGAGCGGGCTGCACGATATCTGAAACATTATGAACATAGATTCATAGGAGTAGGAAGGTCACATAAGGTAATGTACAAAATACTCCAAATTCCTATCTCCCTTTAACTCACAAACCACCATTTATGAATGAACTTTGAATAAGGATTCCACATGAAAAACGAAATACATAGCTAGTAGTCAAGCATGCGTTCTCTACAAAAATGCTGCTTCGGGTTGGTTTATTTGAAATGTATATCACGACACCCAACTATATAATAAAATAATAAAAAAATGCTATGCCTTTTGGACAAAAATTCATACCTGCAATAAGGTATCTTCCACAGAAATAGTCGCGTTCGTGTTATATGAGAGAATCGAACCCGGGTCTTCGGCGTGACCAGTGAACGCTTTAACCACTAGGCTACCCGACCGCCCCGACAAAAATATATACTAGTTGAGGATAGCAATTTTACGATTTAATAACAATCATTTTTATTGCGTGTATGCCTCCCCTTACCCTTCCTTCAGAGCGTTGTAAGCTTTCTTCACACTGTTGATGAGATCAAACACCTTTTTGAAAGTGTCCAAGAACTTCCCTCCCAGTTTCTTCAGAGGTTCAAGAGGAGCCAGGACGTCATCAACAATGTCCTTCAGCATGGTCACAACTTCCTGTCTCAGTGCAGTCTACAAAATTTGAACAGTACTGTTCAATCCATGCATAAATAGACTATTTGTAGGTTTAGAGGATCGACCATTCTATTATACGAAGCATTATAGTGGGGAAAACCGATATAAAGCACATGTTCCACTTCTGACATACACTCATACACTCGTGCTTTTACCTCACATGTGGAGTATTTTATACTGCAATTGATTTCGCAAACTTTATATCCACCTGATCAGTTCCTGATCTGACTGGTCCATAGGCAATGAATGATTTTTTTTCATGCTGCAGTCATCAGTATTCCAGCTATTGTTCAATGGCCTGTGAATAATCCAGTCTGGACAGGACAAACCAGTGACTAACAAAACATGAGTGACGACCCATGCAACCGTGGCACAATCAACCATGTGAAAGAGTCTGACATCCCCCATCATCTTTAGTCAGCCCTTGCGAAAAGCATGAGATACTGTGGACCTTTACTTCACTGGATACCACACGGGCCTAGTCCATAATACAACACATACAATGAGGTCACGCCAGCATCCTCCAGAAAGGTAACAGTGAATGAGTGAGTTGGGTTTTAACGCCACTTGAAACAGTATTCCAGTTGTATCGCGGCTTGTCAGCTTAATGTGGAAAGAATCACCGAAGTGATGCGAGTCTCAGACGTTTACCACTTCGGTGAAACCCACGAGCACGGGTATGGTGCTGACAAACCTAAAACATGATTGGGGCGAACCGGGATTCGAACCCACAATCATAGGTTTTTGGCGTGCACAAGGGTCTCAAATCTGCACAGCGAATCGCGGCGCCCTAGACGACTTGGCCACCCGTGCTCCCGTGAAGGGTAATATCTAGCTCCAGTGCATACAATAAATATTCATGTATTTTATGCTGCAAAATTTGTATCCACCTAGTCAGTCCCTGCTCAACCTGGTCAATAAGCATGATTGAAAACTGTTAAATGCTGCAGTCAGCTATTGTCCATCGGCCAAATACAATGGGGTGATGCTAGTATCCTTGTAAGGGTAATATCTAGCTCTAGTTCTTAAAAAAACCATATACATGATATCGAGCCACTCACCGCGTTACTCTTCCCCTTGGAAAACTCCGCTACAGGGTCCCTCTTCCCCTTCACAACCTCCTTGATCCACTTCTCCCCACCTTCCAGCAGTGCCTTCTTTGCCTTATACCCCGCCTCCACTATCTCTATCACCTGGGAAGCTAGGTTCATCCAGTCAGGGGGGGTTTCTGTTGAAGCAGGTAAAAAAATGCTTTAACCCTGGTATTAGCAGTATTGATCTTTATGACGGATACTTAGTCAATTATATGTTCGTGGAAAGCCCAAAGTGATACAGCTTGTAGATGCTTATCAATTTGGTGAAACTCTAGACCAGGGTAGTCATAACAGTAATACATGATTATTATATACATGAAAAAGGTAAAATTACATGCGGAGACATGTCAAATGTTATCATGTAGCTATAAAAATAACATTTGGGGGTTAATATACTCCTTGCATAATGCTAAGCCACCCCTGCTATTTTCGCCACTCGTTGGCCAAAGAATATGGTATAGAAACCAAAACTTGTGCTGTTTGCTGAAAGGGTAATTGAAAGACAACGATCATGACATTTTAGAAAGAGATTTTAATGATATTGCAGAACAATTCACTTTGTGTATTATTGACAAAATGTATATGTGACTCAAGTATTGGGCTGCAGTGTGCCCAAGACAGCTGTGCCTGGTTAAAAATGACCATTACGGCTCCGTTATGACATCCTGATTATCAATAGCTTATAAAACCACCACATGCGCGGATGATAATCTCAACCCTCTTCCACATGTCCCCAGTGTGGCTTCTGATGCTCTTCTGTACTTCTGTTCTGTGACTTCTCATGCTCTTCTGTACTTCTGCTCTGTGACTTCTGATGCTCCTCTGTACTTCTGTTCTGTCAGGTCTGATGCTCCTCTGTACTTCTGTTCTGTGACTTCTGATGCTCTTCTGTTCTGTGACTTCTGATGCTCTTCTGTACTTCTGTTCTGTGACTTCTGATGCTCTTCTGTACTACTGTTCTGTGACTTCTGATGCTCTTCTGTACTTCTGTTCTGTGACTTCTGATGCTCTTCTGTACTACTGTTCTGTGACTTATGATGCTCTTCTGTACTTCTGTTCCGTGACTTCTGATGCTCTTCTGTACTTCTGTTCCGTGACTTCTGATGCTCTTCTGTACTTCTGTTCTGTGACTTCTGATGCTCTTCTGTACTACTGTTCTGTGACTTCTGATGCTCTTCTGTACTTCTGTTCTGTGACTTCTGATGCTCTTCTGTACTTCTGTTCTGTGACTTCTGATGCTCTTCTGTACTTCTGTTCTGTGACTTCTGATGCTCTTCTGTACTACTGTTCTGTGACTTATGATGCTCTTCTGTACTTCTGTTCCGTGACTTCTGATGCTCTTCTGTACTTCTGTTCCGTGACTTCTGATGCTCTTCTGTACTTCTGTTCTGTGACTTCTGATGCTCTTCTGTACTACTGTTCTGTGACTTCTGATGCTCTTCTGTACTTCTGTTCTGTGACTTCTGATGCTCTTCTGTACTTCTGTTCTGTGACTTCTGATGCTCTTCTGTACTTCTGTTCTGTGACTTCTGATGCTCTTCTGTACTTCTGTTCTGTGACTTCTGATGCTCTTCTGTACTTCTGTTCTGTGACTTCTGATGCTCTTCTGTACTACTGTTCTGTGACTTCTGATGCTCTTCTATACTTCTGTCCTGTGACTTCTGATGCCCTTCTGTACTTCTGTTCTGTGACTTCTGATGCTCTTCTGTACTTCTGTTCTGTGACTTCTGATGCTCTTCTGTACTTCTGTTCTGTGACTTCTGATGCTCTTCTGTACTTCTGTTCTGTGACTTCTGATGCTCTTCTGTACTACTGTTCTGTGACTTATGATGCTCTTCTGTACTTCTGTTCTGTTACTTCTGATGCTCTTATGTACTTCTGTTCTGTGACTTCTGATGCTCTTCTGTACTTCTGTTCTGTGACTTCTGATGCTCTTCTGTACTTCTGTTCTGTGACTTCTGATGCTCCTCTGTACTTCTGTTCTGTGACTTCTGATGCCCTTCTGTACTTCTGTTCTGTGACTTCTGATGCTCATCTGTACCTCTTGTTCTGTGACTTCTGATGCTCTTCTGTACTTCTGTTCTGTGACTTCTGATGCTCTTCTGTACTTCTGTTCTGTGACTTCTGATGCTCCTCTGTACTTCTGTTCTGTGACTTCTGATGCTCCTCTGTACTTCTGTTCTGTGACTTCTGATGCTCTTCTGTACTTCTGTTCTGTTACTTCTGTACAATGCTTGTGCTAGTTCCTGAAGATTGGCTACTGGTTGGTTCAGCATCTGCATCCTGCGCCTCAGATGTGTTCAAGCAGGTTGAGATCAGGTTGGTGGGCCACGGGGATGGTCGTGATGGCCTTCTGCTGTAGGAACTCTGTTACCAGTCGATAACGTTGTTGTCTACCGTTGTACCCATGTAGCCGGGTCTGACAGCCAGATGGTGGTTTTCAAAATGTGGTACAACAATAGGACCCAAGATTTGACGCCTGTACCTGTGACATGGGTTCGATTCCCCGCATTGGTACAATGTGTGAAGCCCATTTCTGGTGTCCTCCGCCGTGATATTGCTGGAATATTGCTCAAATCGGCGTAAAACCATACTCACTCACTCACTCTTGTCTTTACCAAAACGATTTTACCAATTGAAAAACACTTACCAATGGTCGCAAATAATGTGTTCTTTGTCTTGTTAACGGCGTCTACCAGATTCTTTACTTCTAGGCCAATACTGAAAAAATACAAGATGCACACAAATTATTTCATTTAATAAAAATACAAACAATATGTTAAACCATTGCCTGGCGAAAGATAATCTCTCGCACTAGGTGTAACTGCATGATGATGTACTCACGTGATGACGTTACCAGCAACAGTAGAAATGGCCTGTTTGGGGTCTTTGTTGAACGTCCTAAAGCTATCAATGATAGCCTTGATAGCTTTATAGATCATCTTCCCTGCCCTGGGTATTATTATCGTCACTGTCTCCATCAGTTGCTGAAATGGGTAACCTAGTGATATTCTTCTTGTTTCTTTTTTTGAGAACCAAACATATGATGAATCATTATTTGCACATGTTGTATTAATTCTTTTTTTTCCAGTTCAACAAAACCTCAGCCTACCGGGTGGTTTGAGGCGCCAATGGTGCAAGGCTCTGATATATGCAAAATTACCAGACCCCTTTACGTGGACTTCATGTAAACGTTTTGGGTGTTTCTCCCACTTTAAGCTTATACATCATGGCTTAACTGAAGTACTGTCTACAGCCACGACCAATCCTCGGGAATCAATACATAATAGTTCCCCAGGCACGCGGACTAAGAGCATCCTGGCCAATTTACATCCAAATAGTAGAGGGTAACCTTTCGAGGCCTAAATTATGCTATATAATGTACTTTCATACACCCAAAGACATGGAATTATAATATTATTTAACAGAAATAATGCTCAAATAGAATTTCGGGTGGCTTTATAACAAGAAGTTCAAGAACACACAAGTATTGTGGAATTACTTACATTGTAAAAGCTGAGCACCGATGACTTGACTTCCTTGTAAAGGTTTGTGATTCTCAACACAAGGTTCCTGGCAGGTTCAGCAAAGGGAGGCAGCTGTTTCTCATCCAGCTGGCCAAGGACTTCCATAGCGTCTGATGCCTTCTTCCCAACACTGACAACCTGCATCATACCACCTATACATGTACATCTATCTTGCCAATAAGGAAATACTGGTTAATCTCCGTCTGTTTTTGTGTTCAATGTGTATACCTTTATCAAACATCCCAGTCACGTTTCTTTACGAAATGCTACACGACTAATGAAATCAGCTTGGAATCAAATTTGACATAATTTCACTTAAGTTATACAATGTCATCGCAACATGATAACCAGTATGAGGTATCCATAGAAAATATAATCCATTGGGCGTGACAGACAAAAATCCATTTTTTATAAATCGACAGTTAATTAAGACGTAACTTCACTCATTCAAGTAACTTCAGAGATCGCAGGTCAATAACATGCCAGAGGCAACCGCCCCTTCATACATTGCAACATTAACGCTACATTTACATGATCTCAAAACCTCCACCTTATCTGGTAGCTCTTCCAGTGCCGTCCTGAAACCTTCTATCATGTCAGCAAACGAGAACTCTCCACTGACGATGCTCTTGAACAGATCAAGACCTGCTCCTAGAGCGCCAGCAGCATCACCTTTAACAGCGTCGTAGAGCTCAACCAGTTTCTTGAGGTTGTCCACGCCGTACTCCTGCAACATGGACAAAGACATGAGTCAGTGAGTGACTTATGTTTAACGCCGCTTTTAACAGTATTCCAGTTATATCACGACGTGTCAGCTTAATGTGGGAGGAAAGCCAGAAGTGATGCAGGTCTAAGACGTTTACCACTTCGGTGAAACCCACGAGCACGGGTATGGTGCTGACAAACCTAGACACATAATTGGGGCGAACCGGGATTCGAACCTACAATCATAGGTTTCTGGCCTGCCAAAGGGACGCAACTCTGCACAGCAAATCGCGGCGCCTCAGACGACTGGGCCACCCGTGCTCCCGACAAGGACATGAAGAAGTGCACAATTAAATAAACTCTAAAAAAGACATCTTTGCAAATCACATAAGGAACAATATAATATTCTAATGACAGTTGTAAGAGATATTCTCTTTTAAAAATGTTTTCAGATTTAATCTGATGTGATAGTAATCTTGTTTGCATTTTGACAATCAATTGTCTTCCTATTATACTGTAGGGCTCCAGACGCCTTGAATGCCAATACGACTGAGCGTAGACATATCATAGAACGCAAGACGTTGGAAACAATATTGGAAACGTTGAAAGGCACATTAAAGTCATGTGTTTACAGGTTGTGGCTGATGGTCCTGAATGGACACATCATGCAGGCAGGAGTATGGGTAGGGAGGGGTGGTGGTTGGGGAGAGACAACTGGTGGTAGTCCTAAATAGTTGAGTGCCAACAGTGGTTAAGCTGAGCAGACTCGATCCCACAGAAGTGCGATTCAACAGGTTGCATTGTGAGGTCACCTGCAGCATGTTCAGGTTGTAAGACGCTCCTCCCTTGAAGCAGATCCTCCCCATAAAGAATTCCAGGTTCTTTCCCAAGAAGCCAAGGTGGATGCGGGCGTAAGCTTCATCGTGGATGTTTATTCTCATGTGTCCGCTCAGAGGCGCTGTAACATGCAGTGATCATATGCAATAGCACTGGAAGGAATTGCTCTTTTTTCAAGCTTTGAAGAAACACGAAATAAACTGTCAGATACAGTATACAGAATATATAGAGACAAATAATATAAAAAAATGCAGGTCAAATAACTTCCGTTCCACAGAATCCTTCAAATGTAGGAATTACGAATTGCTTTGGATTGCTTTCACTTTGGTTTGTATTACTTCAACATTAATTGGGTTTGGTATTCGGCAAATGTTTTCAAATGTCAACCTGACATAATAATCAACGTCAACAATGATGTTTTATAACGTCTACATTGGAATCTGAATTACGTAAATAATGAATATCTATTATATTAGCCGTCTTGTCTTGAACAATCTAGATACGATAAAAGGGTATATACATGTATGGCATTGACACTAGCATACCTATTTTGAAGTCTAAAGCGTTGTTAATAATCAGTCCAAAGGACGCTCCAATGGTTGTTGACCCAAGCATCTTCTTCCAGTCTACGCTGGGTGAAGCCAGTATGAATTCGATCTTCTCATCAAAGAGTCCCCTTTTGTGTCGGTCGTGTACCTCAATGTCCCGCTTGCCAACATAGCGGGGGTCCACGTGAAATATGGATCCATTCATAGGACTGTAATGTATCAATGTATTATGTTTTCAACAGCTTTTCAGTTGCGTAAAATCAGTTCAATGTGAAGGAAAAACTGATGCGAACGGACCCGTGTATGGGGCTCGTAAGAGACCAAGTCTCATTATCCACAAGTGGATATTAACGTGGCTAAACGATGCAACTGTAAAGTAAATAGCGTTGTATAGGACAACCAGGCGACTACTGCCAACAAGCTAGGGAGCCAGAGGTACACAGAAATGAGTGAGTAAGACAGTAGAATTTACTGACACTTTTCATGGCGAGTCTAGAACAAGAGGCTTCAGCCACAGAGCTACCCATCTGCCCAGTGAGGTATTGAGGAAGGTACAATTCATACAAGCTGGTACACCATGAGCTGCTGGCTTTGTAGGGAACATATCATGGTGCCACGAAAAAGGATAATGTATGAATTCTTTTAACACACAAAATCATTCAACATTCACCCTTCTTGTCTGTACATGGGAGCGATTATGGCAGCCTTTGGGTGGGCCTGGTATTGTAGCAGAGCTTCATATCGGACTTTCTCGTCGTCATCGTACAGGGCTGTCTTCAACATCAGATGTGCTGCCTGCAACAGGGGATATATCATTCATACATACAGGCTGTCTCTAACATTAGTTGTGCTGTCTGCAACAGGGAATATATCATTCACACATGCACAACTGTCTTCAACATCAGATGTGCTGCCTGCAACAGGGGATATATCATTCATACATACAGGCTGTCCCTAACATTAGTTGTGCTGTCTGCAACAGGGAATATATCATTCACACATGCACAACTGTCTTCAACATCAGATGTGCTGCCTGCAACAGGGGATATATCATTCATACATACATAACCGTCTTCAACATCAGATGTGCTGCCTGCAACAGGGGATATATCATTCATACATACAGGCTGTCTTCAACATCAGATGTGCTGCCTACAACAGGGGATATATAATTCATACATACAGGCTGTCTTCAACATCAGATGCTCTGCCTGCAACAGCGGATATATCATTCATACATGCACAACTGTCTTCAACATCAGATGTGCTGCCTGCAACAGGTCATATGTCATTCATACATGCATAAGTGTCAAATTCAGGTCGTGCTCAACGTTGCTGAGAGACTTAACCATGCCTGTTTATAATTGTTGCCAACATAATGTGCAGACTTTGAATCCTGAGTTCGAGCATCAATCAAATAAAACAAATGTTGAAGGAGTAAGATCGTAATTTGGCATAGTCAGACAATATAATTAAAGCTTCTACTTGAGATCTCGAATTAAAGTATGGTCATGGCGACTTGCAAAATTCAGAGATTTCGCAGCAGAAAATATTCGGTATTGAAAGTGTACTGTCTCAACCGTGTAAATCATTTGAAGTATTGTTTAAGAGTTAGTTTAAAATCATTTTCAATACCCCTTCGTGTCGGTACTTCCTCATGGCGTGTATCCCAGCTCGCTTCACCCACTGAGAGTTGGTGGTGTTGACATGTGACACAATCATCTCAAATGATTGGTCGAGACCGGCATTACCCAGAGATCCCAGCACGATAACTCTCCAACGGTCGTCATCAAGGACTTCACGTTCTGTCATGGTGGACCGTTTCTGACGGAACATCCAGGGATCTGGAACAGATTTGTAAATACGTAATCGACAACTGAATGATGATCACGGTTAGTTTTTAGAGCTGCAGTCAGTAATATTAAGGCTATGTCAGTCGGTCTGTAAAAACAGTATCAGTCACAGAGAAACCTATGACTGGAATATGCAAAGGTCAAAGCCATCGGGTACGACGAAACACGATAGGCAGAGCCACAGAGCCTAGCCAAAGATCACATGTCAGAAGGCTCTTACAAATAAAACAGGGTGCTTGGGACCTATTCTGGCCGTGAAACACTTTGGAGAGCACATTAATAAGCGTGTTTGCCTGCAGCCCATATTGTTATATATGGACTTGCAACGAAGACATTGGCTTGCAATTGTTAATTTAACAAAGCAATATGTTACTCGTCTGCTGACTCACTTTCATCATCGTGTACAGTTTGGCAATGACTTGTTATAGGTTGACAACTGATGTAAAATACCAGATTTCGTTGTGGAAAATTGTACTTTCCTAAGATGTCATGTCATCTCTGATATTCACGACTTAACAACACGATAGATGTGTTAATTATTCCTCGAAATTTCAGTGATGATGCATGAGACCATGTTCTTGTCAAAATATGTATTCACGTTAGTATCTGTGGATGTATTCTCAATCAAAACGTAATTCTCACCGTGCAATCCTAGCCATCCCTCCAGCTTCAGGACAATATCAACCGCTTCCTCCTTCCTCCCAGCGTCCAACAGTCGCCTAGCAACCACCCCCAATGCCAGCACCATTCTGTGATATGTTTCTTGTTCCTGTAAAGCCACGGGGGCCTTATCGCGCTCAAAACACAGGCTCTTCAGTTTCGTGATGATATTCTGTACAAAATGTGAAAAAAATACCCGAATAATCGTGGATATAAGTTCAAACCGCATCGTACAGATCCCTTTTGACTTTCTCCCACGTTAAGTTGACACTCCGTGAATTAACAGTACAACTGGTCTTAGAAGCCTTGTTCGCGGCTACCAAAGTTAAAAACACTTTGCTTGATGATCGTTTTTGCGAAGAATAACAGTTACGTGATTTGTGGAGACTTCAGACTTCGTGTTATATCGTGTATAACAAAAGGAAACATTGCTATAACAATTCTGTCTGCACATTTACGCACCATATAGTCGACGCTTCTCTGTTCAATCGTGACAAAAGGACAAGGCATTATAAGGGGAACATGTTATTTAAGTGTAAGATCACACATATTTACATTTACATCTATAGGTGATCCCGTGTATAACATGATCTTGTAACTATTATACCACATATATTTACACTTTCGTCTTTCAGGGGTTCATCAAGTGAGATAACGTACATCATTTGGTTGTAACTTTTATATCACACATATTTACACTTAAGTCCATCGGTGGTCCATCAAGTGAGATGATGTTGAACATGGGCTTGTAACTGTTATATCACACATATTTACACTTACGTCTATCGGTGGTCCATCGAGTGAGATGATGTGGAACCTCAGCATGTAACTGTTATATCACACATGTTTACACTTACGTCTATTGGTGGTCCATCCAATGCAAATATGTGGAACATGGGCTTGTAAGTGTAATATGGCACATATTTACACTTACGTCTATCGGTGGTCCATCAAGTGAGATGATGTTGAACATGGGCTTGTAACTGTTATATCACACATATTTACACTTACGTCTATCAGTGGTCCATCAAGTGAGATGATGTTGAACATGGGCTTGTAACTGTTATATCACACATATTTACACTTACGTCTATCGGTGGTCCATCGAGTGCGATTATGTACAACATGAGCGTGTGACTGTTATATCACACATATTTACACTTACGTCTATTGGTGGTCCATCCAATACAAAGATGTGGAACATGGGCTTGTAAGTGTTATATGGCACATATTTACACTTACGTCTGTCAGTGGTCCATCCAGTGAGATGATGTGGAACATGAGCTTGCAACTGTCATATCACACATATTTACACTTTCGTCTATCGGTGGTCCATCAAATGACAATATGTACAACATGAGCTTGTAACTGTTATATAACACACATAGTTACACTTACGTCTATCGGTGGTCCATCAAGTGAGATGATGTGGAACATGAGTCTCTTCACCAGGGAGGAGTCGGGTCTGGATCTATTGAGGACAAGGTCTAGCAGGAGCTGCTGGGACAGGTCTGTGGTCAGACTGGCGATAGCATCAAACATATGGTTCTGGTCCTTGAAGGTCTTGGTCAGTCTGAAAGAGATGGAGGGTACCTTTGTAAGCATGGTGGTTTAATGATATCCTAGTGTGCCAGACTATGCATCACTTCAGGGCAAAATAAGAAAGCTACACGGATAACGATAACTCATCTTCGCTGAGGTCACCATGAAAGGACTATTGCTTTTTCGCAACATAGCAACCAGCTATTTTCTGTAAAACTCGCATCTTAAATAGGTTAAACGGGGTTATTTACTGGTACCCAAAAGGACCTACATTGTACATCAAGTGCACAAAAAGGGAATAATGTGGTAGATAATGTCATTCAGCTTTGATAGAGTTTACAAATACTATTTATTTGATATATTTATAAGTAGAAAAATAAATACACTTTTCGATGGTAAATGATAAACTTTCTGGTTTTAGTACGAAATTAATTTGAAATAATGTACATAACGAAATGTGTATGCATACATGTACGCAGAAGATTCCTTTCACCATTGCTTTCGTAACTGACGTCACATACAATATTGATCTATATAATGTCATTTCCTTCAAACTGTTTCAATTTGTGTACTTAAAGGGTCTATTCACCTCGGCCTATCTGTCAGGTACTTTTCAGCAAGGAGAACCAACGCCTGGTCAGGTAAGTCTTGGAGAACAGATACAATTCCCGTGAAGCATTTGTCCAACTTCTTCGAACCTGAAAAAAGCACAAACATTTTAAATAATCCAGATTCTTCTTTTATTACCAAAAATAAGATAGCTCTAATCGCAAAAAAAAACAATGAAGAAAAAGGTGTTGTTTATTTCAAGATAAAATATTGTTCTATCAGGACGTTATTGCTGGGATTTGAACATGCGCTCGAAACTTGATGACGTTGTATATTGGACGACGTTATTTTTAGAAGGAGTGTCTAGTGAGTTGTTCCCCATAGATGTAGGTGTGCCACGCAGATTAACGCGATGAACAATCGCATCCAAAGAGATGAGACAGTAAAACACTGCAAAGAGAAGAGACCACTCGGGGCGGCGCCCCTCATGGTTTATTCTCCCTGCAGTGTTTTATTGTACGATAAGCAACTCCCACTCGTCGTTCATTTCTTGAAAAACACCTATGGAAATGGACAGTCGTGGTTACGTGCAATCTTTTACAGTTGGATCAACTATATGATTTAGAGGCTTATATTTGCATGGCCGTATAGCCTTGAATGTTACACGGCAGTGTTGCATTGATTTCACATTGTCAAAACTCCTGGACATATATACACGTAACTGTACCTTTTTCTGGCTCGTTTCGCATGCACGTGAGGTTCCCCTTCACATATTGCAGGTGTTCCTTCACATCGATTGCTGGCTTCTTTTGCTTCACCTGGAATACCAACGTACAAGATGATGTTCAGGATGCTGCGTTGCAGTACGAGTAAGTACATTTTTAATTCATCGTCCAATACCTTTTTCCTATAAAACACATACGTATGTTTTGTTTACTCGTTTTGGATTGGTTCCTTGTCTATCCGGTCTGTTGACCGATTGACAAAAGCGTTAGCATGATATATACTGAATACAATAATAAGGGAGTGTGACTGGCTTGGTGATATATTTTATGCATTCTTCACTGCAAAAATTATCCCCAAAGTTATTCATGATCCCTAACCTTTTCTGGTTCATAATATTTTATAACCCAAGATAACTTATTGTCTTAAAGTTTATCACAACAGAGTTTCTCTGCATATAATGTCTCAAAAGCATTGATTCTTTACATATATATTGCCTCATTCCTTTCTCTAGCACTTTAGAAACAAGATTACATGAAATCATCTCTGACTTGAAGACTTTTGATTTAATCATACGTTTTTATTTTCAGGAATGTTTGTGTTGTGTGCGAAAAGACATGTTCATGTTCACCCTAACAGTTTAACACCTGAAAAAATATGTTTGTTGTATCAGATTGACTATTAATGTAGATATGAGTAGGGCACAAATAGCAGAGGATATAAATCGCCAGTTTTGTAAACAGTTGATCAGGCCCATTTCTCACTTGTATCTGTAGAATATCTCAACATACATACGCCTGTCATGATCCGTACTATCGAGTCTGCTTTATGCAGAGACTTCTATCAGATAGGGAAAGGGTTTTGTCGCTTTATTCACGGAATTGCACTGGATAATTCAAATTAATAAAGTATACAACATTTTGTTAAAGCTAAACTTGTTACCTCTTTGATATGAATGGACGCCCTCGTGATGTCTGTCTTTGGTCTGCTGGGAATACTGACGGCCTTGTGTCTGCTGAGGAACACCAACTTTCCTGTGCCTTGAGCTGACATCTCGGGGTAGTCTGGAGACAGTACTCAATTAGACTTTAATGTGTTACGGTTTCAAAACACTCTTCTTCATAAAACGGAAACGTTAATTTTCTCGAATCGTGATTAAACAGTTCAAGTGCCCCATAAGAGCTTAAAGAACAGAATGGAAAATTGTTCAGGTTTGTTTGCCACAAATTAGTCAATTAATTGTTAATTTCTTGATAACATGTTATCGGGTGATTCAGTAAAATATTTTTCATTCGTAAGCATAAGTGTCTGGATCCGCGTATGAATTTACTGAATGCTTTCATTAATGGTAAATATAGTTCCTTCTAGTTGATTGAATTTGGGATGAATTGGGCATTGTGTTAGTCTATAAAAAGCTGTCGCGAAAATATACATCTGCCCTGTCAAACTCACACAATCACTGTTGAAGTACACAGCATTATGCTGAGTATGCAGTCATCCAAACAGATGGTATGGACATTATTAGAAGCGTCTTTAAAATATTTTACTACCGTTGACAGCCGTAAGGGGTCTGTCGTTACTCGAAAATGCTTACCCATTTGCGTGAAGTTGTTGACCGCTTTTACAGGGCGACTGTTTTCATACGGGTTGTATCTAGTTAAAAATCAGAAATAAGCATAGTCATAATGGTTAAAAATGAGAATTGTACATAGTTAGCAACGGTACTAAATAGGTATAGTGATTGGCTTACTATTACAATGATTTTGAGTGTGGTGCTCCTTATATATTCATTGAGACCGAGAGGGGCAAGTCCAAAAACACCACACCCGCGATTGTGGGGTTCACCAAAGTGTCACTATCTCACATTAATCTCAAATCATAGGATATATAACTGAAATACCTTCAAAGCGGCGTTACACTCACCCCATTAACTTAATCATAAAGACTGAGTATAATGATGGTCATGTGATTAAAATTGATGTTGAGGAAGAGGATGATGATGATGATTATGAGGGAGAGGAAGATGAGGAAGATGAAGTGGATGAAGATGATGATGATGACGATGAGGCGGAAGAGGAGGAGGAAGAAGAGAATGATGAGGAGGAGGAGGAGGAAGAGGAAGGAGAAGAAGAGGAAGAGGATGATGACTAGGAGGAAGAGAGAGGAGGAAGAAGATGATAATGATGATGAGGAGGTGTGGAAGAGGAAAAAGAAGAGGAAGAGGGGAAGAGGAAGAGGTGAAGAGGAGGAGGAGGAAGAGGAAGATGATGATGGTGATGATGATGATGATGATGATGAGGATGAGGATGAGGATGAGGATAAAGCTAGAATTTATGGGGTGGGGATGGGGGATTGGGGGTAAAAAATATATGATAACATCAGCATCAAGATGTTTCTCAAGGGAAATATTCAACATCCTCACCCTTCTGCAGTCTTATGCATGACCTGTAACTTTTCCTTCACCTGAATGGTGTGCATAGTCCCAAGGGCAGAGTCGTAATACAACGTCTGAAAACGTAGTCATAAATCAACATTATAGCAATTTAATATATAGATTTAACACAAACAAGTTCATGTAATGCTATTCAGTTGACTTATTATTTGATTCAGTTGCTTTGAGTTCTTGGGACGTATTCCATGTGTGATGAACTCGTCACTATCAGTGCCTGCATATTCAAGTGATAACTGTGACTAATTAATTATGATTTGTCAACAGAAATTAAATGAAATAACAACAACAAATTATGTAGAATGGGGATGTCCGAGTTACGTGGAAATTCTCCAATTTGAAACACATCACTACAAAATTAACTGTGGGTGGAGCACGTGCACGTTCCTGAAAAATAATTGTGCGTTCGAAAAATTGGATGAAGTCAAAGGTGTGTTTTATTATACGCTCGTCCTGTTTGCATCCAGGCTTTAATCTGCCCAAAACAATGTGATGAAAAAGACACAGAGCTACTGAATCTGAATCACTCTGAATCTGAATCTGATCCCTCCGGTTTGGAAGGACTTATAAACCTTTCTTCTGCATTTTGCATAATAGCAATATAGTCACTGTCCATTATGAAATGTCATTTGAAAGTATAATGGATTTGCAGAAGATTTTAAAATTCAATATCACTTTCAAACATTATTTTCGTAATATGTTTCATCGTCAGCGGCAGAAACTACGTCATCTACCTTGGTATACTCTGACGTCGCATGCTTGACGGGATGGTGGCCAGGGTGCCTTTTCTTGGTGAACACGTGACCTGTGAGAGTCGGCCGCACAGTGTAGGTGGCGTTGTGTGGACCTGGAGTATGAATGTTACAGATACACAAACTCAAATAGCATAAATGAGTTCTAAAATCATGAAATTGTCAGCTATTAAAGAAGAAGACAAATATCAGCCAAACAGCTATACAGATTCCCACTATATGAGGCTGTGTGACTGTCCATGTTTGCATGCAATAGCACTTCGATAAAACATATAACCATGATCAAGATAAAAAATAAATTGTTGGCATTTTCAGATCATTTAGCTTTTAAGCAATTCTCCTGCCATTTCGTAATATGATATGCGTGCTTCCCCTCCCCTGTGTTATGCTCTGATACTGGCTTCATTTAGATTTGACTTCTAATCGTGACTTGTCCAACAATGCCACAACCCCCTGGCCTCCATCCTCCACGACCACAACCTCTCCACGACCAACAACCCCTCCACGACCAACAACCTCTCCACGACCACAACCCCTCCACGACATACATCCCCTTCACGACCAACAACCTCTCCACGACCACAACCCCTCCACGACCAACAACCTCTCCACGACCAACAACCTCTCCTCGACCACCAACACCAACTCCGACACCCAATACATAACCTTCCCCAAACCGTTTCCCAGATCCTTACCCTCATTTCCAGTCTCTCTCACGTGATAGCCCCAGCCGTCGTCAGTTGCATGGACATGGTTCTGAAAAGACAACCAAAAAACTTAATGTTCGTGTGATTAATACATTGTACCCAGATGCTATGGAGTGAGAGAATGAATGTTGTTTTGCATCCCAATCAGTTCAATCAGGATTGCTGCAATAGGGTCACCCTAAACCAGTGGACGATAACATAAGCAACAAACCGTCGGGTAACGATGAATCGTGGATTCAAACGCACGTTCAGAGGATCCTGAAACGGATAAGGGACGCAACACTCCACCTAGGACTACTTTGATCCCCTGGATTTTTGTATACAGGCTTATTGTTTATCATGTCCAAATTATCTGTCTGTTCTCTGATATCACTTTATAGCACTGACGTTTTATAGGTTATAAGGCTAGAGCGAAATATATGTATCGACAGGAATGGCGTGTTTCACCGTGACATATTTTTTTCAGAAATATGCCCAAAATGAAAACATTATTGGCATTGGTGAAAAAAATGAATAGTTTCTTTGAGGTTGCTTAGTAAATAAGTAGTTTGTTGGAAATAGCTGGGAGAAAATTGTTGTTCCCCAAACAAAACCCCACCACTCTCCCCATACAAATCAAATGGATGCTCCCTTTTTTCAATTGATAAGTACTGCCTGTGAACATTAAATCTGTATTCCGATAAATACTGTATCTATCCCATTCAAAGTTATATATACATACTAACGTCTGTTAATAACCTGGAGATCATAAGACGTTTGTCAATGTTTTTTTTCTGCACGCAGTGTACGATCAGGCAGACAATTGACTGCAAATACTGTAATGCTGTAGCATGGGCCGATTGGATAAATGACATAACTAGAAAACATTGACATACATGTATGAGATAATTGCTCAGTCAGTTAAACGTCTTCAGCTATCAATAGGCACGTGAATGCTATGTCCCCTTATAATGATGTCCATATTTCGAACAGAATCATATCTGTACTGACACAGCTAGAGATTCCTGGTTACAATGGGTCTTTCTGGTCTATGCTGGTCGTACGTTGATCGGGTGGTCAAGAAAGTTGACTGCCCGTTATGGTCACCCGACGCCGTTTTTCGTTTCTCATATTATCAATGACTAGTTTGCCTGGTCCATACTCGAGTGGGGGGCACGGGTGGCCCAGTCGTCTAAGGCGCCGCTATTCGCTGTGCAGAGTTGCGTCCCTTGGGAACGCCAGAAATCTATGATTGTAGGTTCGAATCACCCATTATATTTCTAGGTTTGTCAGCACCACACCCGTACTCATGGCTTTCACCGAAGTGGTAAACGTCTGAGACCTGCATCACTTCGGGCTTTCCACCCACATTAAGCTGACACGCCGCGATATAACTGGAATACTGTTAAAAGCGGCGTTAAACCCAACTCACTCACTCCATACTCGATTGACCGCCGTCATATGGCTTGAAAGTTGCGTCGCTATTGTACGGCGTTAACGACAAACAAACATACATATTTATTGTATAGTCAAGAGCGTTGGCCAATTTTCACAATATGAACTTAATTAACGTCTTCACAGTGGTTGGACACGCGATATGTTTACATGGGTAATATGAATACGGCGCTACCACCGACCTGCTGCGACGTGCCGTTTCGTGGACGCTGAACCACAACAAAGGAACGCCCAGATCTCATGAATACGTAATCAAAGGCCTCGACTGTTCATTGGTTACCTTTGTTAGCTGTGTTCAAAAGGCAGCGGTGTTGTACCAGGAAGCAGAACTTATAAAATGTTAAAATTCCGGGACGTCAAATTTCCCGTCGGGAGAGGGAGGCGGTATTTGTAAGGGTGTTAGAGACTTGAAATTTTCATTTGTGTTTATTTCGTGACGAGCGTTGTTAGATTAGTTCTCCAACACACAATTGGCTGTCAGCCCCGTAAAGATCCGGTTTAGAATTGGTCTTCAGCAACCAATTCGTGTCGTATGAGGAGACTAACAGAATCGGGAGGTCAGGCTCTCTAACTTGGCTGATGAATGCCTTCGTATCTGATGCCAATTGCGTAGATTTGGCATCCAGGATGTTAAGGGAAGTTTAGACGTTGAGCTAATATCTGAGGATGAGCAATTCTTTCACCCGAGATGCTTTTCTTAGATGTAGATTGAAAAACAATTGACAACAGACATAGGTAAGAATATTCATTTGGGTGAACACTTACCTTTTTGCACATTCTAGTCATAATGATTTATACTACTCATAAGAAGCTAAGGACCACCCTAATTTTCCCTATAAATATGATATGGCAGATAAACTATAATCATATGAAGGAGTCGAGTGTTCATTAACTTCTCTTGAGTAGTATATTTGATCATGTCAGCAGTCCAAAAGTGTAAGAAACAAAAATGTTAGAAATTTAGCCACTTGAAAATGTCTCATAATTTTCATACCGACATTTCAAAACTTTCCTTTAAAACTTGACATTTCCCGTGGGTCAAAAGGAAAGCTGGAAATTATGCAGGTTATAGATGATAACGACTTTGGAATTTGCTGACAAACCAAGCATCGTAATGAGGATGAAAGTGGGACTCGAACCTATTATCATAGGGTTCAGGGACGCCCAAGGGAAGTAATTCTGCCTTCAGAATGGCAGTGTTTTGGACGATGGGCCACTCATGCCCACGCAGGGAGTCTAATACTATGTGGTGAGGAGCAGAAAAGAATGGTTGTTGACATCCGTTCACTCGATATAGCGTCGATGTTACGAGGTAGATCTGAATCGACTGAGAAAGAATCTCTAATTAATCACTGTGATGAAGTAACGGATTTCCGCTTGTCTCGAACTACTAGTAACTCGACGTATTTCCCACGTATGGTCCCGAGAACAAGTTAAGAAGGTTTCACTGTACACTAATCGATACTTCTTGTTTAAAGTAAAATTATAGTTACGACAGGGTTGATGCTATGATCGTTTTGAGCAAATGGACCACTCATTGCATTATGACACATGTTTTCACGGGGATGGGGCGGCCTTAAGGTTAAAGCGTTCTCTCGTCACGCTTAAAACCCGAGTTTAATTAACAGGTATCATGATGATGTCTGGTGTCCCCCCTAGTGATGTTGCTGGGATACAGCTAAAAGCGGTTTAAACCATCACTCACTCACCGATGTGATCGGGGACATTTGAAAGTCTCAGCAATATTACAGCAACACCACGTGGTCTGTGAATCATCGAGACTGGATCAAACAAACCAGTGGTTGACTGCATGAAGAACGGTCCACGCCATCGAGGCACAGCGCCACGCAATCACCATTCGACCCTCATTAGTCCGCCCCTTCTTTAAGCATGGGGAACTGGGATTATGTCTAACCCGGAATCCCCATCGGTGCCCAGTTTAACTCTGGGAGACAAAGACCCCTGATTAACTTTGACATAACAGTCAGTCATTACCTCAGTGGCCTGGTGGAGACGAGAAGCAAACATGGCGGCGGCTCCCTTCTTCATGGCAACAGCTTCATCGTCGTCGTCGGGAGGGTGGTAGACGTGGAGAATCTCGCCATGGGGCGTGATCACAAACGAGAACCTGCGAGATACAGTTTGAATGTAGATATGAAGATCTGATATATATCGTGGTCAAGCCTGACACATCTTGAAGACTTGAGATAAGGGGCAGTGTCAAGATGTACTTTGCGATTGATTACATTTACCCTGTCTTATTTGAGACGTTGTCTCACCTTCACAAACGGTAGTAGTTACAACGTCTTTCCCCACACTGGATTTGACCCCAGTCCGTGTAGCAACGCTAAACTACCCTAATAACTGCAAACCTAGGATGCAGCATAAACTCACTCCATCCCTCACTCACTCACTCCATCACTCACTCTCACTTACTTCATCTGTCACTCCATCACTCAATCCATTTCTCTCTTCATCACTCTCTTGCACTCTCACTCACTCACTCACTCATTGTCATACCGTGATACAAGATCATGACATTGGCTACACATATAACTATTACCATTTCGAGAAGTCCAAACGGTGGGCGATGGTGTCTGAAATTAAAGAAGAAAATAAAGTGAGCATGAAGTAGGTTATCAAATGTTTACTGACGAATTATATCTAACTTGACAACAAGAGCAGTATAAACAGCAAACAGAGCTAACACTTTGCCTCCCCTTACACAGCAACATCTGAATCGTTCGGCTTCCCCTTACACAGCAGCAACTGAATCGTTCGGCCTCCCCTTACACAACAACAAATTGAATCATTCGGCTTCCCCTTTCACAGCAACAACTGAATCGTTCGGCCTCCCCTTACACAACAACAAATTGAATCATTCGGATTCCCCTTTCACAGCAACAACTGAATCGTTCGGCCTCCCCTTACACAGCAACAAATTGAATCGTTCGGCTTCCCCTTTCACAGCAACAAATTGAATCGTTCGGCCTCCCCTTACACAGCAACAAAACGAATCGTTCGACTTTCCCTTACAAAGCAACAAATTGAATCTTTCGGCTTCCCCTTTCACAGCAACAACTGAATCATTTCGCCCCCCCCTCCTCCCCTTACACAGCAACAAACTGAATCTTTCACATCCCCCCGCCCCTCACACAGCAGCAAATTGAATCGTTCGGCTCCCCCTTTTAAAGCAAGAAATTGAATCGTTCGGAAAATTCTGTGTTTTGGTCTTATTATAAGTTGAATTTGCGATAATACGTTTTCCCCTGTTTGAGTGAATGCCTTTCTGTTAAAAATGAACTGACCAGGCGGGACATTGTGGTAGTCGCGACGCAAAGATCAAAGAATACTTTATCATTCGACTGACTTTGAAGATTATGCAAGATTCACCACGCACTAAGGTTGTTATTTATAAAATTCCTCGAATCAGTTGGAACGTGATTTCCAATGCTTCACGAAAACTAAGAGTAGAAAAAAACGTTCATTGTGATATTCAATACGAGATACGAATTTTCTTTTTAAATTTAGGATTTCAAGCAGGCGTGTACTATGTAGCCAATTCAAACTTAATGTTTGCCGCCGAGTTAGCAGCTGTATAGCAACTTTAATATGTATGTATTTAAAAAAAATGCCAGTGTTAACTTAACACTAGGAGAAAACGTTCGTGTTTATAAAGAAAAACAGGCTCTACACACCAAATCGCCAATACTTCACAGAGTTAGTCAGATATTTTCTCTGAAGCCGCTCATTACTGGTATTAGTTTAGAAAAGGTCCATATTTTGTTTTCAGACATTAAACAGCGATACCTCCCAAATAACTTCATAAACAATCTGCTCATCATAGGACTTGGAGGAAGAGTGACGAATTGTCATGCAAAATTTGAAAATCGCATCCGTGACCATTCGTGTCATTCCGGGTCAAGCCGTATAGCGACCCGAGTCCCTCTCATGGCCATTTTGCTTTGTTAGTTTGTATGGATATGTTCTTAATAATACACGGTTGACATTTACAATCATGAGATATTGAGTTTGGTGTCATTTTCGTCTGTTTCAGACTCTACTTATAAAGAAATAATACAAACGAAGGGGTTTTGGAGAAAAGCTTTTATTATCAGTCATACGCGCATTCCTACTGGTTTGTAGTTTCGTACTCGACAATATCTAGATGACGAGTATTGTTGCAGGTGGCGGGTAAGAGCGAGTTGTGACGAAAGAGGAACCGTTCAGTGACGTCCCCATTATATGTATGACCTCTCCACCATTTTATCGCGATAAAATCCATCTATTATGGGAACAATTTCTTGTTTTACAACAAACAATTCATCGGGTTTAGTGTCACCTGAAACGACACGCATTTTACCTGTATAGATTTCTTCACGCTTCACGTGAGCACATAGACGGACGGGAGGGGGGGATGTTTGGGGGGGGGGGGGGTTGTTAGCGGGGGGGAGGGGGTTGGGTTGGGGGGTTTGTTGGTGATGGGTTGGTTGACATATGGAGATGCGGGGATAGGGTAGAGGATGGCAGTGAGGGTTCATAGTGTACACTAATGTTTAATACAACCTGTTTTGTGCAGTGTATCAATTCACAAATGTTAAGTGCCAGGTATATTCGGCAACGCCTAACTGAGGCATTCCGTGTGCTGTCATCCATGTATCCCCAGACTGTAGCAGCATGCTGGGGCTTGAGTAACATTCACTATAAATAGCCAATGATAAAGACACGCATGTCTTCCTGCTTCATGTTAAATTACATAGAGCAAACTCGGACTTCGTAACCCGTGAAGATCCGGGGTAGAATAGGTCATCCTATGCTTACGGGATCGGGTGGTCAGGCTCGCTAACTTGGTTGATGCATGTCATCATACAGTTATACAGTTGTAATAGCAGTGCCAGCTGAATTAGCTGTAGTGGCAATGGTGATGGTAAAAGTATTTTTTATTGTATCAGTAGTAGTAGTAACAGTAGTAGTAGTAGTAGTAGTAGTAGTAGTAGTAGTAGGAGTAGTTGCTACCTTCTGTGTGTTTGGTCTTCAGAGCCAGAGTATACACCTTCACGTAGACCTCCTGTCCGTCCCCGCTGTCTCCGACGTTGATGTAGCCGACCTGAATCAATCAATCAATCAAACAATCTTAAGTCGTGGTACTGATGAGGCCAAAGGCCTAATGGTACATTGTCTGGGGTGTGTTACAAATTCATACATGTTCTTAGTTTCATAGCATGATAAATGAACATTGATAAATATCTCATAGTTTCTGTACAATCACAAGTCATTAATGTCCAAAATTTGTTACCGTTTGGGTTGTGGTAGAAATATGTATTCAGATATTTTGCTCTTAAATCAATATACACTGGACATAAAAAGTGCTATCCATCTTCAATACAATCAGTTTCACAAATCCTACAAAGTATATGTTCTCTTGCAATACCTTCATATCTGCCTGTTTCAATAAATAGACCTGAATCACAGACCCAAGACGATGTGCATGAGAAGAGTGTTCTGTCATAGACATTACCTCTGTGTAAGCAGGGTATTCCACGTATATTCATAATACCGTTTGTATAAACCCAAATAAGGTTTAATGAATTGAATCTTACGTGTTTGCTTATTTTCCCCAACCTGGTCCTAGACCGTCTCCGTGTTCTAGTGATAGAGCGTCCGCCCGGAGATCGGAAGATCCGGGGTTCGCACCTCGACCGTGTCGTACCACAAAACGTGTTAAAAGATGGTACTTGTTACCCTGCCTGGCGCTCGGCATTTAGGGGCTAAAACAAGGACTGGTCGCCTCGGAGTCAGTATATTGTGTGTGTGAGTTGGGTATTCGTGTTTAACTGCGGTATGGTATCTCAGTGGGCCAGCACTTTAACATCGGCATTAATCCGGACTGGTACAAGTAGACGCACACACAAATCAAGTTCATGTTCCTAAAGCTGTTTTCATGCCCAATGGAAGCTGTTCACTTCGTCGGATAATCGAGACTGGTTATCCTCTGGCCTTGACGTTTTATATTTACGTTGACGTTTTATATTTATTGAAACGTTGTATATTTACGGAGACGTATTATATTTAGGTTGAAGTTTTATATTTACGAAGACGTTTTATATTTACGAAGACCTTTTTATATTTACGAAGACGTATTATATATACGTTGACGTTTTATATTTACGAAGATGTTTTATATTTACGTTGACGTTTTATATTTACGTTGACGTTTTATATTTACGAAGACGTTTTATATTTTCGAAGGCGTTTTATATTTACGTTGACGTTTTATATTTACGAAAACGTTTTATATTTACGTTGACGTTTTATATTTACGAAGACGTTTTATATTTACCTTGACATTTTTATATGTCATAGTCGTAAGAAAGGGACGATTAGATGGGACTCATACAAGCCCTCTGTTGTCCTGGGGTTACCACTCAGTTATATAAGGCTCCAATATTTATATTTTTTTTTTAACATATATGTTTTGAAGGTGCGAGTGAGACATTATTTGAACCAAGTTTTTGAATGGCATTTAGAAGTGATACACATAAGGAAGAGAATTTATGGATGTTAACTTCTTCATAATGAGAACACAAGGTTTCGGAGTATATGCTTACTCCTTCATCGGGTGAATGAATACTATGAGGCCGAGAATATATAAACGTACCTGTAAGAACAACAAAAGTTATAAGAAAACAAAAAGTGGAAACTAAACAAGGGAAGCCAACAGATAACTGGCACTGATAGCTGATCAGCAATGGATAAATGGAAATCATTTGAACTGTTTTTAAGCTATATCGAATATCCTGAACAAAATATGTAACTTTTGTTTTTCCATAACAGTATCATGTTAAGCACATTTGAATAATATTCGTGTGAATATAAACTGTATTATAAGTAATAAACATGGCGCCCTTCGGGGTTGTGTTTGCGTCGATATTATATTATGTTCTCTACCGCTGGGAAGGTAATATTGATCTTTCAGTATAACTTTTATTCGTTTTCTACAACCTATGAACCTTCGGTCTAGAGAGCACTTTATACCCTTTTATAGCCTTATATAATGTGCAGTGAACTGTGTCGGAACACTGAAAACGTCATAAAGCCCTTAGAAGTGACATAAACAATAACCCGCCCATACTTTGAATTGTTCGACAGAGTTGTGTTTGGACCTAACAAAAAGTTTTATGAACACAAGCGCACAAACAGCGAGGACATACATTACTTAAGTGTCAAAAGGGTTTTGTTGAGGAGGAAAAACGCCTAACGTGTGGCTTATATAAATAGTTTGTTGTTCAACGCCACACTTACGGCAACGATGACACGCTGTCAACCAAGTCCAGAGCCTTACCACCCGCTCATTCAGTGGCCTCTTACGATAAGAGTGAGTGAGTGAGTTGGGTTTAACGTATTCCAGTTATATCGCGGCGTGTCAGTTTACTGTGGGAGGAAAGCCTGAAGTGATGCAGGTCTCAGACGTTTACCACTTCGGTGAAACCCACGAGCACGGGTATGGTGCTGACAAACCTAGAAAAATAACGGGGGCGAACCTACAATCCTAGGTTTCTGGCATGCCCAAGGGACGCGACTCTGCACAGCGAATCGCGGCGCCTTAGACGACTGGGCCACCCGTCCTCCCCCCACCACGTTAAGAATAAATAGCTGCAAAACTTTACCTTGCACGTATACAGCACACGGGAGGGACTGCCTTACGTGATATGTACCACCTGGTGTCTTCCTCTAGTTTATTCTTTGGGTTACACCCAAACATAATTCGCGAAACAATGGCCAGAGGGGTTATATCCGAAGTTTATTAAAGGATATGACATACCCGCCAGGGGCGCTACTAGGCAAGTGGAAGCCAAACCAATTTCACGACGGCCCGCTGAAAATCTTGAAGTGCTTAAAGATTCTGATTTTCGAGTTAGACAATGAATATCATGTTCCACCATGTAGAGTTCCAATTAAAAATTTACTGCATATATGGTAAATTAAGGTTTACTTATAAACAAATTGTGCCTGTTTCAGGTGTAAGCAATTGCTCTTCTGCTACAATGGTAGTTTCGTCTCTGCCAGCTAGTGATTGAATAAGATCAAAATGTGGTATTAGGCAGTGACTGTCACACCTCTCACGGCGAGAAGTAGACACGTGAACCGTTTTAGGACATAACCGCCGAGGATAAGAGATGACGTCAAATTTTCGGGCATTTCCAACTTATGAAACAATCGTATAATGTAACCACTATTTGCGTTGACACTCTTTGATGGTACAAGAGAAGGATCCCAGCGAGACATATAGGAGACTTCCCTTTGCTTTACACTCAACCAAGAAACGATATCTTGTGTTTTTGTTAACGTTATATGTACAGATCGGCAGTAATACAAAAGGAGTATTTTTTGCATTTTTTTCAACATTTGGACTTTGAAAGAGCGGCACATCCATAAGCAAAGAAATAAAAGAAATGTCGCCCTCTTACTATTGATATAAATATGAAACTGATCTTACAAACCTCGTTGGATCTTCTAGAAAATTATTGTTTGAAACGCGTGCGTGCGTGCGTGCGTGCGTGCAAGTAAATGGGACCTTACTAGTTCACCATGATTCGTTTATCCAGAAGTCCGGATGATGATGATGTCCCCCTTGGAACGTTACCTTCTGAAGCGAAGTTACTTTATTTCATATAAGGCATATTTTTATACGTCGGACCTGTGAAGATCCTGGTTAGAATAGGTCTCCAGCAACCCATGCTGGCCGTAAAGGGGGACTATGCTTGTCGTAAGAGGCGATTGGGTGGTCAGGCTCGCTGAATTGGTTGATTTATGTCATCGTAATCCAGTTGCGTGGACCGATGCTCATGATGCCAATCACTGGATTGTCTGGTCCGGACTCGATTATTTACAGACCGCCGTCATATAGCTGAAATATTGCTGTGTGCGGCGTTAAACAACAAACAAAAATATTATACATCGCTGTGATTGTGAGTTTGAATTCCGGACGCCCCGATAATGTTTCTATGTTTGTCAGCATCATACGAGTGCCCGTGTGTGTCACCACAGTGGTCCAGATCTTAGGCCTGCTTCACTTGTGGCATTCCTCCACATTAGGTTGACACGCTGTTATATACCTGTTTCTGAAATACTCTTTGAAACGTTTCCCGAAACTCACTCACGAACACCTGCGCCACTTTGACATCTTTCCACATCAAGCTGACACGCATTGAAATAACTGTTTATACTAAAGTACCGTTTAATACGTCACTCACTCACTTTATCTCGAAATATTGATAATTCGATACCTTCTCAATGGAATTCAAGTTCGGCTCAAACGAAGTGGCGTTGAAGTACTCTTTGTGCTCGTTATATCGAACGCTGTTTCAAACTAACCCAGGCGGCCCCTAACATATACTGTAGTTACGTAAACAATGCACCTGATCATCTTAATCAACGCAGTCGCCATGTAAGTGACTAGTCCTCAATCAAAACAGTTTTTCTCAACAGATAATTTATGAGGCCAAGCATTTTTTCCCCGACATCGTTTTAAAATGTTTACAGGTCGAATATATATGTCATGATCATAAAATCGATACCACAAAGATAATCACCTTGCCTAACACATGGGGAATTGGGTATCACTGGACGACTTGAATAACACGAGTCGGTTTGTCCCAGGATCCCGTGATCAGACATGTGAGGCAGACGCAAGACAACTGCGTGCTTCTTACGCTTCAACTGGCACCCTGGATACATTGAGAGGTTAATTATAGAGCTCGTTTCGTGCAGCGTCATCGTGGGGCTTGTCACGCCCCACAAAGCAATCGTAATGCTGCGACTGTCCTAAGCCTAATGCTAAAATATAGGGTTACTTTGCCCTTGGATCAGGAATGATTACACTCATAATAACATTGTAATTCTAGAACAGGATTACGTTTCCGAAAGTTTTCATGTAAATTGACACAATAAAGGAGAAACTATTCGGGTCGTTTTAACAATGTTAATGGTAAAAAAGATACTATTGGTGGAGGTGTAGGTGTAGGTGTAGGTATAAGTGTAGATGAAAGTGTAGATGTAGGTGTAGATGTAGGTATAGATGTAGGTGTACATAATGAATGAATGAATGATATTTATTTCCTCCATTAGTTTCGGAGAGCGATATTCATTTGGAATCATGTTAACACAACATATTTACACGAACATTATGCAGAGAAATTGGCAAAACTGAATATTCACATGTCGCGGTCCTGGTATGAAATATACTGTCTACAGATAGAGCACTGATCGCAGGTTCCAGGAGCTTATGTCTCGTGATACAGAAGATATGAATTCAGCCCAGCTGTCAAGGCTAGTTGGTATATTGTACAGAATACACATATTCCACAGTCTATGAGGTACAAGCTTACTGAGAATTTTAATAAATCTGTTTAATTCAGGGTGATCTCGCAGACTTGTGTGCCAATAAGCAGTTTCATGTTCTGTTATTTTAGTCTGTACGGTTTTGTTCCACACATCCTTGGATGGAAACTGGTTAGTTTTCATAAAGTGAACTATTATGGTCCATAATTCATATTTCTTTGCCACATTGAATAGATCATGTGTTACAGACTTACTTTTGTCACTGCCTGTTATATATTGAGCACACTTGAAATAGAACACCTTTTTCGGGGCATATCTGTGGCTGCTTCTACACATCCTCCTAGGGAAACATCAGCTTCATTTTGTCAATCACAGATGTCATTGTCCACAATCCCAGCGTCTGAATAGTTGCAACGGTCGGAGATCTTACATGAAAAGTTTGTACATTGCGTGCAAAATAGCGCTGGAGTTTTTCAATTTCATTGTGTTCTGTCTTGGACATATTTGACCACAGTTCACACGCGTAGAAGGCACTTGGAATTATTACTCTACGCCATAAGTCCATACAGCAGACTGGGTTCAGACCACCTGCTCTTATTCCAATACCCTCAGGGAATTCAAATTCTTCCTCGCCTTGGCGCAAGCTCTCCTGGTCCTTTCGGATTCTAAAGGAGTACTGATAATAGAACCTGCATATATTGTGTTCGATTTCATTTCCAGTATATGGTTACCTAGTCTAAAAGAACATGGTTGGTTGATTTTGTTTGCACCTTTAAACACCAGAACACAGCTTTTGCTTGCATTATATGTCAGTCTCCATTGGCAAGCATATTGATGTACAGTCTGTAAGGACATGCATAGGCCACTACTTGTTGAGCTTATGAGGGTTGTGTCATCCGCGAGAAGGACAACTGGGAAGTGATCACGTCCAAGCATAACACCTTGTTTCAAATGGTCAAGGCGGATTATAAGCTCGTTAATATACACAAGGAACATCTAGGCGGATAAGACACGTCCTTGTCCTACACCTTGTCCGATTGGGAACGTTCGACTTGTCTCGCCGGCATATTTGACACATGCAGTAGATTCGTGATGCGACTGACGTATGATATGCCAGGCTTTCCCTTGCACACCAAGGATGAATAGTTTTAGGAGTAGGCCATTGTGTCAAATGCGATCAAACGCTTTCTCATTATCAAGAAACACAGTGTATACATTGGAAGACCTTTCCGTGTAGAAAGATATGACTTCTTTGAGTATATAGGTAACTATGTTTGCACCATGTTCTCGCCTGAAGCCACATTGTAATCTATGTGGGAAGTCGGGCTCCATATATTTGATATATCTCTCAATTCTCCCTAATAGGATCTTTTTCGAACAGTTTTCCCACCACGGACTTCAGAATGATACCTCTGGTATTTGCAGGATCCGATCTGTCCTTATTGTTTCCTTCATATATTGGAATAATTGTTGCAGATCTCAACAGTGCAGGGCTGTAGCATGTTCGTATCATCATGTTAAACAGCTGGGTTAAGTGTTTTAGAAGCATATCTCCAGCGAAATAGATATGTTCATTTGTGATATGGTCCGGCCCTGGTGATTTTCTCAATTTTAAGCTTTGTTTCAGTCGTTATTTCTATGTCTGTCTTCAGTATAGGATCATTGTCCAGAAGTGGTATCTTTGAGATGTTGTTAATTCTAGAGTCCGTGTTTATTCTAGGTGTAGGTGTAGGTGTAGGTGTAGGTGTAGGTGTAGGTGTACTTGTAGGTGTACATATAGGTTTAGGTGTACATATAGGTATAGGTGTAGGTGTACATATAGGTGTAGGTGTAGGTGTTGGTGTAGGTGTACATATAGGTGTGTTACACGCGTTCTAAACGCGTGTTAGGGGAATGAACTTTTAGGCAGTAGTGTAGGTGTAGGTGTAGGTTTACATATAGGTGTAGGGGTACACATAGGTGTAGATGTAGGTGTACATATAGGTGTAGGTGTAGGTGTGGATATAGGTGTAGGTGTAGGTGTGGATATAGGTGTAGGTGTAGGTGTACATATAGGTGTGATGTAGGTGTACATATAGGTGTGATGTAGGTGTACATATAGGTGTAGATGTAGGTGTACATATAGGTGTAGGTGTAGGTGTACATATAGGTGTAGGTGTAGGTGTACATATAGGTGTAGGTGTAGGTGTACATATAGGTGTAGGTGTAGGTGTGCATATAGGTGTAGGTGTACATATAGGTGTAGGTGTACATATAGGTGTATGTGTAGGTGTGCATATAGGTGCAGCAGTACATATAGGTGTAGGTGTACATATAGGTGTAGGTGTAGGTGTGGATATAGGTGTAGATGTAGGTGAACATATATGTGTAGGTGTACATATAGGTGTAGGTGTACATATAGGTGCAGCAGTACATATAGGTGTAGGTGTACATATAGGTGTAGGTGTAGGTGTAGATATAGATGTAAGTGTAGATGTAGGTGTAGATGTAGGTGTACATACAGGTGTAGGTGTAGGTGAACATATAGGTGTAGGTGTAGGTGTACATATAGGTGTAGGTGTAGGTGTACATATAGGTGTAGGTGTAGGTGTGGCTACAGGTGAAGATGTAGGTGTGGATATCGGTGTAGATGTAGGTGTACATACAAATGTAGGTGTAGGTGTACAAATAGGTGTAGGTGTAGGTGTACATATAAGTGTAGATGTAGGTGTACATACAGGTGTAGGTGTAGGTGAACATATAGGTGTAGGTGTAGGTGTACATATAGGTGTAGGTGTAGGTGTAGGTGTACATATAGGTGTAGGTGTAGGTGTGGCTACAGGTGAAGATGTAGGTGTGGATATCGGTGTAGATGTAGGTGTACATACAAATGTAGGTGTAGGTGTACATATAGGTGTAGGTGTAGGTGTACATATAAGTGTAGGTGTAGGTGTGGATATAGGTGTAGGTGTAGGGGTACACATAGGTGTAGATGTAGGTGTACATATAGGTGTAGGTGTAGGTGTGGATATAGGTGTAGGTGTAGGTGTGGATATAGGTGTAGGTGTAGGTGTAGGTGTACATATAGGTGTGATGTAGGTGTACATATAGGTGTAGGGGTACATATAGGTGTAGATGTAGGTGTACATATAGGTGTAGGTGTAGGTGTACATATAGGTGTAGGTGTAGGTGTACATATAGGTGTAGGTGTAGGTGTACATATAGGTGTAGGTGTAGGTGTGCATATAGGTGTAGGTGTACATATAGGTGTAGGTGTACATATAGGTGTATGTGTAGGTGTGCATATAGGTGCAGCAGTACATATAGGTGTAGGTGTACATATATGTGTAGGTGTAGGTGTACATATAGGTGTAGGTGTAGGTGTACATATAGGTGTAGGTGTACATATATGTGTAGGTGTACATATAGGTTTAGGTGTACATATAGGTGTAGGTGTACATATAGGTGTAGGTGTAGGTGTACATATAGGTGTAGGTGTAGGTGTACATATAGGTGTAGGTGTAGGTGCACATATAGGTGTAGGTGTAGGTGTACATATAGGTGTAGGTGTAGGTGTACAAATAGGTGTAGGTGTAGGTGTACATATAGGTGTAGGTGTAGGTGCACATATAGGTGTAGGTGCGGTGTACATATAGGTGTAGGTGTAGGTGTACATATAGGTGTAGGTGCGGTGTACATTTAGGTGTAGGTGTAGGTGTACATATAGGTGTAGGTGTAAGTGTGCATATAGGTGTACGTATACATATAGGTGTAGCTGTACATATAGGTGTAGGTGTAAGTGTGCATATAGGTGTAGGTATACATGTAGGTGTAGCAGTACATATAGGTGTAGATGTAGGTGTAGGTGTGGATATAGGTGTAGATGTAGGTGTACATATATGTGTAGGTGTACATATAGGTGTAGGTGTACATATAGGTGTAGGTGTACATATAGGTGTAGGTGTACATATAGGTGTAGGTGTACATATAGGTGTAGGTGTACATATAGGTGTAGGTGTAGGTGTACATATATGTGTAGGTGTAGGTGTACATATAGGTGTGGGTGTAGGTGTACATATAGGTGTAGGTGTACATATAGGTGTAGGTGTACATATAGGTGTGGGTGTAGGTGTACATGTAGGTATGTAGGTGTAGGTGTAGGTGTACATATAGGTGTAGGTGTAGGTGTAGGTGTAGGTGTAGGTGTAGGTGTAATGAGTCACGTTTATCTGCCGAAACAGATTCCGTTGGTTCAATAATTAAAATATCGGTGAAAATTATATTAATGGATCACTGAAAATCAGTTATGACACCAGGTGTTCGGGGAAAGGATAGACATGTCAACCGATCGCTGACACACAGAAGTCAATTCCTGTAAAAGAATACTCTTACTTTTAATATCTCAGCTTTAACTAGACTCATATGATATACAGTAAGACTTAGCCAACTGTCGCTATGTCTGAACTCCAGCCTACGTGTGTAGTTTCAATGGCTACACACTTTACCACTGTCAACAAACCCATACTTGTAAAACACTTGAGGGTGTCAAGGCAGTACGAAAGTTAATTTATTGAGAACTTATTACATTGAGATACAATGTTTGTTGTGTTACTAATGTTTGTTGTGTTACTAAGAGGAGAGGCCTAATTTGAAAAGATATACCTGAAAGCAAAATATAAGCGAGTGAGTGTTGTTTGACGCCGCTACAAATAGAAGCCCCATGATGAGATTCGAACCTGGGTTTTAATTAGCAAACAAACAGCCGGACAAAAGACAGTATATACTTGAAAACTTGATTTGACCAATACAAACGTTATCGAACCATTACTATACTGAAAACAGATTATTCGAAATGGATTAAAACCAACATAAATGCGATCATTTTCATCAACTGCTCATATTTATAAATATTACTCAATCAAATGAATGAGATTACTATATAACATTTGCTATAATAATGTGAAAACTGGAAAGTGTGTGCCCATATTGTTATGAGTGTGCGAGGTTTTGCACCATTTTTAGTATTATTCAAGTCATACCATGGCGTAAGACACTACAAATGGGCTCCAGGCAGTGTATCCTAGCGGATTCAAGCCACCTCTTCAAAGACCCCTTATAGTCACCAAGTGATTGTTTAATACAGACATGAGCTGCACAGCGACTATCTCAGATCCGTCATGGAAGACCGCTGTGACTTTAAGTGGCTACATGTATATTATCACCCAGGGCGCTGCATTCTCTGCATTTTTTACCTGTATTAAAACGTCAAAGCTTTAAGTGTGTCCCTACTCATACATCTGTATCAGCCATATAACATTACCGTAATTGACGTATGAAGCTTCCACAAGCCAAGGGGCGGTCGGCGAGCCTAGTGGTTAAAGCGTTCGCATGTCAAGCCGAAGACCCGGGTTCGATTCCCGACATGGGTACAATGTGTGAAGCCCATTTCTGGTGTCCCCCGCCGTGATATTGCTGGAATATTGCTAAACGCGGCGTAAAACCATACTCACACACTCACTCACTCCACAAGCCAGCCCTCTCTAGAGTAAGTCAGTGAATGTTGTGTTCAACACAACCGGGAATTCGACAGATCCGAGTTCGAGACAACAGGGTTCGATTGTACCACCATTCACCACCTCATCCCTTCATCCACCCCACCCTCGAGAACAGAGTTAGAGAGTGATTGTTGTGATATGTTCCAGTAAGCCTATTCCAGCATTGTCCCGACTCTGATAACATAGATGTATCGATACACGCCGTGGGGATAAGACCTCACACAATTAGGTAGGTCAGACCACCTGATCCTCATATTCTTTGGCTCCAGCCACATGGGGTACTTGAGTCTCAGGGGCGGTCGGGTAGCCTAGTGGTTAAAGCGTTCGCTCGTCACGCCGAAAATCCGGGTTCGATTCCCGACATGGGTACAATGTGTGAAGCCCATTTCTGGTGTCCCCCGCCGTGATATTGCTGGAATATTGCTAAAAGCGGCGTAAAACCATACTCACTCACTCATTGTCTCACCACGGGTTTGACAAATTATCAGCAAATACAACGCCTTTATTCCATGTTTCAATAATAATCAGAATGAAATCAGAGTGCTTCTAGCGTGTACGCCCCACTGATCTAGAAAGTGTTTTCACAACCAGCAAAATGCATTTGGTCCTAATCTGCACTGAAATCACCACGTGACAACTTACTTGTAAAACTAAACATACGGTAGGCATTCATGGACTTTTTTTTAGATGACCTCTGTGATACAGTGTTTGCACAAAACGATTTCATGTCTTCATCAAAGCTATTTGTGTCGCTGTTGTCGCCAGTGACGGGCATAATAAATCGAGACTTCTTGGAATTACAATTGTAAAGGTGAGCCCACGCTTCCTAGAAAACTCTCGGTTCATGCTAAAAAAACCTACCGTGTACATTCATCCAGTGCACATTGTTAAGGTCACAGTATTCAGCAAAGAAGCACAAAGGTCACCCAGAAGGCCAATATACACGCCCTTCCCTATCTTGATTCATACCATGTCAGCATGTCTACAAGATAGTTACATGAACGAGCCGGCCTCCCAGGTTCGTTGTTTCTAAAGAATTGATTGTTAAAGGGGGACTGCACTCCTCAATCTGGGGCCAGGTCTTGTCTATGAAAGGTAATTTGAGACATCATCTCCTTGTCATTGCTAGACTTAAATAGGTTTACATAGGAATTTTATTTTCTGCAAGTTGGGCATTGTGCCCCTTTAGCATTCTTAAATATGGGGTAAACCTCACTTTGAATTTTATCCTATATACAGTAAACTACGGTTATAACGAACACGCTTATAACGAACTGATGGATATAACGAACTTACGTTTTTGGTCCCGACTTTTTGCTGTGGTTATGCTGTATATATGCTTATAACGAACTACGGTTATAACGAACTAAATTTAGTAGTCCCTTTGAGTTCGTTATAACCGTAGTTTACTGTACATAGATACTCTTGCCACAAACTACTTGCTGGAGTGTGTGCGCCTTATTCTATTATTTGCATAATTAACATACATTAAAAATATTTCTGTAATCAAATTAAGTTCACACCTACTTTGGTTTGATTGTATATTGATGTGTACAAATGCATATTGGATTGTTCGTTTACAGTTCTCTGTTTCCTATGCAGAACGTGTCACCTGTTTGTAGGGTGGAGTCGACTTTTCTCTCTTGTCACGATCGCGAAGTTCAGTTGATTTCAGGCTTGAGGTGTTTCAGCCATTTTGAAACTATTAAAAGTGTGTGATTTCTTGCGTTTTAGCTTATCGCCTGGTAATGACACCGTCACCATGGCAACAAATCAGAGTAATTGTGATCTGCCAACAACTTATTTCTCTTTAATATTTGAAAGTATTCATATTTCGTTTCATGCCGTATTAAGTATATTAGCACGGGTGGTAAAGTCGCCACACCACAAATCGTTGAGTAGAGCTGCTTCCCAGAGATCTACCAGACTCGTGGGTTCGAATTCCAGATTTGCTCTGATTGTGATTCTTGATTTGACAGCACCATAACCGAGCTCGTGGGTTTCACCTAAGTGGTAAACGTATAAGACCTGCATCACTTCGGGTTTTTCTTTCAAAAATAAGCTGAAAATGTGTGACCACTGAATACTGGTAACGACGCTCATCTCCAAAAGACACTGTTTAGGTTTTGTGTTACGGTCTCGGTTACTTTCTCTATACACGAAATATATAGAGGACCCTTTAAGGTAAACAGATACTGAGAAATGAATATAGTAACTGTTTAAATAAAGGTGAATAAATACATAATAAAATATTTTGATATATGAACTGTCGGAAAAAAGCAGCAATCACACTGGGTTAGGAATGGCTGTTTCCTCTCAACAAACCGACATCCAGGTTATTTAATGTGTTACTTACGTTGTCCAAGAATACCCAGTCATGTAAGGTACATATGACTTTTACGTCAATCTTTAGCATTCCTTAAGACGTATTCACGTATTTCTTATTTTAGGATATTTTGATAACATTTTGTCGCAGATTTAGAAAAATAAGCAATACAGAAATAAAATAGGACTCCACAGCTCACCTTGGCTATTCTGCTTCATCCCCACAAATCGACATCCAGTGTATATCATGTGTTATTACTTTGCAAAAGAATACCTGATGATGTACGGGTAGATTTGAATCTAACGTCAACCATTTCCTTTAGGCCTATTCGCTTATGTCTTCCTGTTAGTATATTTTGATTATGAATACGCAGAATAGAGAAAAATAAGCAATATGGAAATAAAATAGGACTCAACAACTCACCTTGGCTAATACTTGAAAATCTCCAATGTTTTTCACATTTGCATTGGAATCATACTTGTACTGGTACTCAAACCCTGGTTCAAAGTTAATGAAACTTGAAGAAGCACATGTCAGTAATACAATTATTCCACAAATTGCCGGAAAATGATTTCCCGGCATTTTGAAGAATAAATTCTTTTCCAAAGTTGTTGTATAGCTATATTCTTTAGCGACGTCTTACATGACTGAACTAAGTTTCAGCTCAATTCTACACACATGGGCAGGTGCAATGCGATTGGGTTAGGGAAACCAGGAAGTTGATACAAGTGTAAATATAGTTGTGACGGGTCCCTGCAGCACGGAGTTTTCTTCAACCGCCCTTGATACAAATCTCTAGTGAAGACACGCAACCATAACGACTACAAAAGTATAAAATGTCAGTTTGAACGAGCAGTCCTTACGATCAACGAATTTATTCACAGCAACGTTGAGTACAAGTTTGAAGGCTTACTCTCGACAAAGAGATTTATGTCAATGCAGTTGTATGTATGAGATATTCACAATGGGTCGTGCATATTTAATCTTAAAAGAGATTATCAGCAACAGACAGCGGATGTTTCTATTGAACTGTATTGTACAATGAGGTGCAAGGGGAAAATCCACGACAAAGGGAAAATTGTTTCATGACATAACTGAGCGCTATCACAGCGGTGAGGCCATCCATTTGAGGAACGTGGTGATGATGACATCTGATGGGTACAGAGCTTTTGTTAATATTGGGGTAGCTTATTGTCAGTGGTGAATCTAGAAGAGCCACTTCCGAGTTCATTTAGCTTTGAAATCAGATTTTGTAAAAGAAGACTACTATTAAAAAAACTAAAATATGTGATTTAATAAATGTCATACACAATGGTCTCAAAGATTGTTTTGGGTTGATGTTATAGATATTTCATAAATGTGTCACTTAGTGGAATGGAGGGGGAGTGAGTTCTAGCCGTCTCATTCGGTATTATAGTTATATCATGACATGCCTAAAATATCAAACACATGAAACCGGGGCTATAGTAATGGCAAACCAAGGATCAATATCGGGGATACGAACCCTCTATAGTCCGCTTGTTTCCGTTTCTGGACGCAGCGCTGCACTGAGAATGAACTTATTATTTATATGGGAATCGACACCTTCATACCAGGAATAACAAACATCGCAAAATAATCGTTTAACGAAAATGTGTTTTAAAAGTTTAACGCCGCTTGCAACAGTGTTTGAGTTATGCCATTTAGCGCTGGCTTTTGTCAGGGGACCGAAGAAACGCAGTCCCTAACACACAGGCCACACTCAACGCTATTTCCATTGTACAGTTACATGGTTAACTGATGGTTATAGTCTACGCATGATCCTTTGTTGACGCAGGATTGGCTCCGAACAAATACCGAAACAGTTGCCTTGAAGCGGACAAGGAAGTTTTCCTGAATGAGCCTATTTACTCAAACTACAGTCGCACCAGGGTCCTAATCACCTGTAGTGGACGCAACGAGTCTGTTTGAGAGCGCCTTAAACAGTATTTCAGTTACACCACGGTGTCGGCAAAATGTGGGCGGAAAGTGTGTGTGTGTGTGTGTGTGTGTGTGTGTGTGTGTGTGTGTGTGTGTGTGTGTGTGTGTGTGTGTGTGTGAGTGTGTGTCTGCTTGTGCCGGTTTTTATAGTTTCATAGTGCAAGCCCACAGAAATACCATGCAGGGATATCCACCAAAGACAGAGTATACGGACCAATCCTTGTTTTATCCCCTGGCGAGCGCCAGGCAGGGTAACAAGTACCATCGTTTAAGGTCTTTTGGTATGACGCCGCAAAGGGGATCGAACCAACCACATTCTGCTCTCCGGACAGACGCTCTATTCACTAAACTACGGTGGTGGTGTTAACCACATCGGTAAGCCACGATTACAGGTCTGGTACAGGTGAATCACAAGTACTTATCCGGGATTTGAAACCACAATTAGCGGATCCTGCCATGGCTAAATACAACGGACAGTATTCGATTTGTCTCTGCATCTGGAAAATATGTATAAACATTCTCTATTATGTTGGTCTGAGTATTTCAAGTTTCAGAAATGATAGTGTTTGCTTCAGGGTTTAATCTATGGCATAAAGCAGAGGTTACATTTCTTGTTTTCCCGTTCATTAATTATTTCTTCCAATAATTAGTTTGCATGTGCAATGTATGCCTGTATCTAAAGGATAATACACTGACGGCCAAAGGAAACTTTACAATAGTTTTAATTCACATCTAGTTTAGAGTGAGTGAGTATGGTTTTACGCCGCTTTTAGCAAGATTCCAGCAATATCACGGCGGGGGACACCAGAAATGGGCTTCACACATTGTACCCATGTCAGTCTAGTTCAGAAGCCACTAAAGATAGACACATGAAGTAAAATGTATCGAAAAGATCAAAATCTCAACGAAGTTAACATGAAAAATGACAGTCACACATCATCCGTTATTGGCATCCGAATTGAAGAGGGGCAGCAAAACGAGCTTTCAATGTAATGGAAAAAGGCACACACATCTAACATTTAAACTTCAATGACACGTCACATTTATAGCGTGTTTGACCATTCCCACACAACAACACTGCGGCGCAGAGAAAAAGGCAGTCGTCAGATGATGTCGCGTGGGATACGTCGACATTCTTCTTGGAGGGCTTGGGTCAGTTCTTGTCGGGTGGGTGGAGGAAGTGATGGCTCTCGAACACGACGATCCATGGCCTTCCAGACGTGTTCTATGGATGACGGCCCGTGGAGCGTGCAGGCCACGGCAACTCAGCAATATTTTCCAGCTATATGACGGCGGTCTGTAAATAAGCGAGTCTGGACCAGACAATCCAGTGATTGACATCATGAACATCGATCCACGCAATTGGGATCGATGACATGCATCAACCAATGCGGCGAGTCTGACCACCCGATCCTGTTAGTCGCCTTTTACGACAAGCATCGTCTTCTACCCCGGATCTTCACGGGTCTCCAACATATGGCACGACCTCCTGAACGCAACATGCCGTAGGTCGTTCTCCCCTTCGATGGTAAACACGCTGTCTTCCAGCAGCTCTGAACAGACAGAACCGGTTTTTATCAGTGAAGACGAACAACTGCCAGACACATCGCTGCCAACGACATACACTCCGGGCCCATCTGCGCTGTCACTTACTGTTCTCTATGAGGTATGTAAATCGAAATTTCTCGTTATTTAGATTAGTTTCTTGTTATTTCAAATGTATTTAAAAAACTCGAAATTTCGATTTTGTTCTCTGAATTTCGATTATTTTCTCTTTATTGCAATAATTTTCTCGAAATTTCGAGTTTTCGAAAATGAGCTTGAAATAACGAGAAAGTAATCGAAACTACGAAAATCTAATCGAAGTAACGATGAAAAATATCGAAATTGGAGAAAATAAAAAATAATTTAAATAACGCGAAATTTCGTTTTAAAAATATGTATATGCTACTAAAGTGACATTGTTCGGCTTTCGTAGTTTTGCACTATAATACTTTGTTGTGATTCTTATCAGTGGGTGAGTGTGGTTTTAGGCCGTTATGAGCAATATTTCAGCAATATAACGGTGGTCATCGGCGTGACGACCGAACGCTTTTACCATTAGCCTAGCCCACCGCCTTGTTATGTTAAGTCAATGTGCTCTGTTGGCTCTTGCGTGAAAACTAGCCATTAACTCTGGTATTTCTGGTACAAATAATATGGAAGGCAATGAACAAATGCAGGAAAAAATAAATAACAGAACAAACAAATATATCGATCAAAGAATTTAAAAAAAATAGCTATGTAAAGTCAAGATAATGGTATTAAAACAATTGTGTCAAAATCTGGTAAAAACATATGTCTCCTGAAACAACATGTTTCCCCTACGCACCGTGAGCTCGTCCACGATCTTTTCTCGGAAATAAGCTAGCTGTGGCCACATGCAAGCGCAGAAATGTCTTTTGTACAGTACAGCGTGAGACCGACACGCCTGAATGAATCGCGGTGCTTGTAGACAATTGATTAATACCACTTGCACTTAGTGCATTTATCTGATCAATACCACTTGCCACAAAGTTGGGGGACACGGGTGGCCCAGTCGTCTTGTTCGCAGTGATTCGCTGTGCAGAGTTGTGTCACTTGGGCACGCCAGAAACCTATGATTGAGGGTTCGAATCCCGGTTCGCCCAGATTATGTTTCTAGGTTTGTCAGCACCATACCCGTGCTCGTGGGTTTCACCGAAGTGGTAAACGTCCGAGACCTGCATCACTTCGGGCTTTCCTCCCACATTAAGCTGACACGCCGTGATATAACTGGAATGCTGTTTAAAGCGGCGTTAAACCCAACTCACTCACCCACTGCTACAAAGTTGATGTTTTTGGGTGTTTTGATGAAAATGTATAACTCCTGTTTCATGACCTCAAAAAATATTATTGTTTATGATCAGTTGTTTGATTATTGCATCTGCCTGAACTCAAATACCCCTTATTTCAGAATTCGTTTTGAAAATATAGGCCAAGACGTATTATCAGGCACGCCATTGTGTTTTTCTTTGATTCACCAGCATCAGCATCGAATGCCTACAAACAATGGTGCTTTGAAAGAGAAAGAGTCCCGTGGATATTTCGGTGTTGAATTGCAATTTAGCCAACTAGATGAGGACGTGTGTTGATCGTGGTTTATACCACTAGTTTGATTAGACCATACTCCATCATTGACAGCCAACGTGATATAGCTGTGATATGACAGACTGTGGCGTAGAATTACCTGCACGAAAAATGAAAAACAAACAAACATGGGAATGAATGCTAAATGGCCAAAGAAAACCGAATGAATCGATTTTTTTAAGATCACCAGATATATCGACCATTAATCAATAAATCATTAAATATAACCAAACGCACAAATAGAAGAATCAAATTAGCTTGTATTAATTGTTTTAACAGTATTTCAGGTATGTCACTGGGCATCAAATTAATACGAGAAGAAAGGCCAAAGTGACTTGGGTGAAACTTCCGAGCATTGCAATGGCGCTGACAGATCAAGTCAGTTTGGTGTTATACAGCTTTCAACTATATTCAGTGAATTACGATGAATCAGCTTTATATGAGAGAAAATACCATGTGGTGTAATGTGATTTACGCTCATCACAATAATGAAACATACATGGATCATAATTCACGATTCAGGTATTCCACATCATGACCAGCGGATCCTTGCATGACTAAGGGACGCAACTCATAGCAAATTGCGGACCACTGATCCACTCGTGTCGTCCACAAGGACATGAGCCTTCTGTCAAAAGGAAGATCAGGATCCGGGGTAGAACAGGTCTTCAGCAACCCATGCTTGCCGTAAAAAGCGACTTTGCTTGTCGTAAGAGGCAACTAACGGGAGCAGGTGGTCAGGCTAGCTGACTTTGTTGATGCATGTCATCGTATCCCAATTGCGTGGATCCATGCTCATGATGTCAATCACTGACTTGCACCTTAGCCTGTTGTTTGATTGAAGTTATAAGTAGATTTAAGGTAGTTGCTATACAGTGCATATATATGGTGGAGAATAGAGTGTGTTGGGGAGGGTTTGGATGGAGTGGGTAGGGTGTTATTTAGGTCAATGATTGTGGATACACGTGGGCAAGGATCTGATGTGGGATGACTACGGTTGTCTGATATGAGGCAATGGAACCATGCATGCTAACACATGGGATACGACCTCCCCATTTGACAACATATGGACCAAAGTGAGAAAAAAATATTTCGTATTATAGAAATACCCTTTGTACATGCGTGTCTGCAAAACGTGACCCCTTCTCCTACTGAAGGTGAACGCCAAAAATGTGATACTCTTCACCAACCCATCAACATCCACATCCACATTCACCCACTTGAGGATAAAGTCTAAAATCTGTCTTGTCCCACAACGCCCACACCATTCCCAATGTGTATATTTGTATAGGTCAAATAATGTTATTATTGCGGAAAGGATTTTTCAGAGAAATGGCAAAACAGCGACTAGTTAGATTAACTATTAAACTTTCTTTCTAAATGAAATACATCATCTGAGTGCGTCATGTGTGTGTGCCGTCATTGTCATCGTCACATTACGTACTGGTGTAGTTTGGTGAGAGAACACGTGGTCCAGTGGTCTGAGACGCCGCACTTTGTTGTGAAGAATTACCTGACGTTCCTTACGTGCCGGAATCTGCAGTTCCTTGAATCGAGTTTCAGATTATCCTGATCATGAACAGTTATTCTTCATCCCCATGTCAATATGTGTACCGCCTTTGTCATTTGGGCGCTCGCACATTCCCGGGGTTATTAATGAAATACTATCCCAGCGGAGTTCAAACGCATCTACACAAAATCAAACAAAAAATGACAACCTTTTCCAATGTAGGCATAATTAACAGGTGGACATTGTTTACAGGTAGGTATTATACACAGGTGGATATTATCAACAGGTAGGTATTATACACAGGTGCACATTATTTACAGGTATTTGTAATACACAGGTGGACATTATTAACATGTAGGTATTATTCACAGCTGGACATTACTTACAGGTCGGTAATATTCACAGGTGAACATTATTTACAGTTAGGTATTATTTACAGGTGGACACTATTTAAAGATAGGTATTATTCACAGGTGGACATTATTTACATGTAGGTATTATTCACAGATGGACATTATTAACAGGTAGGTATTATTCACAGATGGACATTATTAACAGGTAGGTATCATTCACAGATGGACATTATTAACAGGTAGGTATTATTCACAGATGGACATTATTAACAGGTAGGTATTATTCACAGATGGACATTATTAACAGGTAGGTATTATACATAGGTGGAAATTATTTACAAGTATTTGTTATACACAAGTTGACATTATTTACAGTAGGTTTTATACACAGATGGACATTATTTACTGGTGTGTATTAATCCAAGGTAGTCGTTATTTTCAGTTGAGGTAGTATTCACAGGTTGACATTATTTACAGGTAGGTATTATACACAGGTGGTCATTGTTTACAGATGTTGTTTTTTACAGGTCGACATTATTGACAGGTAGGTATTATCATCGGGTGGTTGTTTTTCAGAGACACTTAAAGTATTCGGTTTTCTACAAGAGCTCATATTTCAACAGACCATGAGGCTGTGTTTGAGAGCGTGTAGATGTCATGCCAACCTACTTTACATAGCAACCTATACACGACTGTGCATGTCTTTTGAATTATTGAACATGCGGAGACGTCCCGTCGATCCAAATCTAGATACATTCACGGTAAATGACGTGAAGATGATTTATTAGGGCACATATAGACTTAATGTCGTGAATAGTAAATCGTTCAGGTGACATGTTTACCGAACTACTTGGAGTATACACGTGGTCTATTTATAAACCCCAGATTGACCTTAGAGATTTTAACAGCTCGACCGTTTTGTCAATACTGGATGAATAAATTTGTATTGATGATTTGGTCTTCATCAGGTTTTGCTCTCTACATATCGTAATTAGCTACGTGACTTTGTACTGAATGACGACCGCCTCCGAGGCCTAGTGGTAGAGCGTCCGCCCGGAAAGCAGAATGTCCGGGGTTCGATCCCCGTTCGCGTCATATCAAAAGACGTTAAAAGATGGTACTTGTTGTTACCCTGCCTAGCGCTCGGCATTTAGGGGCTATAACAAGGACTGTGTCGGCTCGGTGTCAGTATACTGTGTCTGAGTGGGGTATTCATTTTAAACTGCGGCATGGTATCTCAGCGGGCTAGCACTATCATTTGGCTTCAGTCCGTACTAGTACAAGCAGCCACACACACACACACACACACACACACACACACACACACACACACACACACACACACACAAAAGTAACATAGAAAACCATCCAACACATTAAGAGATTTAAAGATCATGATTTATGAGTCATATTTTAATTTTAATTTTAATCTGTTTATTGGTGTTTTCACCCGAATAGCATGATTATTGTAGTTCATGTGTTTGCTATAAGTGAATAACTCAATCTGTTTTGTGACTTGCCTGTTAATGTCAGAACAGTTGAATACCGAGCACTCCCGGGTCAAACTATCCCATTTCGTTGCTCTCTAATTCCAAAAAGTGCTACTGATTATTTGCTTGACGTAAATAGCAAGACACTTTGTGCGCAACTTGTAACAAATTACATGTAAAACGTATATTTTCTGGAGTAAGTGAGATTGGTTTTAACGCCGCACTCCGCGATATTCCAGCTATAAGGCGGCGGCTTGTAAATAATTGAGTCTGGACCGGACAGTCCGGTGATTGAAATGAGCATCGATCAGTTAATGTAAATTGTTAACGCAAGAGAATAACCAGTCTAGATTATCCGCCGAAACATAATAAGGTTTGTCGTGAAGGTTAAAATAGCTATAAAAATTAATTATATGGGCCAATGAAAATGACACCCGGTGTTCGCGAAAAAGGTAAGCATTCCTGTCGTACCGGTAGGACCCACCATTCACACAATTTGTATATACTAAAGTAAATGTAAGTATGTATTGGTTTCATTGCTTGAAGCCGCACAGCGGTATTGCTATGAGACGGCGGCCTGTAAACAAACCAGACAATCAAATGATCGATGAACCAGAAAATCCAGTAACACGATAGTGAATTTATTGATTTAACTAATAAAAACAACATGTTAATTTGGGATTACGACGGTTATGTACAAGTGCAGATATTCTGCTGCCTGTAAGTAAAAAAAAAGTTTTAAAAATCTATTCGTTTTGCAACACAGTGGAGGCAGTTTTAATGGCTCAGCCCAAACATGTCCTAGCAGTGGACTCAGCATACATAAATACTACTAAGCTTATGATGAAACTCGAGTACCTCAGTAAACCAGCTGAAACATCGACCCAGTTCAAGAAAATATCAATTGTCAAAGCGAGAGAATAACCAGTTTAGATTGTCCACCGAAGCAGAATACAATTTGGCGTAAATGTTAAAATAGCTGTGAAAAAAATATGAAAGGGCCTGATCATCTGATCCATTTGATCACCAAGTATGGGTTGCTGAAGGCCACGTCTAACCCGGGTCTTCACAGGCGTAGACAAGCATAGGTTGCTGAAGGCCATGTCTAACCTGGAGTCTTCACAGGAGTAGACAGGCATGGATTGCTGAAGGCCACGTCTAACCCGGGTCTTCACGGATGTAGACAAGCATGGTTTGCTGAAGGCCACGTCTAACCCGGGTCTTCACGGATGTAGACAAGCATGGTTTGCTGAAGGCCACGTCTAACCAGGGTCTTCACGGAGGTAGACAAGCATGGGTTGCTGAAGGCAAATACTAACCCGGGTCTTCACGGATGTAGACCAGCATGAGTTGCTGAAGGCCACGTCTTACCCGGGTCTTCACGGATGTAGACAAGCATGGTTTGCTGAAGGCCACGTCTAACCAGGGTCTTCACGGAGGTAGACAAGCATGGGTTGCTGAAGGCCAATACTAACCCGGGTCTTCATGGATGTAGACACACATGGTTTGCTGAAGGCCAATTCTAACCTGATCTTCGAGGGAAACGACAAGAATGGGTTGCTTAAGGCCAATTCTAACCCAGATCTTCACGGGGGAGACAAGCATGGGTTGCTGAAGGCAAATTCTAATCCGGGTCGTCATGGGGAGATGACGAACATGGGTTGCTGAAGGCCAATTTTAACCCGTGTCTTCACGGGGGTAGACAAGTATGGGTTGCGGAATGCCAAATTCCTAACCGGGTCTTCACGGGGGAGGACAAGCATGGGTTGCTGAAGGCCAATTCTAACCCGGGTCTTCACTGGGGTAGACAAGCATGGGTTGCTGAAGGCCAATTCTAACCCGGGTCTTCACGGGAGAAAACAAGCATGGGTTGCTGAAGGCCAATTCTAACCAAGATCTTCGCGGAATACGACAAGCATGGGTTGCTGAAGGCCAATTCTAACCAAGATCTTCGCGGGATACGACAAGCATGGGTTGTTGAAGGCCAATTCTAACCCAGATCTTCACGGGGGTAGATAAGCATGGGCTGTTGAAGGCCAATTCTAGCATGGGTTGCTGAGGTCAAATTCTAACCCTGATAGTCATGGGGGAGACAAGTATGGGTTGCTGAAGGACAATTCTAAACCGGATCTTCATGGGAGCGACAAGGATGGGTTGCTGAAGGCCAATTCTAACCCGTGTTTTCATAGTGAAACGACAAGAATGGGTTGCTTAAGGCCAATTCTAACCCAGATCTTCAAGGGGGTAGACAAGCATGAGTTGCTGAAGGCCAATTCTAGTATGGGTTGCTGAAGGACAATTCTAAACCGGATCTTCATGGGGGCGACAAGCATGGGTTGCTGAAGGCAAATTCTAATCCGGGTCGTCATGGGGAGATGACGAACATGGGTTGCTGAAGGCCAATTTTAACCCGTGTCTTCACGGGGGTAGACAAGTATGGGTTGCGGAATGCCAAATTCCTAACCGGGTCTTTTACGGGGGAGGACAAGCATGGGTTGCTGAAGGCCAATTCTAACCCGGGTCTTCACGGGAGAAAACAAGCATGGGTTGCTGAAGGCCAATTCTAACCAAGATCTTCGCGGAATACGACAAGCATGGGTTGCTGAAGGCCAATTCTAACCAAGATCTTCGCGGGATACGACAAGCATGGGTTGTTGAAGGCCAATTCTAACTCAGATTTTCACGGGGGTAGATAAGCATGGGTTGCTGAAGGCCAATTCCAACCCGGGTCTTCACGGGGGTAGACAAGCATGGGTCGCTGAAGGACCATTCTAACCCGGGTCTACACGGGAGCCGACAAGCATGGGTTGTTGAAGGCCAATTCTAACACGGGTCGTCATGGGAAGACGACGAGCATGGGTTGCTGAAGGCCAATTCTAACCCTGATCCTCACAGGTGTAGACACGCATGGGTTGCTGAAGGCCACTTCTAGCCCGGATCTTCACGGGAGACGACAAGCATAGGTTGCTGAAGGCCAATTCTAACCCGGGTCTTCATGGAAAAACGACAAGCATGGATTACTGAAGGCCAATTCTACCCGGATCTTCACGGGAGGCGACAAGCATCGGTTGCTGAAGGCCAATTCTAACCCAGACGTTCACGGGGGTAGATAAGCATGGGTTGCTGAAGGCCAATTCTTACCCCGGGTCTTCACAAGGGTAGACAAGCATGGGTTTATGAAGGCCAATTCTATCCCGAATCTTCATGGGGGGTAGACAAGCATGGGGTGCTGAAGGCCAATTCTAACCCTAATCTTCATGCGGGGCGACAAGCATGGATTGCTGAAGGCCAACTCTAACCCGGGTCTTCATGTGGAAACAACAAGCATGGGTTCCTGAAGGCCCATTCTAACCCAGATCTTCACGGGGGTAGATAAGCATGGGTTGCTGAAGGCCAATTCTTACCCCGGGTCTTCACAAGGGTAGACAAGCATGGGTTTATGAAGGCCAATTCTATCCCGAATCTTCATGGGGGGTAGACAAGCATGGGTTCCTGAAGGCCCATTCTAACCCAGATCTTCACGGGGGACGACAAGCATGAATTGCTGAAGGCCAATTCAAACCCGGATCTTCATGGGGGACGACAAGCATGGATTGCTGAAGGTCAATTCTAACCCGGGTCTTCACGGGGGTAGACAAGCATGGGTTTCGGAATGCCAAATCTAACCCAGCCCTTCACGGGGGTAGATAAGCATGGGTTGCTGAATGTCAAATTCCTAAGCGGGTCTTCAGGCGGGGGGACAATCATGGGTTGATGAAGGCCAATTCTAACCCGGATCTTCGTAGGGAGACGACAAGCATGGGTTGCTGAAGGCCAATTCTAACCCGGGTCTTGACGGAGGTAGACATGCATGGGTTTGCTGAAGGCCAATTCTAACCCTGATCTTCAAGGGAGACGACAAGCATGGGTTGCTGAAGGTCAATTCTACTCAGATCTTCAAGGGAGACGACAAGCATGGGTTGCTGAAGGCCAATTCTAATCCGGGTCTTGACGGAGGTAGACAACCATGGGTTGCTGAAGGCCAATTCTAACCCGCGTCTTCACGGGGGTGGACCAGCATGGGTTGCTGAAGGCCAAATCTAACCCAGCTCTTCACGGGGGTAGATAAGCATGGGTTGCTGAATGTCAAATTCCTAAGCGGGTCTTCACGGGGGACGATAAGTATGGGTTGCTGAAGGCCAATTCTAACCCGTATCTTCATGGGGGGCGACAAGCATGGGTTGCTGAAGGCCAATTCTAACCCGGGTCTTCACGGGGGACGACAAGCATTGGTTCCTGAAGGCCAATTCTAACCCGGGTCTTCACGGAGAAGACAAGCATGGGTTGCTGAATGCCAATTCTAACCCGGGTCTTCACGGGGGTAGACAAGCATGGGTTCCTGAAGGCCAATTCTAACCCAGATCTTCACGGGGGTAGGCAAGCATGGGTTGCTGAAGGACAATTTCTACCCGGGTCTTCACGGGGGTAGAAAAGCATGGGTTCCTGAAGGCCAATTCTAACCCGGGTCTTTATGGGGAAACGACAAGCATGGGTTGCTGAAGGCCAATTCTAACCCAGATGTTCACGGGGTAGACAAGCATGGCTTGCTTAAGGCCAATCCTCACCCGATTCTTCACGTGGCTAGAGAAGCATGGTTTGCTGAAGGCCAATTCCAACCCGTATCTTCACGGGGTAGACAAGCATGCGTTTGCTCAAGGCCAATTCTAACCCGGATCTTCACGGGGGGAAATGAAATATGCATACCACTCAGTGAGAAACCCAGAATCAGGTGCTAACAAGCCAATCATAATAGGAGAAGTTCCAATCAAACATCAGCGGATCCTTGACCAGGAACCGAAACTCCGATTAGCGAAATCCGTGCTCCGCATAACAAGAAGAAATTCTGCTACTTGTTTTTGCTATGATGTAACATTAACAAGAAGAGTAAAGGTATTTAATGGATGACCACCTCTTTATTGCATTATGATGCGACGTTTCCGTATCGATTCTTATACAGATGTCAAGCAAGTGTGAGGTAAGACACACAGGACAGACCTATGTACATCTGATCAGGATTAACAAAAATAACATGAGGATATTCATGAAAGGGATAAACAACAACAAAGCATATGGTTGATTGATATAGTAACAACAGAAAAAAGTCAGCTGTAGTTTACAAGATACAAATATACAGTGCCGACAGGAATAATTAGAATGACAGCTGGAGTCTTCCATTGTATTATCAATACATTGTAGGCAGATGGGATGGTATCCTTGATCTCAGTTGATTGGTAGCTTGTATCGGCGGATTTGAAATGCTTCTGTTCTTTTTCATTTGGTGAGGTCCTGGAGATTGTTTGATAGCATGTGTACATTGTCCCCCATGATATTGTGATTATGGCAGTTGATGATATGGTCTGAGCTAATTTTCGATCAGGTTTGGTGGTAAATGCTCTTAGTCCTTTTTTCTCACGTTTATGGGGCGGGAAGTTTCACCTACATGTCACCCTTGAAATATCTTGCCTTTACTGTTGCTTGTCAACTTTTAAAAATGTCATTCAAACAATTAACAAGAAGACTTGATAGATGGAAATATCGTACGTACTTTTTGCGCAAAAAGAGGTGAAAATGTGTGCGTGTGTGTGTTTGAATATGTCGCAATAATATTATTATTTTTAGTGTCTATATTTATTAAAAAGTATAACATTTCATAAAGTTTCCTTATCCATTGACTATCATTGATATGACATGTGTAGATATGCGCAGGAGGTATGTAATGACAATTTCATGCTGCCTACGTCTGACCAGCAAGTAGCTGTTGGGTGTTGACATGACGCCCTACCCACCCCCAAGAGCACGACTTCAGAGGTGGAACCACATTTGCCATCACTTGTTCATGATGCAACCCATCCGGTTGTTATGTTACGGTTCGCTTCCTGAGAATAAAACAGTTTGATCCCGTAATGCGTAAACCTCAGAGAGGGAGACTGTAGAAGATTGTATGGGCTCTTCGGGTATCTCATTTTCCGCGCGGTGTTCTCATCCAGCTCAAAACTGAAATGTTGGGGGATAAAGGGGATTGAGGCTGGATTATAGGCGAAGATCGCTCATTGGAATCTCATAAAGACGATCACATTCCGAGTAGGTGTAGCCGCCTCTTCCCCGGACGACAGCATTTCTGTGCACAAATGCTTCCGACACTTTGCCTTGGGCACCCGTGAAGAACCGGGGTAGAATTGGGCTTCAGCAACCCATGCTTGCCGTAAAAGGTGACTATGTTTGTCGTAAGAGGCGACTAACGGGATTGGGTGGTCAGGTGATGCATGTCATCGTATCCCAGTGGCGTGTATCATGCTCATTTTATCAATAACTGGATTGTCTGGTCCAGGCTCGATTATTTACAGACTGTCGTTATATAGTTGGAATATTGCTGTGTTCGGCTTTAAACAACAAACAAATACACATTGCTTTGGCCCGTCATTAGTCCTGTTTGAATCCATTGGAACATGTTTGGCACATTCTTGGACGTCAGCTGCAGG